>NC_057936.1:26200205-26557705 GCF_018555375.3 Anguilla rostrata | reverse complement strand
AAGCTGTCTTCCAAAGCAATGCTACCCAATGTTTCCTAAATTATTTCATTTAACTTGGCCCCATGTTTTTTCATCTTACCATCTGAAGAGATTGTGGTCATTCAAAAATGTGTGTCACATGGAAGTGTGACATGCAAATCATTTATAGTGGAAATAATCTGCAATTCAGCTGTGTTACGCTTAAAAATTGGAATAATGACTACACCATATGTTTGAAACATTGTCTACATCCAGCGCTTTGGGTGTTGAAAAGCACATCATGAATAAAATGTATTATTATCATTATTATTATTATTTTTATATATTATTATTACTATACTCTAGACATACAGTAATGGGGCAAACATATGCCTCGATAAGTTTGTAATATTTTATCTTTAATAGGCCTAAATATATTTCTATTTATTATTAATCCCCCTCTCTGTAGTATAAATGATTTTATGTTTCTTGGTATAAAAGTTTGTGTGTAAATATAAATGTTATATGCTGATAGGAAAATTTCCCCAAGGGGATAATGATGTATTGTATCTATCAATTTATCTATCTATGTAAAGTATATATTTTACAATCTGTAATTATTTTAAATTGCAAATATACAAGAACTTGTAGATTTTGTCAGATTAACTTGACAAGTATACACATCCTTTCTGGAGTGTTACGTTTTCAGCTGTTTAAAACATTTATTCAAATGTCTTCTTCCATGAGCCAGTTTTTGTTGTTTGATGCTTTAAATGTGACACAAAGTATGAATGACCACATTTTCTTCAGATGGTAAGATAAAAAAAAAAAAAACACAGTGGCAAGCATTAGGCTAATAATTTAGGTAGCATTGCTTTGGAATATAGTTTAATTTGTGTGAGCTAAGATAGGCAATATTGTTTGTTGAAACTTGGGCTCAACTACACATGCTGAGCCTGTGCACATTGTAACAGTACAACCAAAATCCGTTTTCACAGACATCATCTCTTGTACTACCAAAGGAGTCATACATATGGTCCAATGCCCATGTTTGAAAGCCTATATGGGGAAAACCATCTGGCCTTTGAAACTAAGGATAGCTGAACATAAAAGCACCATAAGAAGACAAGACACTAACTATCCTGTAGCCACGCATTTCATATCTGCTACCATTCTATCGCATCTCTCAGATTAACTGGGATTGAAAAGGTGACTTTACCAAGGAGAGGTGGGGATCTTAATACCTTATTGGTTCAAAGGGAAGCTTACTGGATTTTCATAGAGAATATTGACTCTTGATGGATTAAATGTTGACTTTGACGTTCAGTCTTTTTATGTGTTTATGTGCTTTGTTGTTTGGCCATTCTATAAAAACTGCTATGGATGACATAAACTATTGCTGAATAACCAGAATGATGAGGGGAAATGGGTTGGTTGGCACGCAGCTATTTTCTGGTCCTTCAGACAACAAAAATGTAACATCAAAATGTTTGATTTCTTGAACTGCAGTCATGTATCATGTTAAAACATCTGAAATATTACTCACTTTTTTTGTGAGTCAAACTGTTTTGTAGTTTCAGAAGTAAAATAATGGTCTTCAGCGACAACTATTTCAGTTTGCCGCTCTGTAGCTGGCCTGCTTTCCAGTAGACCAGCTCCTCCTACTTTTCAGTGGCGGTTCACTTTTTCCCATCATGTTAAAAGAAACAAAACTGAAATGAAATGCAACTCAAATGAAGAAACTCGCTCGCGGTGTGAGCTCCTGGTCTCGGCCCTGAACTGTGGAGAGCAACACACCTTTAAGCACCTGGGCTGATCAAATAACGCAACCCAAAAATGCAACAAAAAAAAATTTGCTCTTCCATAATGGACAAAAGCAAAGTAACAAACCCATCTTCTGGCCAGTGGCTCTCATTAGCTAGTGGCGAGCAAGCTTTGGGCCATGTTTGATATATCAGCCTTTTCCCATAACCTGTCAGCAGACAGGCAAATACGGCCTGCTTTGCCAGTCAATATCTCAGTATAAGGCATGCCAATGGTTTGTAACTTAGAGTACAATGTAAACTGCTGATTTGTGAAATAATCCAGTCGAAACCTTCGATTTTTAAATCCTGATTTTAACTCTGATTAAGCAAGTAGGTTCCGAAATTGTATGTGACAGTGCTCTGATGTTGTGATGCGGCTCTGATATTGCAATGGCACTCCGATGGCATAGCTCAGGAGGTAAAAGCGGTTGTCTGGTAGTCGGAGGGTTGCCGGTTCAATCCCCCGCGCTGGACGTGTCGAAGTGTCCCTCAGCAAGACACCTAACCTCTTATTGCTCCCAATGAGCTGATTGGTACCCTGCACGGCAGCCTTTCTCCGTTGGCGTGTGTGTGTGAATGGGTGAATGAGAGGCATCAATTGTAAAGCGCTATATAAATGCAGTCCATTTACCATGATAACACAAATATTGTGACAATATTTCAGGTGGCTGACGTGTCTGTAGAGGTGGCCACTGTGGATGCCATACTGGACAAGCTCTGCCGGAAGTACAGTCGAAAGAGGCGGAGGGACTGGAAGAAAGAGAAGAAGAAGAGACATCCTCTGTGGAACCTGCAGAGCTTGGCCATCCTCATCATTGTAGTGATTTTCATTATAGTGGTGGTCATGTGGTCACTGCTGTGGATTTTCATATGTAAGCTCAATACAGGCTCCACAGCACACACGCGCAATCATTTCTCATTTAATTCAACTGCAGGTTATGACATTAGTGCTGACCATAGGTGGATTTAGAGTAACACAACTCAGGTGCCATTACATTGAAATAAAATGATAGAAGAACCATAAATTGCGCATGATGCCAATATTAAAGAAGACAATCAGGGCTCTATTTTCTGGCCCGTGCAGGGCATGTGGTGAGCCGTCACTCTGGTGATGTGGCATTTTCATCTTGGATTTATATGTGCCTGAGCCCATTTGGTGATTTGATGACTCACTATGTACCAAACTGGGAGGAGGAGCACTGTTAGGGGGGTGTCACTGCAGATCAAGCAGTGCACTGTAGGTTTTTGTATCAGCATAGCCTGTGCCACCAACTTGCTCAGACCAGGTCTATGGTGCAAGTTCAATCCAACGTATGGCAACCTATTCAAAAGCCAATCATTTTTGTGAATCACATGCTGTCCAATTTTATGTTGGTATGTATCCCCCAACATTCATACTTCATATTAGTCGCTGAATTTCTGTTTTTATACTGCACTGTGGTGTTGAGTGTACTGTATTCCATTCTTTCTCTTACATCCATTTGTACTGCGAATGACAATGAACACAACTTGAAATTGAACAATTTTTTTATTTGAATTACGTGACTAATTGAAATGGTACCTACATGCAAGCTACATGCAATAATTGCATTAATTATCTCTTCCCAAGGTAATTTATCTGCTAATCATCTGCTCTTAGCGGTTGACTTGAGGTGCCATAGATTTTTCCACTCCAGGTGCCATTGATTCTTCCACTTCCACTCCACAATGATGATTTTGCACCTCCTGTACAAGAACGTCAGTTTCCTCTTGGGAGAAGCTTCTTCTGATGAGTATATCCTCGTTTTCCATTGCAGCCGCAGACCACAGAAATTGGCAGTGCGCCAGGGTGCAAAGCGCACAGCTCTTAAAAGGAATGAAATGAGATAATTTGATTGGCTATGACTGAATCCTGCTGCAACACACCCACCAAAATATTCAGCCTAATCTAGCCCAGTTTCCACCTCTGCAGCACATTGTGAGCTGTGCTCACAAAAATATCGAACTTCAGTGGCGATGCCCAGTGCGCCCATGCTCTGCACCACTGACTGCACCCATGCACAATGCGTCATTGATTCCAGAAAATAGAGCCCTCAAAAGTCAAAGAAATGTGTAAACTAAATGAGGCTTTCCATCTTCCAGACAACCATTAATGAAGATTCTCTTAAGAAGCTTGATACTGGCTGTGTAGTATACTCCTGCTCATTTTAAGTCCCTAGGGAAAGCAGCACAACTGAAAAGCAGCGCAGCTGGACCCATCAATTAACCTCAGTGATTTCCTCTTTGATAGTTCGGAGGGAGAGCAGCAGTGGCGTTTATTTTGCGGGGATGTTCCAAGTTGCCAATGTGGAGTTTATTCCAGGATACCGACACACTGGATCCAGTGAGTTCCTGTCTATGGCAAACAGGATTCAATATGTGGTGAGAGTCTATTAACACGCACAGAAACACTATACATACTCTCTCTTTCTCACTTACACACACACACACACACCTGCATACATCCCAAAAGCCAACCTGAGTTGCAATAACCGGGGACAACAATGGACGGTAACACAAACGAATGCCACAAACCAGAAATGGAGTCAGCATGTACATAAAAAGATCAAGTTTATTACAAGCATAAGAAGAAGAAAAAAACACATTACCATGTGTAGGTTAGCAGGATGGTTCAGGCAGTAGACTGGCCAGACCTAGGCTACTTCGTAATCCAAAACAAAACTCAATGCTAAGCCTCCCTACCGGGGCAAAGCAAAAGGAGTCAGTCTTCCAGCGAATACTCTCCCTACTCTAGCCTATCTAAAAAAAATGTTAAAAACAACAAAGCAAAGAAACTGCCTGACCACATGTAACTTACAACAGAAAATAAATACTCTGACACAAACATTCAAAACCAAACATGCGGAAAAATATTGTAGCTTCAAATTTTAAAAGCACGAGGAAGCAAGGAGTGTCAAAAAGGGAATTCTCAAGGAGTCTCTGAACTGTAAATCTCTAAAACAAGGCTCACACACGCACACACACACACACACACACAAGAAATACTCACTTTTTCTCATTCACATTCACTCTCTATACATGCCAAAGGAGGTGTTATTAAGTACTGAATGACAGGTTGTGCAAACGTTTGCACCTGCCACATTTGCTGTTTTATTTTTTTAACTTCTAAATTCAGCAAATAGTGATTCTTCATTAAAATTAAAATAAATATTTCCCATTTAAGGCACACACATCTCTCTCTCTCTCTCTCTCTCACACACATTATTTTATTGTTTTCTCCATTGCAGGTGAGCAGTGTGTACAGGAAGTCTTCTATATCCAGACTCTACAGGCAAGCTGTGATAACAGACTTAAGGCATGTACAGCCTGCACCCACACCCTATGCAGTTATGCTCTGGTATTACTGCAGGACAGTGCATGAGAAGTGTTGTTGTGACCATGGTAACAACATGATTGTAGTGTGTGCATTGTTGTGTGGTGTTGTGTGCAGTGTGTTCAATGATTAATACTTGTTGTATGTATAGTCTGATCCTGGCTTGACATACGGGCGCTTAACTGGAATTTCTGTGGAAGTTAGTGTTTTTAACCCTATGCACATACTGGCTTGGGTGATTTAATTGGGGATTTTAAAGATGTGTACTTGGGGTAGAGTCTCACTGAAAAGGTGTGTGCCATTGAAAACTGAGCTAATCAAATCCTGTTTTGAGACTTGCTGGGTTTTTATCAAGTATTTTATCACCTTGCAGGAAATGGTGGAATGAACAACCAGATGTCAGTACTTTTAATGGCAGGCCTAGATTTTGCAATCTTAATGACTTATAGCACTTTGTATGTGTGAGTAACTTGCCATTTTTGTTGAAACCATGTTTTTGTTCAGATATCATTTCTTTTTGCACTGTGTTTGTGATAAGAAACTGATAACAGTAATGCATATAAATGTAAACTATGAGAGGTATGTATACACATACATACATGCAAACCGGCATACATTGTAGCCAGCGCCAGATCTAGACTGCTCTGATCTTGGAGCCAACAGAGATTTTTTTTTTTTATCACATAATTTGTGATGAGTACAGCAGACCTGGGTGTAAAAATGCAAACTAACCCTTTAAGAAACGCTTGTGGATTATGGTTATCCTTATCTGAACTTTTGCAGTCTGATCAAGGCTTAGTGAAGCACTTTATGTACTCACTCATTTCACAGACATCCGACGAGCCTTCATTTCCAAAATTATCAGCAATGTCCTTCAATTTAAGCTTCCGGGCTCGCAACCTGTGTGCGCTTCTCTCCTGTTCCTTTTTCTGTTTTCTCGTCTGAGATCCACTTTTTGTGTTTATAAGGTTTATAAGGCATTTTGATACGCTTAGGTGTAGCCAGGACTCCTCTTTGCTCTTTTCCTCAGCTAGCTTGCTGACCTTACAAATAGACACTTGACATTGGACAATAGCATACACAGACATATTTCCCAGCAATCTTTGCTTATCAGAAAATAACAGCAATACCAAAGAAATGTCCACAAATTATTAAATTGAATAGTTTAAACAATATGTTTTCTGCAGAATGGGCATATAGGTTAAATTTGACATGATCACAGGCTATTGTACAAAGAATGTGTACTAACCATGACAGAGATGAGTTTGCTTATTAAATCATATAAAACAGACGGCACCTGCATATTACTGTATTCAATGAATGTCTGAAATGTAATTTAGCGTTCAGGGTTTCCCCCAGAAAAGTTGTTAGGCCCGGTGGCAAATATTTTTTGATGGGGGCCGGTGGCCCGGCGCGGGCCGGCGGTCAAGTGTCTTTTTTAATGGGGGCCCGGCGCGGGCCAGCGACAGACGGATGGCAGCATTAAGGTAGGGCCCTATAGTTTCTGTGATAACAGAATCACGGAAGGAATCGCGGAATTGAGAATTTAAAAAAGCTATAACACAGATTCAATAGGGCCCTACATTAAGTCAGTGCTAAAAGCTGACTGGAGATTTGAAAATATAACTACGTAATGTGAATGTTGTTATAAATAAGTCATTTATTCAACACACATTTGAAAAAATCAACAACTATTTACAGCATAGCATAGTCTTACAAAGAATCTGACAACAATGTACAGACTTGGAATGCTGAGCAACAAAAGAAAATTAAATAAAAACAAATAATATCAAAGTTTTTGCACTCTACAAAAAACTTGTATTCAAGTCCTGATTGGCTACTGGATCTTACAACAAGCCTTGGAATGCTGGGCACATTTAAATAGGGATGGGGATCGCGAACCGGTTCCAAGTTGTCCTATTCATTGGAATCGTATGGCTCCGAGCTTATCGATTCCGCTTATCGAAGCCAGCATGTTCTTACGACAGCTGCGCATTGCAAAACAATGACGTTACGCCTTGGGGGAGGCACGCACGCAGGCAGTCTCTTTCAGGTGTTTGTTTTGGACACCAGCTGTCACAACAAATTTGATCTGGGCTGCCAGCCTTGCCTCTGTTGCGATAAAGATTCTAAGACAACTAAGCAATTTCTCTGGATTAACAGGTTATTTTCTAGCCTGAAATGCGATCGTATTACTAAATGGCTACACATGTCATGTAACGTGCAAGTAGTTGGCTATCTCCCTGGATATGAAGTAAATGTTTTTACCAATAAATAATAAAAATAAATGCGATTTTATCCATGGAAATAGCTATACAAAAAGGCGGGTTTGCGATTGCCGTCGTAGATGTCAGAACTTTAAATCTAATAATCGCATATGTAATTTGGTATGAGGAATTATTATGAATGCAGTTTATGGTCTACCCCCCATTTAAAATAGCCAATTCTTCTTGTCCCGCGCTTCCAATAAAATTGCACAGAATCGTGGCGTTCGGGTTACGTCATTCCCGTTTGAAAATGAAACAAACGGATTAAACCACGGTTAGTATCAACTCCTACCATTGCGTTCTTTGTACATGGTATGTTAAAATAAATCAATTTAATGTTTGAAACCGGATGTGTATGCTCAAGTGATTTGCAGTATATTGTGGTGGTGAACAGATGTATAGTAGCGAATGTGTTTGAGTTGACAAACCGACAAACATAAATGGTGCGCACATACGTGAAAGCACCAAACATCCGCTACCATAAACAGATATTTTATGAGGGTTCGCTCCGTTACAACATATGGTACACTGAACCACGAAGAGGCGAGGAAGCAGCATGCATGTAAATAATGTCTCTGTAGTCTAGAATACTTTAAAAAGTAGCCAGTACAAGTTTTGTCTTCTGTAAAACCAGCCCAAGTGCAGAGTCTGTGGCACCTCAAGTTGACTGCCAAGAGCTGTGAGGTTAAATTAGCTTTGGAGGACATCACTAATGCCGTTAATGCATGTAGCTATCATTTTAACTACAGTCACATAATTTAAATTAAAATATTGTTTTGAAACACTTACAGTAAGGTAATTGGCATTAAGTAAAATAGTTCATAACTTGAATTAATGATGTACAAATTCATTAACAAAGCTGTACAGATGAACTTTTCAGTAGTTAGTAGTTAACAACTACATTAGGTAATTCCAATTCATATGACCTTGTTTTGAAGTGTTACCAGTTGTTCAAGTTGAATTTATTCTCATTACAGACGGGTGTAAGAAAAATAACTGAATACAGTACCTTCGGGACCACAGTGCAGTACACAAACAACCAGGAACAATTAAAAACAGTTTAAATACAGGCATTACAATAAAAATGACAATGAACAATAAATGCAAAGTATGTATATTTCTGCATGGGACATTTTTATCAATTTGGACAGCATATAATCCACAAAATTGGTCAATTGGTTTTGAATGTTCATTTGTGCATTGTTTGGAATTAACAAGTCACCCGACACCTGCCAGGTTTGAATTTACAGTGTGGTACTACTGGCCTTGTCACATGGATAATATTTTGCCTGAATATGGAGATTGCACTACTGGCTGGGCTTAACAATTATTGCCCACAACCATCACCTCTGTTTTGAAAGGCAGGTGTAAATTTCCATCTTGTAGAGGTATTCAAGAGCTGGATTACCTCCAAACATATTCATGAGACTAAAACCATTAATCTTCTATTAATGTGGAAATAATATAGCCCTGCTTCCAACAACATATGGTCACTTTAATAACTAAATGTGTCCATTTTTAGATAAACCCGCCCTCGTCTGAACCCCCTTCCACACATGAACTCAGCATCACCCAGTCAGGCTTCCCCTGTTCATTTCTTGAGGGTGCATGGGCCAGGAGAAGAGGGAATGTCCTTCCCCCCTCTTTCAATTATGTAAAATCTGGGCCTGTCTTTATTTGAGGCATCTGAGTTTGACATCTGCGTCATGCACTGGGTCTGGCTTTTATGGTGCTCTGCCTTGTGTGGGGTCTAACATTCTTGATCTTACAGCTCATCTGGCATTTTTACATCAAGTAAATCTATTTTACATGTTGGATAAGTGACTTTTAACTTCTGATGCCAGTTGTGTTCTCTATTCAGAGTACCGAACATTAAACGATGGTGTTTACTGTTAAAACTGCTGGATTAGGAAATTGTCATTTTCAAGATTCACTGTCCTGTCAAGGAATACTGTATTGCATGTGTGTATAATTGTGAATATGGATAGTGTTTGTGTGATTTTGAATGAGGATAGTGTATAGTTTGTCATGAATGATGTCATTGTAAGTATTGTGTCTCAGCAGCAGTAACGAGGGAGGTGTGCTGGTGCACTTCTGGATGGTGTTTGCTGTCCCTCAGCTGAAGAGTACAGCAGTGTGTGAGGAGTGCGTTAGTGCCATTATGCGGAACTCTGTGCTCACCAGCCTACAGAACAGATCCTCCATTGGCTACCTGATGGGCCTGCCAGTTGACATGGACACCATCATTATCAATGGTAACCATAGCTGCTGCTTGTGTGTGTGTGTGTACGTGCATTTATGCATGCATGAGGATGATGACGTGGCTTATTCCCCTTACACAAAGACGACATGTAACACTTCTCAATGCATATGCGCCAACCTTGGATGCCGACAAAGGGACTAAGTACTGCATCTGTAGTACTCCAGACTCAATCATCCAGAAGATATCACCCAGTGACAAGCTTTTGTTACTGCGTGACTTCAATCCCCATGTGGGCTCAGGGAAGGCATGCCAAGCCAGCAAAGGTTGGCGACCTTAGTGACAATGGTCTCAGACTACAAACACTCTGCTCTGAACACTACCTTGCCATTACCCACACCCTGTTCCAGTTTAAAGAAACAAAAACAAATTGAAGACCTCCTGGGAGCTGCCTGGAATTCTGCAGTTGGGCATCCATTGTGCTGCAGAATTGATGGGATTCACCAACAACCCCATCAAGATTGGTTTAATGAAAACTCCCCTGGCATCAATCACATTTTCAAGGTCATGTGCCGCCTTAGCCATGTGTAAATACTAGTTTCTATCCAAAGCAAGCTCATATGATCACTGTGGCCAAACAGAAACTGTTTTCATTGTGCAGATTTAAAAAGTTACCCATTCACGACTCTGACATGGTTTACCCCGGCTACATGTGCCTCACATTGGAATACTCCGCACCTGTCTGGCACAGCTCCCTCACCAGTGGACAGAATGGAGAAGATACAAAAATGCACCTGCCTGACCATTCTTGGGCGTAGCTATACCACCTACCCGGATGCACTATTAACCCTCAAGTTTCCCTCACTGTCAGACGGATGCTTCAGTCTGCGCCTTGCCTTTGGACAAAATCTGTTCAAATCCAGCTTCAGGAATTCGCTACCTCCCTTTGCGAGGAAGTCTCAACATGATTTCAATTTCAATTAACCTGTGCCAGCCACTGGCAGATGGGCTCCCCTTCTGAGTCCGGTTCTGCTGGAGGTTCCTTCCTATTACTAGACAAGGAATTTTTCATTGCCACTGTTGCCCTAGGTGTGCTCTGGGGGGCCCCGTTCAGGCCCAGATCTCTGTGAAGCTGCTTGGTGACGATGCCCATTGTGAAAAGTGCTGTACAGATAAAATTGAATATAATTTTTATGTAATGCCAGCATTATGGCCTGTAATGTCAATTACTTTTTATAAAGTAACTGCTGTCTTAAATGGCGCCATGCATCTTTACTGTGCTCATAGTTCCTCTTTTTAATGTTCACAGCTACTCAATGTAATATACTTATTTTCTGGAATGCTGAATATGACTCACTGTACCTCTCCCTTTTTTCCTCGACATTGCTTTGAATGCTCAGCTGCTCTGCGTTCAGACTACACAGGGACTTCGGCAGGTAATTCATCTGAAATCTATAGCTGTAGGATTGTGTGTAGTCTTTAGCAGTAGGATGCGCATAGCATGGCATGTAATATAATAATTATGGAACTGGGTTGTTGCAATTTCGGATTACTACAGTATGTGGCACTGCTGTTGTATCCTTGAGTGAGTTGTTTATACATATACAGTTTGCATTAAAGAATGCAAGCTCTATATGTTGCTCTGGCATAGAACATCTTCTAAATGCCTAAAATTAAAATGTAATAATGTATTGCAGTATAATACATGCAATCTATTGCTGTTGGGTGAGTGTCTCTCTTGTGTCTTTCCAGACTCTCAGTGTGTTGATAAGCTGTATGCTAGCATGCTAGGAGGCAAAGTACCCCTCAATGTCTTCTCCTCCTGGGGAGGGCTCAGCTGCCATATCAAATTGACTTCTGCCCCTGGATCTCTGATTCGCCTCACAATCACTGCCTTCCAAATTGAGGCCAGTGACTGCGTGAATGATGGTCTCACTGTGTATGATGCCCTGCTGCCCATGAGAAGCAGGACTCTCCACAAGTGAGTGAGTTTAAATATCTGTCTGGTCTCCTGTTTATGGCCTATGGACATTTCTGTTTGTTCTTATTCTGTATTCTACTTGCACCACATACAGTGAGCTCTATAACGTTTAGGACAAAGACATTTCTTTCTTTATTTTGCTCTGTTTCATGCTATTTTAGATTTGTAATCAAATCACCTGTTTAAAGTTGAGATTTTAAAAATCGCTATTCGCATATACAGATAGTTCATCATTAAGAAAAATGAAGTTGTACTGAAGTACAATTTCAGTAAAGAGAAAATAAAGTACAATCATTTGCCACTTTATTGGGTTCACCTATTTAGTATCGGGTAGACCCCTTTTAGCCTCCAAATAGCTTTTTGGGAATCCTGCCAAGAGCAATGCAGCTCATTTTTGGTGGTATTGTCATAAAATGTGAAACTGAATTTGTCCAGCATTGTGGCTGTGTCTGCATTGTGTTTCTAAGCCCAGCAGGCACAGCCTCATACATCACAATCGTGAAATCATGTAATATTTTTAAATTGAGGAAGTTATACTCCCTGGTACCTTAGCTGTACATTACATTTTTGCTTAGGGTGCCATATGCAGACCATTTTTTCTTAATTCTTCCCTTGGTTTAACTTGACTTGCTTGTTATCCTGGATTGGCTGTAGTAAGGCTGTTGCAGTAGGCTGAAAATTTAAATCTGGGGTGAGAGCACTGTGTGTACCTGTGTATACAGTTCTGGGACTACATTGTGTGTAAGTCGTGTGTAGGGTTCTGTCCCTCAGGGGGTCTTACCTGAATGTTTTTGCCCTGCTGCAGGTTGTGTGGACCTGTGTCCCATGCTGTGTCCCTGGTGTCCACAGGCAATGTGATGCTCCTGTCCTTCAGACTAGAGCAGGGAAGTAAGAGCTTTAGAGGACACTTTCAGGCCATCGCGAAGGAAAGTGAGTTCCCCGTACCCACCCTGGGCGCGCGTGCGTGTGTATGTGTGCGTGTGCGTGTGTGTTTGGGCATGTGTTCAGTGGTGTTTGTGTGTGTGTGTTCAATGGTGTGTGTGTGTATGTTCAGAGGGTTTGTGTATTCAAAGGTGTGTTTGTGTGTGTGTGTGTGTGTGTGTTCAATGGTGTGTGTTTGACAGGGTGCTGTACTGTCACAGGTTGCTTCAGTGTGATCCAGTTGGAGTCAAAAACTGGATTTAGTGGAGAGATCAGCAGCCCCTTTTACCCTAGCCTGCTGCCCCCTTACTGTACCTGCACCTGGCACTTTCAGGTAACCCTCACAACCCCCTGGCACATTCTAGACTGTTTGAGAGAATGTCTGAATTCACAGCAGCCCACCCCAATTACCCACTGAGTGGTGAGAAAATTTTGTCTGAAATGAATTTGCCACCCTGTCAGATAGGTTAGGTAAGAGTGTGTTGTGCTCAACTTGAATTGATTTTTGCTTAGTAAAGTCTTACTGTTGCTAAAAAATAGTCATGAATAGATGAGTATTTGGGCATATAGAAATTGAAATGAAATTGCTGTTTATGTTTTGTTTTGCAGAGCCCACATCCTTCTCTTGGTGTGGCCCTAACATTTAAAAACTATGTGCTGAGTCAGAAAGACCTGAGGAGCTGTGAACATGGCTGGTGGAAAGTCAATGAGAGCATGTAAGCATGTGTGGTGGACATAAGTTCTGGTGTAAAGTGTATGCATGTATATGCTATAGCAATGACAACCATGTATCCAACTTGATTTATTTATTAAACATGCTGAGAAAATCCGTGGATCATTCTGGCCCAGCTTAACCCCTGTGTGTATAAATATCAACATCCTTTTCTCATAAGAAAATATGCATTTAATGGTCCTGCTAGAGATATATACTCACATAGGTGGGGTAGGTGATGCCTGGAGCCATCAAGAGTTTAATGCAGGAAAGACAGTAAGTTGAAAATGCAAAAGCAGGGAAACTGAGGGATAAATGGGGATCTCAGAAGTCCACAACTCAGACTTGTGATTTACTTCTTCAGAGAAAGAGCATAGTTTCTTCTCATCTTCATATGCACATTTTAATACATTGGGCATTATTGAATTGAAGCCTGCGTCCAGTTGGGTTACTGTCTCTCCTCCTTCACTCCTGTGGTTGAAATTTCCCTATTTGAATGAGATGGATAAAAACCTGATTTTTTGGTGAAATGTGCCACTATGTTTTCTTCTCTGCAGATACTGTGGCAGCCACATTGGCCATGCCACCGTGTTCTACATTCCAGACCCTAACCCCGAGGTGGTGTTCCGGTGCAGCTCCCGTGGAGCCGACCCACCTATCACCGCCACGTACCAGACCTTCAACATCAACCAGCGTGAGAGCCAGGATGCCTGATATTCCTCCTCCTCTTCCTCTTTCTAGTTTTATTATTAGGAAACAATGTTCCTCTAGAAGATATTTTGTGGGAGGAGGTGGTGCTTGGGTCTTTACGTTACATTATTTCTTCTCTGCAGATACTGTGGCAGCCACATTGGCCATGCCACCGTGTTCTACATTCCATACCCTAACCCTGGTTTGTGGGAGGCTGGATGTTTGTCTCAAATGGTGAAAAATCCATAATTGTGGACATATGGGTCCTTGAGACAAACATGTTCTTCATAAAGAGCCAGATAAAATGACAATATTTGACATCACACATTGCAGGAATTGTCATTTTTTAAGTATTTCCATTTCAGTTCATTGCAATAGTGCTGCCTTGTGGCCAATCAGTCAAAATTTGCTAAGCACTGGTTGAGAGGGGCCCTCTATCAAGGTGGCAAGATTCATATCATATCATATTTAAATAATAAGAAAACAAAAATGTACTCAACAACTATACTCAGTAGCGATTCAGACACAGCCCTGGATTCTTAAAATCAAGGCGCAGGTAGGTAATTGTTGCAATACAAATTAATGTTATGCAATTCAAATGTAATTTCTGCAGGCATTATTTCTGCCTGTAGGACTGTTGCAGTTTTTGTGTGCTCAGCAATACAGTTCCTTCTTATTTTATCTCACCATAATTTCTAGGAGATGATGTCTTCGTGAAACTATTACTGTATTTTAATAGGCAATAGTATGTAGTATGGATGTAGTAACTCGCTGGCTATAAGGCTTGATATAATGGGAGACACATTTGTACTATTATTTGTAATTGCGTTGTAATAATAATATGACAAATTACAACTTCATATATAAAGCTGTTTCTCCCTCTCTCTCCCTCAGCCTGCCCTGATGGACACTTCCTGTGCTCCACGGGGCTTTGTGTGGACAAGAAACGCTGCTGTGATGGATTGGACGACTGCATGGATGAGAGTGATGAACTGTTCTGCGGTACGTAAAGAGAAGGGCAGTCAGCTTTCCTGTATGCGTGGAGGGGGTGTAGTCAGAACTCTCTGCTGTCTGTGAGGAGGTCTTCTCTGTTTGGAGGAGGGAGGAGTTACCTGTGCTTTACATGCGGAGAACGGGGCAGTGTCAGAGCTCAGCTGAACATTTTAGGGGTGGACTCACAGCTCTGCACATTACAATCTCCTGTGTTAATTCAACTCTAACAGTGTTAATTCAACTCTTAACAGATAACATTTGGTCACAATCTGGATTGTGGGATCAAATTTAATCTGTTAAGTGTTGAATTAACACTGGACATTTTAGTGTGTGCATAGTGGATTATTGAGATCACTTCACACAGATGCAGCACATATAGTGTAGGTTTTGTTGCAGTAGATATATATGAAAGATTACCATGTATTGAAGAATAATCCTCTTCATTCCCTTTAAGCCAAGCCTTCCAAAAATTGTGCTGGTTCCACCCCTTTGCACCCACTGTATGTCTGCAATGGAGAGAGGGACTGTGACAATGGCAAGGATGAAACCAACTGCACTCTGGGTAAAGATGGCTGCTTAATGCTTTCAGAGAAATAGTTAAATGCTCTACAGTACAGAGTTTGTATTGGAAATTGGTGGGGAGAAGGGGAGTATCTAAATATGCATAATGTGTACACATGCGGGCATGTTTGCACACACGTGTACATGCAAACACACTCAAACAAACAAGGATGTATTGGTCACATAACTACTTTTTCTATGGGTATTAAAGATCACCATCTCTCACTACTCTGAGGGGGCTGTGGAATTTGATGTGCCCAGTGAGGTGGGACGGGATTCCTGAGGTGGGGGGGGGTTTTCCTCTCCCCATCTCCCCGGAGACATCTCTGATCCTATACAACATCCCTGCCATCCTACAATAGAGGTTGCTAATGAGAAGGGTGCAAGTGGACACTCAAGACATGTATAGTGTGATGAGTGCGTGTTTTATCATGATGACTGTGTAATTTGTGATGAGCGGGTGTGGTGTGGTGTGCCTGTGGTGTGTGTGTGTTTTGCTGGGATTACTATGTATAACAGGATGAGTCTGTGTTTTGTTGTAATTGTGCATGCGCTGATGGTATGGTACCTATCCGGAGTGATGAGTGAGCATATGGTGTGATAGGTGTGCACGGTATAATTTTCAGTATTTTTCCTGCAGAAACAAGTTGCTCAGATATTCGGTTCCAGTGCAGGAGTGGAGCCTGCATTCTTAAGAGAAATGCTAAGTGTGATGGTGTATTTGACTGTTCGGACCACAGTGATGAGAGCGACTGTGGTGAGTGTCTAACCTGAATCAGCTTAGACTGCATAATTTTATTGACTGGTAAAAATCCATTAGTAATAGCATAATTAAAATAAATAACATTTAAAAAACATAATAACAATAATAATTCAATTTAATATTTTTTGAAACCCTTGTGGGTAAAAAGTGTACTTGTATTCTCACCATAAGCCCTGAGCCCAGATCAGTGTCCTCCTATTGAAGCGTTGTGTCTGTGACCTGAGGGGGTACAGTGGGTGGGTTCATTTGGGATAGCTGGTTGAGTTTGGGGAGCATCTCTCAGGTCATGTTTCATTATCCTGACAGAAGGAATCTTGGCATCACTAAACCATAACTGCTCTCTTTGTTTATAGTAATTTCTCCAGTGTGTTCTGCCCATGCTGCTCCCTGACTCAGCTTTGATCACTGAGATGTTCAGTTGACTCCAGTCACAAAAACAGACCTAATTGAATTTGCCTGACCCTTGTGACCCCTGTCTGCAAGTTCTACCAGCATGACTTTGTACTTCTGAGACAGTTTTCCAATAAGCTGATAGTACTTCCCTGCCTATGGGTATTTACTGACCACTGTTCCCCAGCCTGATCACACATGGACTGCTGCTACGCACTGCGGCCACTTGACCTTTGATCCCCACACTGACCACACACTGCTCCATATAGACTGCTCCTCCTCTCTCCTGACCATGACCACAGTCATACACATTTTGTGTGCCATGGGGGCTTGTTTCAAAATTCTATTATGAGGCCCTATCCTCTACATGGCTTTAAAAAAATGGAAATCTTACTATTACATTTTTTTTTCCTTTGCGTTTCATTTAATCTGAAATTATTGACACTGCCACAATACACCTCTGTAATACTGTGTAATGGGCCCACAGCTCAATGCTGTGTTTCTGTCTCGCAGCCTGTGGCCTGCCCAGCCTGGGGAGGTGGGGCCAGGGGCGTGTAGTGGGCGGTGCCAATGCTCTGGAGGGAGAGTGGCCATGGCAAGTCAGTTTGCACTTTGGAGGACATCTCTACTGTGGTGCGACTGTCATCTCAGCTGAATGGCTCCTGTCAGCAGCTCACTGTTTCAGCAGGGAGAGGTATTGCACTCACTCTCTACACACACTTGACACACTCTTACCCTACACAATTACACCTGCACACACTCTGCACATGCACTGTATGCTCAAACACACTACATACACTACTGCTGATGCATGCACTATATACACAATTGCAGATACTCCCACACTCCCACCTGTAGGTTCATTATGATAGCAGGTGCTATGTTTACTTATTTTTATTTACTTGAAACCCATAAGAAAAACCACAATCATTAGCCATCTTCACAGATAACTGTTGGCACATATTCAAACTAACAGCACACAGTACACTGTTCTCAGTAAACGTGTGGCACAGCTGTGACCTTTGACCTTGGTGTCCTGCAGGTTGTCAGACCCACGGCAATGGAGAGCTCACCTTGGGATGCTCACTCAGGGAGCTGCTAAACATGTAGCGGAGATCCGCAGGATTGTGGTGCATGAATATTACAACGCTCTGAACTTTGACAATGACATCGCCCTGTTGCAGCTCAAGAAGACCTGGGCCCCCTCCCTGAACACCTACATCCAGCCCATCTGCTTGCCCCCTCCCTCTCAGGCTGTCACTGAGACACACACCTGCTGGGTTACAGGCTGGGGGTACCGCTCTGAGCAAGGCAGGCACACACACGCACACGCACACGCACACACACACAAATGCGCACACAAAAACAGCAGCTTGTTACAGATGGTGTGGCGCATTCAGTCTGACCATGTCTCTTCCCTCTGCATTGACAGATAAAGTTCTTCCATCCATTCTCCAGAAGGCAGAGGTGGGAGTGATCAGCCAGTGGGAGTGTAAGAGGAGCTTTGGCCTGGTGTCGCCCCGCATGCTGTGTGCGGGTGTTCCATCAGGGGAGAGCGATGCCTGTCGGGTGAGTCACCCTGATCCAGGGCCATATCATCATAACATAACTGATACAGCTAATTACATTCAGTATTACAATGCTGTAAAGGTAAATTCAATTATGGCCCTTTCCCAATGCATAAAACAGTTCATAAACCATCCATACCCAGAAATATGGGGAATCTTGTTCCTGGAATGAGTTTCATGACAATGAGAATTTGAGAGGAAGTGGTTGGCTGAGGTGTACAAGGGCAGAGGTTTGATAGAAGGGTCAGACAGAAACTGCCTTATCTGAAATCTGACAAATTCACGTATTAAAGTTGCCTTCTGTGGTTTTAAGCACGGTTAAACACATCAAAAAGACATGAATATGTGATGAGGTAATCCAGCCAGCTACTGCGTATGTCTTTAAAAAATAATAAGACAGCCAGTTGTACTTCCTCAGGTAAAATATTTTCCATGTAACAAAAACAATCGTACCATGCTTTTGACTGGAATACCCTGAAAATATAGATTCCAAAGATCAGGCCTCATCTTATCTAACCCTAACCCTAACCCTTATCTATACAGACATTACATTACAGGCATTTGGCAGATGCTCTTATCCAGAGCGACTTACACAGCATAGCATTTACACTGCATCCATTTATACAGCCAGATATATACTGAAGCAATGCAGGTAAAGTACCATGCACAAGGGTACAATGGCAGTGTCCTACCTGGGAATCAAACCTGTGACCTTTAGGTTGCAAGACCAGCTTCTTACTTATTATACTACATTGCTGCCCCACTCAGTGATTTCAATTAAATATTACAAGATGGCATTCAAACTTAAAAGGAATGTGATCTTTATAGCATTCTTTAGCCAGCAGAGTCTCTGTGTCCATAGTTTGTGTGTCCTGTATCTCTTCTGCAGGGTGGTAAAGTCATAAAGCTTTAAAAGGAGGGGAAACTATCCAGGTTTAACACTGCATGTTTATTTAAATTTAAAGGACCTCCAGATTGGCCCTAATTGCCCCAAAGGCATTCTTTTGGTGTTTGACAGACGGATAGATAGTGAGGAAACCGATAACATTACTGTAGTCACACAGAGCAAGTTCTCCAGATCAATTTACATCGCCTGTTTCTTAAAGGCACACTGCTATAGAAATATGCCCATGTAGCAAAAAATACAAACCAAAAATGCAATAATCACATTGAAAACAGAACAATACAAATGTCTACTGAAAACTGCACAATAACTACTAAGAAATTATAATTAGCCTGGCCTAGGCTAGAATCAGTAGTTCACTCCACACCTGATGAAAAGCATCAAATTACACTTGTTAAATATAGATTACAGTAGTAATTACAGTAATACATAATTACGGTTTTTATAACCCCAGTCTCTATTCCCCTTTCTGCTCCAGGGTGATTCAGGGGGTCCCCTGTCCTGCCAGATGCAAAGAGGAAGCCATTGGTTCCTTACAGGGATTGTGAGTTGGGGTGCAGGTTGTGGGAGGCCAAATCTACCTGGGGTCTACACCAGAGTGGCCAAGTTCATCACCTGGATTCAGAGCCATACTCTCCATTCAGAGGCATTGCAGAACCAAAGCCCCCAGTAAAGCTGAATATGGTGCTACATAAATACTCTCCCAATCAAATTGAATAGCATTTGTGCATTTCCACATTTGTTAAAATGAGCATTGTGCCTCTTCTGCTTAGTCTTCAAATTACTTTTTAATAGAATTATTAAACTGGAGAATTAATCTGACACACTTGTCTCCTGCTGTCTTATTTGATCGTTTATTGTGTTAATAACCCATTGTTCCACTTACAAATGCTTTATAAAGTATTACTAATGCTTCATAAATCATTAACACTTCAATGTTTTATTAAGAAGAATGCCAGGGTTGCCAGTTGATTTCAATCCCTGCAAGATTGCAATATGTACTTTTCAGATAAGAGTTTATCAAATGGCAACAGTGCATGTTTCAACTTTGGGCAGGACTACCATTTATCCCATTTACTTAAATAGTACTAGCTTGGGAAATAAATGCTCTGCAAAATAGGCAGTTTGCACAACTGGACCCAAAAAGACTTCATGCATAACAACATGATGTTTTAAAACTTATTTTAAACTTTTTAAAAAAATTTTAAACTTCTGTGCCATATATTACAGAAAATTACATACACGTAATTAAATTACACGTGTTATTATATCACTTCTTAATGCCAAATTGTTTCTGGGGTTCTAGCCAGAGAGCAGATAAGTGTATGACCACAGCAGGCACTGACATGGTCTGAAAAGTCTGTGATCATCTGGGATAATAAGTGTCAGAATTTTGAGACATTTAAATTTTGAAAATTAAAAAAAAAAAAAAAAACACAAAATCTGTAGTGGGATTATTTGAAAATGCTACAGTAAAACTCCACACAAATTGGTTAGAATGTAGATCAGGACCCCTTCTGTCATTAACTTTTTTTAAAATTTTTACAGTTCTCACTTAGCCTGTGCTGAATTACATAGGATTTAAGTGGGATTATTTGAAAGCACTACAGTAACATTTCACAGCAATAGGTTAGAACATAAACTCAGACCCCTTCTGCCATGAACAAGTGTCAAAAGTTTGAGACCTTTTTAATTTAGGGAGAAATTCCAATTTTTTTTTATTAGTTTTTATTAGATTACATAGGGGCGGCACGGTGGTGCAGTGGGTAGCACTGTTGCGTCACACCAAGAAGGTCATGGGTTTGCATCTCGGCTTGGGGCCTTTCTGTGTGGAGTTTGCATGTTGTCCCTGTTTCCACGTGGGTTTCCTCCGGGTACTCCGGTTTCCTCCCACAGTACAAAGACATGCAGGTAGGCTAATTGGAGAGACAAAATTGCCCATAGGTAATTGTGTGTGCCCTGCGATAGATTGGCGGCCTGTCCAGGGTGTATTCCTGCCTCTTGCCCAATGCATACTGGGAAAGGCTACTGCACCCCCCGCGACCCTACTCAGAATAAATGGGTATAGATGATAGATGGATGGATTACATTGAAAGTTTTAAATGGGATTATTCAAAAATGCTACAGTAAAATGTCACAGTAATGGGGTACGGTGTAGACCAGGACCCCGTCTGTCATGAACAATGAACGTCTGTCAAAAATTTGAGACCTTTTAAATTTATGGAGAAATTCTAATCCAAAACGTAACTTTTTTCACTCAGCCTATATTGGATTGCACAATTTGGAGTGGGATTATTTGGAGACACTACAGGAATATTTCACCCATTCAGGTCAGTGCTACTTCAGGACCCCTTCTGTCATAATTAAGTGTCAAAAGTAATATGCAGTGATATTTCACCCACACCATTTCAGATGTACATTAGTTCCGATTCTCTCATACACACGTGATGCAATGTTGACACTTGGATTTTGAGGAGAATACAAAATGCGTGACGCTTGGTTAGCCTATCTGATCTTTCCATGTTACGGCCTTAAAAAGCCATGTGAAGTGAACGTAACATAATCGAAAAAAAATGTTTTCACATTACCACCATTGTTCAATTTTAGAAGCACATTAAAGCTTTTGCAAACACGTAAGGAAGACCGTGGAACCATCCAATCATATAACGCGACCGATTTAAGGTTGGACCGGAATTTTGTAATCTGGAGCCAACTTCAGCGTCGTTTCTTCTTGCTACTAATGCTTGTTACGAACACGTTGAGAGCTAGTGTTGTGCTCGCGGGTGTCGGCATCTCTGAGTGCCAGTCTAGTCTCAATATGGATTTCTCCAGATTTCTTCATCATAAATATTGGTTTAGACAATAATTACTTTTAATCGCACCAATTTAATTGATGCGCTAAGTGTGTTCAACTTCCTCTTCTCTGATGAGATGCTTCGTGGTACATTTCTGTCCTCTAACGGCAGTCGGATCAGCAACTGCACACACGCCAGTGCACACAAGTGCACAATTAGGCTATGCCTTCATGTAGGCCCATACAGTGTGTAGCATGTTCTTTAGGCTTAATGTTTTAGAATATTAAATAATAAAACTAAACTTTATAAGAGTTTTCCAATGTATCTGATTAATGTCAGTGGTGATTTTGGCGCAACAAAAATTATTATAGCGCAAATAAATGGGAAAATGTTTTTTTTTAAACATAAAAAGACAGGGAATAATTATCTGTTCGTTCTAATTTATAATTATCTGTTTGTCCTAATTTATATTTTACTATCATATCCATTACTAGTTTCTTGAAGGACTCGATCGTGATAAGGCAATCTAGTTTTAGTGTATCCTGACATTTATTCCGCATATAAGGCGCAAATGTGCTAAAAGCGGTATTACCCAGATTTGTTCTAGTTCTGGGTGCCTCTAACGTAATCCAATCTTGAGATCTGGTACGATGACTTGCGATTTTGATGGACAAAAGTCTGGTCAGGTAGAGAGGAAGTTTGCCTAGCAAGGCTTTATAAATAAATAAAATGCTATGTTGCTTCCTTCTGTAATGAAGAGTAGCCTATACCACCCTACTGAACTATATAAAGCACAATGATGTGTTCGGAAACCATCTCCTGTAATGAAGCGCAATGCGCTATGATAAATTGCGTTCAAGGGCCTTAAAATACTGTTAGAGGCATGCCTTTACAGGACATCCCCGTAGTCAAATATGGGTAAGATTGTCGCCTGCACAATCCTCTTCCCATTGTCCAATGAAAAACAGGATCTATTTCTGTAAAGAAACCCAATTTTAGTTTTAATTTTTTAAAACAAGTTGGCCACGAGTTTTAAAAGAGAAATCATGATCCAGCCAGATACCTAGATATTTATAGTACTGAGCTTGCTCAATTTGAGCACCAGTCATCGAGGATATGGAAGCATTTGGCATAGCTGTATTCCGAGTAGAAAAGATCATGCACTTTTTTCGGTATTCAAAACGAGTGTAAGACCAGCTAGAGCTTGCTGTATAACATTAAAAGCAGATGTAAGTATGTAAGAGCCTGGGTGCCCGTTGGTGCTGAGGAGTAAAGCACTGTGTCATCTGCATAAAAATGAGCCTTACAATTTGCTATATTACTAGCAATATCATTTATATAGATAATGCGTGTGGTAGGTTAGGCAAAAAATAATACGTAACCTAAATATTATTGTATAGGCCTTGGGATTAATGTTAGACGGACAGATCCTCCTGGGCTAGTTTATATTAGAGCTAAATCATAGACGAAACGTTGAAATGACGTCTATTGCTCAGAGGGAACTGTTATAAACGTTCTTTATAATATCCAACAAAGGGGAAAGCTGTTGGGCGGGGGAGAGCAGACAGGTCGTTCGGGGTAGCTGATGTCAGGATTTCATCAGTGGACTCCAGCGTGACCGGAACGTGCGCTAGGCTGCTCGTTTTCTAGTCTAGACTTAACTTGTTTGTGGCGCTGAAATCAAGTTTTGTTTTTAAACGTCCCGTAACCACTACGTTCAGATATACAGGTAATTTCTCCGGGATATATTTCGCAGCCGTAGGTGTCCCCTCATATCAAATCTCAGACTGCCGCGGTGCACGCCGGGTCCATATGACACCTGCTCTCGAACTACCGAGTGAAAGGCGCTCGCAGTAGTGAACGGCGGTGGAATTACTAGGTATTTTCAGAAGAACCGATGCGGTTTTCTTTGCGTAATTGATTTGTTGCATTTTTAGCAGCTGAGCTACAGGCGCTTATGCCATGAAAGCGTTACCTAACGACCGAACCTGTGAAGTTTACAGCGTTTCGAATTTTCGCCTCTGCCCCCGTGACAGTCTACCTACACAGGTAAGGGACAGAGGTGACTTCAATTACTGAGGAGAAAGGATTGAAAACAAAGAGGGATATTGTCTGAGATATGAGACCAACAATATGTTCCACGTATGTTTGACGTTTTCTTAATTTAACTTATTTCTTTTATTTTTATGCGAGGCACCCATTACAAATTATTTTAGGCTATGTTGTCCTATACAGTCGTAGAAAACGCACTATGTTTAACTTATTATACTGTTTTGAAGTTGATGCATGTGTGTGTGAAAGCGCTGCTCTTCATTGTGTTGTGTTTGAACGCTGCCATACGGATGACGGGAGTCTTGATCTCTCGGGGCCGTGGGAACGGGGGTTCTGTTTCTACGCTTTGTGTAGCAACTCTGGATAATGTTCCGGGGAATTATTTATGTATGTTTTTGACGTTTTCTGATTTTCAGTCGTCAGATCACACTTGTACATTAAGAAGCGCAAATGAAACATTTTGCCAATAAAATTTAACTAATATGTCGCCCATTTCTGCAAAGTAATTTTTAGCAAATAATGCGTTTCCTGTGAGTGTGGAAGCAGGATGATGTCCTAATGATCTCGTGTCTTTCAGACTGAAATTATAGAGCCATCCCAGTCCTTGGCTGGAGGGAAAGAAGTGGGGAAGAAGCTGTGTGCCCCCTCCTTCAATGGGAGGAAATGGGCGGTTTCAGTTCTACTACTCGCAGTAGCCATCACGTTGATACTATTTTTGTTTGCATGTAAGTTCAAATTTGGGGAGGGATGGAGGGACAGCTTTTTAACTGTTTTCTTCTTCTACACCTTCTGTTTGAAGATAATTCAGGTTGCCTGTGGAGTGTTACTCCCCAATTTGGAGCTAAATAACAGTCATTTTGCCGCCATGCACCTGTGCCTGCTCCATGATTTAAGGAAAGCAGGTGTGGGCTTGGTGGGATAAATGAACTTGGTTGGGAGACCTGCTGGGAAAACTACGTGGTGTTTGGTGTGTCAGTACGAGCTAGGTGGTCATATTTCTGGACCAATTAAACCCCAGTGCGCCACTGCAGGGCATTGGGGTTTGATGTTATTACACACTCCCACTACGCAAGAATTACATCTCAGATAAGCGCATCCTCCCTTCGTATACCCAATGGCTTAACTGCGAAATGGGGAGTCCAGGTGCCGAGGAGCACTTAATATAATTCAATTTGTTCGCTCCAACCCACACCCACAGATGGAAAATACGAATTTGCCCGGAATTACCATTCCATTGCTGTTTATTTTAAAAATCCATTACTCAGTGCTAAAAGGCGTGTGTTTCGTTCTTTGTACAATAGTCGCCAGGAGCCTATTGCCTACGTAAGGTTTCGTTTTTCCTATCTCAAGCGCCCCCATCTCCAAATGAAATTTTGGCTTGTAACGGACGCAGGTCCTTATACGTCTTAGAAGCCGCATTTTCACGTTGGCATTTAGGATACGGAAACAAAAGTTATGTGTCGAAACATGCATTTTACAGGCTGGGTCAAAAAAGTGCTGTCTTTGTAACTGTTAAATTGATTTTATTCAATTTAGGCTTGTTGAAAATTGAACAAAGATAATTATAGCCTACTGCACATGACAAAAAATAATGTCCTGCCAGTGGACAGTGATAACGTTGTGAAAGTTGTTACGTTTTTTAAATCAAGCAAATCAAACATTTTGAGAACTTTGAGTCTCTGCTATTACGTTCATGGTGTATCTTTGACATTTAAAAAGATTCCTAGCTGGCACAGGTCGGTTGGAACGACGTCGAATTCACCATGGTTTTCGGTCGAAAATGGAAATTGTTTGACTTTTTTTTTTTTTTTAATTCTTTTTTGTGTGGCTCGAAACGACATCCGATTCAGACGTGGATATAACGTCTTTATTAAAGGGAACCCCGCCTGTTAAGACTGGTATGGCTTAATATGTTGTAAATGCCCTCAACTATTTTTACTCAGAAATTTTTACCTGTGGAGGGCCAAGTTACTTGAAAGAATTTAGGAAACATTGGGAAGCATTGCTGTGGAATACAGCGTGTTTAATTTGTCTGAGCTAAGATAGGCAATATTGTTGCATGTAACTTAGCACAATTTTGATATCAATACTTTTAATGGCAGGTCTTGATTTGAATGAATGACTTTTAGACAGTGCTCTGAGTAACTTGGCTTTTTTTACCTTGAAAGCATGTTTTTCATCAGATATAATTTCTTTTTGTACTCTGTTATGAGTTAGTGATAATAGCAATTCATATAGATGTAGGCTGAGAGTCATGCATACACATACATGCATGCAATCACACATTCTAGCTGAAAGAAACACAAATGGATTCAGTCATTTTTCCTTTACCATGAATGAGAAATAAATTAAAGTATATTTCATTTTTTTAAGTCGAAGTGTTTTCAATGGGCTAAGAGTCTGTGGTAATTGCAGTTATTTCTGTTGGGAACCCTGAAAAGTGCTAAGCTCTCGATTCTGCATAGGTATGGGGCATGCCGCCCCACAAAGCTGTCCCAATGCCCTGGCCAGGAGTAAGCAGGTATTGAAAATGGTTCATGAAGAAGTAGATAAAAGTATGTTTAAAATAGGCACTATAGAGGATATAGAAATTCAGCTGACAATACTTCTTTGTAATTACATTTTATTTTTAATGAACGAACATAACATAAATAATAATGATTCATTGACATTTAACGGCTACTAGTAATATCAGTAACAACAACAATAACTAATAATAATAATAAAAATAATATGTGTAAATAAAGTGTAGTATTTCTGTTTTAATAATTTTTTATTGCCACTGTGGCATAATTCCTGTCTGTGGCATATTTTTAAGTGCTAGCCACAATGTGTGACACGTCTGACTCAGTGCTCCTCTGGCTTTTCTTGTTACTTTCTGAAAGGCAAAACAAGTGTATATATATATATATATATATATATATATATATATATGCATGCATGCATGCATGCCAGTCACTTGATTTGTAATAGGTGCATTAAATAAATTAAAATTTTCAGTGTTCGGCTTGAAGCTGGTTAGAAATTTAATTGCCTGTTTTCTCTTTGTACTTTGGTTTATATTTATTACCCATTTTAAAGCAGAATTAAAACCAAATAAATTAATATTTCCTGCCACTAAATGGCAGTGTTGAGCATGGTATATTTCTTGATTATGGTCTGTAAAATTTACTTGTTTCTACTGGTCATTGTAAATGCAACGTTTGAACAAAATGTGAAGGTCCACAAAGATTTACATACTCACACGTGTGCACCAATGTGTGCAACAGCACATTCTAAAGACATCATTGTATATTTGTGTTTCACAAAAAATGATCAGCTTGCTTTAAGCATTGCTTGCTGGTGTTATCAACCAGCTATCTAATCATTCGTTAATCATTTAGCACAATAATTTCTATAATTCCCTAGCTCTTCACCAAAGCTGTGGTGAGAATTCTGGAATAAAATTACTGCCAGAGTAGAGTGTTTCCCACTACCTACAATTACTGCATAACCCATATGCATGCTGTACATTGTTTTAGGTGGGTTCACTCTCATAAAACTGCCACCCATAACAATAATAATAATTATTGTTATTATCATGAGGTTTATGAGGTGGAGTGTATTGTGATATGTCTGTATTTTTTGTGATGCTGATATGTCTGTTACTGAGGTGAGTGTTGTGGTACTGATCAGACTGATGTTTTAAACCCTTCCACTGTAGCTCCACCCTATGCAGTGTTCTACCTGGGAGGAAGTGTGGAGTTCAGGAACCAAAGCTTCGCTCCAGAGCTGACTGACCCCACCTCCCCACGGTTTCAGCTGCAGGTTGAGGCCCTCAGCCCTTATGTGAGTGTCCTTTCACCTGTTCCTCTTTTACAGGACACCAAGGGAAAAAAACAGGCCACATTGTCCTGGATAAGTCATGGAAAACAGCTGTTTTACAGCCTGTATTGGCACAAAATACAAATCCTGAATACATACCGATTAGATCCATAATGAGCCCAAAGAAGAAAAGCCTAATACTGTTAAAATCACATTAACGGAAATTTTATGTAAGGTATAAGGGTTGTGGTTGGGGATGGGAGGGGAACCAAGATGCAGTCTGAAGATTTTGCTGCCTTCCCCTACTTTTCTCTGCCGCCTCCTCTTTCTCCCTCTCCATCTATGTCTCTCTCACTCTGTCCCCCCTTCTCTCCCTCTTTCCCTTTTAAATGTAAAGGTGTTTGTAACAGGAGCCTGGCAGGGCACCATGAGGCAGCACAGCTTGGCCAGTTCCCCCAGGACCTGTGCTTTTCAGGCAGGAGGAGAAAAGCTGTGCGGGGCAGAGGCAGAGGAAGAGCTTGCTCTCAATAAAAACATTGTCTGCATGATCAGAGGCACTTTGGAACTGCAGGGTGGAGCCAAAGGCCAGAGCATAAACAGGGACAGGCCTACGGGTGGGACAAGGGATAGGGCTGTGTGAGGTTTAGGGAAGTGTAGGACTGCCTGCCAGTCTATCTGCAGGGATACGGGCAGGGAGGGAAAAGGGTGTGGGTGTGAGTTTGTTTGCATGTTTGTGTTTTGTTCAGCTCATTAAAAAGAGCTTGAAATTGCCTCTGCCCACAGTTACTCTCTCCTCTTGTTATGAGATTGTGGAGAATAAGACAATGGATCTTGTGTCTCAAGGCAGATGTTCCGATATCACAGCAGCCAGACTCTACTGGGCTGTCACACCATGTCCTCTGGTATTATTACAGCAATCTCTGTGATGTCACACATTGAACTTTGAATGGCCTATTCTAATAGCCATGTGGTATTTGAAGTGCATGACACCTGGAATGGTGAACTACAAAAAGTTGTAAAATCAAGTATCCATACATGAGCTTTTTAATTGAAGCTGTTTTGTTTAATTTAGTGCAGTCACTCATATTCATTTCTGATAACAATATTTAAAGAGTGGAAGTGCTTTTTCTTTTACAAATGATCTGCTACTAAAATGGAAAGGAGGTAGTTGAAGTAGACATTACAAAGGACTGTAATGCAGAATTGATAAAAAAACAAATTAATGCATATTGAGGCCACAATATTTGTTCCAGTGGGCACCTTTTCAAGTTAGGCTATTACTTAGTAGATTTGGATGATTGCCTAAACTAACCACATGTGGAATGTTTTTTTTTTTTTTTTAAATGTTGAACTATACATCCAACATTTCATTTTTGAACACAGTGATGTCATGTTATGCCTGTAGTTAGGGAACTGGGCTTGTAAGGATTTCAGGTTTGATTCCAGGTAGAGCACTGCTTTTGTACCTTTGAGTAAAACACCTACCCTATTCAGCTGTTTGAATATATCATATTTAAATGTAAGTGAACTGAATGTAGGTTCCAGTCACATACAGAGTGGTTGTGGCTACATACACAATGACATACACATACACTATGCTTTGGTCTTAAAAACCCTGTTGCCGTGGGGTTAAAGTGTCCAACTTACTACGCCTCTCCTTTTTCCCCATCTACACTGGGGTGTCATTGTGGCAACGGAACGACAACGTGACACGATCAGTTCTCACGGCTATACGAGTCCTCTCCGTGGCACTCCCACTATCTCCACTCAAGGATTATTGCATTCAGGTAGGAAATTAACAGATAATCCCCTTTATTTTCCCTGGCCTGGCCTACAGCCATTCTCTTTTAGCCAAAGATGTGTGTGTCTTAGGTGCTTACTGTACGTGGTGAACTGAGTGTGTATGCATGTGTCTCACGGCAGTGAAGGAGTGGACGGGCTACGGGTGTTTTACTGGAGTAAATTCTTAGCTCCCACTGGTGTGGGTCTGGAGGTACACAACACTGGCGCTAACCATCTGCAGAGGGTGCTGGGCGCTACCAACAAGCTGCTTTTCAGCAGGAATGAACTATACTCTCTGGAGAAGAACAATGATACGCTGCCAGTGCTGATGGGTAATCTCTTATCTACTATCATTCACACAATCACTTCTGTTTTCTCCCTCTGTGCCAGTCCCCTGCATCTCCTCTATTTTCTCTTTCTGCCCTCTGTTCCAATTTCCAGTGTACTCTCTCTTTTCTTTAATTCTGAGCATCTTCTCTGTTTCCTACTTCCAGGCTGTCCTCCATTCCCATAATACATTTTTAAAATCCTCTCTGTTTTGCTGTAGGGCTGGACTCAGAGGATGATAACTCTGATGAAAAAATGGATAAAATAAAAAACCCTACTTCTCTCCAGAGCATCAAGTGGCAGCTGGGTTTCCAAGGTGATGTGATCATACCCCTCACTTTCATAGAGCATACCTTGCTGACACACTGCATTCCTTTAGACAATATTTGGAATTCCTGTTATATGTGAATCAACCATTTCCTGTATTTCCCTCGGTGTAGATATCTTTCACAGAACAATGGACAAGAGTGTCATGATTTTGTCTTTTTTAAAAAATTCATTTAGGAACAAATTTATCCAAATAGTCTGATTACATGAAAAAATTCTTACTGGTAAAATTAAGCAGTATTTTATGGAAATCACATTGTTGCATTAAACCCACAGCAATGTCTTTTGATCTTTATGCCAAATATGGGAACAATCGCACCCTGAGCTTGGTGAGTCCGAAGAAGCCATACTACCAGTGGCGCCTGCGAGTCCCAGCAGGTCATGTGGTCCGGCTGGTGGTCCTCACTCTGCATGGTGCCACCCCCGGAAGTTGCTCCGCCCACAAACTGTCCGCGTACGACTTCCTCCTGCCCCTGCAGAACAAGATCATTTCTAGGTAAGAGCAGTACCAGTGCGGTCTGAGGGTGAGTACTGCTAGGGATTTTCCCCATTATCACAATCACCATCATTACTGTCATCTACATCACAATATTTCCACCACTAGTCTTCATCATTGCTTACTGTGGTTTTCTTTGGTAGGTGGTGTGGCCTGCCTGTTTCTGGACCCTCTCCTGTGATGAAGCTTATCTCATCAGGAAATGTCATGCTGGTGACTTTCTCCTTCAACAGACAGAGGGATGGAGCCATGTTTAAAGCTTACTTCCAGGCTGTACCCAAAACAGGTGGGTTCTCACTACTGCTGTGGCATATGTGGGAGCTAACTACAGCCCTCCCTGAGCCAGGTACAGCAAGAATATGGCCGGACATCATATTCTCTGTCAGTGTGGAAATAGTCGTAGTTCTGCCAGATTTTTGAAACCAGGAGCCAGATTTGAGGGAATTTAAACAGGGAACCCCTACTACTAATGTGTCATGGGATATTCAGTGACCATAGTCAGGATCTCTGTTTAACATCGGGTGCCGTTTTACAGCAGTGTTCCTATCACTCTGCTGGGACATTTGGTTTTAATCAGTCCAGTCCAGTAGGGGTGGGCGATATAGCCTAAAATGCTTATCACAATAATTAGCATTGATAACAATATCATGATAACAATATGAATCACAATATAGATTTTTTAAAATCTTCTATGAAACCAGAAAGGTCAAGACACAACTCAATCATATTCAATCATATAATTATTGTAGAATTTTTAGATTTTAGAATTTTTTGTAGAAGTTTGGAAAGTTTTTGTTCTCATCCAATAAAATTTTAATAAAACTATATAGTGGTTAGTATACAATTTTTTTCACAAAATAAAACATTTCAGTGTTGTCTTTTTTCAAAGTGCAAAGATTTATAACTGTAACTTCTCTCTCAGTCTGCATGTAGTTTAATTTCATTCTTCAACGGTTATGTGTGAGGAAAACCAGTCTGTCACAACTTCAGGTTTTATGATATCTGTAATGATTGTCATCATGGTGAGGATTAATCCGAACCCACCAGTTTTAACCATTAACTCCCTCGTTTGACGTCCAGCAATCTGAATACCGAACACAAGTGCATTAACCGTTAAAACACCTCTCTTACCCAACGTGTAAAATATTTTTATTTGATTTAATTTAATTTAATTTATTATCAAATAAATGAATTATCAATCAAATTGCCAAATTCATTGATAGGCAGAACAAACTGTTTGGACCAACCTTTATCAAAATGTACATCTCGCAACCAGATATAAATTAAGAAATTTATTAAGCTACAACAAATATTCATGTCTAATCTAAAGACGAGGTTCAACTACCTTAAAACAAATAGCAAGGTAACAGACATGGACAGTCACACAATAAATAGATGAGAGAAGATGACAAACAACAGCTTATTTGTCCCAAAGTAATCCAAAATGCCGAAACCAAAAGACAGCAGAATATTCCAAAAGAACCGGAGATGAAATGTAGGACGCCAGACCTAGATGCCCACTTCCAACTGTTACAAGACTCATTTCTTCCAGGTTGCCCAAAAACTAACTGACTGACCAAAAGAAAGCCGCATAATTTATCTGGTAAAAAAAAGAGGAGGGGGCAGTGGCATGAACACCCCCTCTGACACACACACACATTCAGACACACATTCACACATCAGATAGTAACCCTCCAGTTTCTGTTCTATCTCATCTCCAGGCTGTGCTGGCTGAGCACTTTGAAGCTTCCTGGTGAATTACATGTCTGACATGATGTTTCTTCCCGGAAGCATTTCATGTTGTCTCTAAAAGTTGGATGTTTACTACCGCATCAGGAATGATTAAATAAGGAATGACGACATCACATTTTGTGGTATAGTCATAATATTTATATGTAAATGCAGAAGAGAGGGCTGAAGTCCTGATTGCTAACTCTGTGCCTTCGCTGTCCCTCAGGATGTGGCGGATCGCTTTTGGCCTGGAATGGTACAGTGACATCACCATACTACCCCAGCCACTACCCCCCCAACGTGGACTGCAGCTGGACCATAAGGGTTAGCCAAACTTATTGTCCATTAACAGCACTGTACACATAGTGCAGTCTCTCTCTGGTAGTCTCCTTGAGTCTAGCTGGGATACTCGTATCTGGTCTGACTATGATGGTCCTCAAGGGCCTCATTTCATGTGTTAATTTGATATTTCCCTTTCAGACTCCATTGCCAGGCTACTTGCTCTCTCTGACTATCGTGATGCTGGACATTCAGGATTCGCCCTCCTCTGATAGCTGTGAAAAAGACTGGTTGGATATCAATGGGATACGGTAAGTCCAGCATAATGCTAGCTTGATGATCCTTGAATACATCATTCTGCAAGTACACACGTCTTCTGTTTTTTCACTTCTTACATATGCATAGTTTTGAAGAACTAATATGTTATTCATGTTGAAACATTTCACAAATTCTGTATATAAATTCCATATCAGACCTGCGTCAATTGCTTATTTTCGGCATTTTCTGTATTTTCAACCAGCAAACATCCTTTACACAGTGCATGCCACCCCACACACCTGACTAAATACTACATGACTGGACAAAAAAAATTCTGCCACTCTCCCCTGTCACCCATCTATCCAGCTATTCCTACTTCACAAAACAATCTAGTTTAAATGGTTATATAGACATGAGGGAAAAGAATAATATAAATAATAGTGAGTGTAATACTCTACGTATCCCAGTTGATTTCCTGAAACAGAATATGACATTTTAATGTGACAAGTCTGGTTCCAAGGCTTTATCTTGTTAACATTTGGGTTAAAGAAACAAATCCTGATGTTTGAGTTTGAACAGAAACATGGCTATCAGATAAGGTTAATAATTAGGTTGTTGCAGTTAGAGATTATAATGTGTACAGATCTGATAATGCAACATGAGGGGGAGGAGCTGAAATGTATGGGTCTTTTGGAGGGATCATTTTATGGCAGCAGACAGCGTGGAACCTTCTGGAGCGTTTGCGGGGACAGGAGGGGGCAAGGGACCCTCTGGAGGGCTCACAATCACAGGGGCTCCCCTGGACTGAGCAGTGGACCTGCAGCCTCTGGCAGGACCTCTAGACAGGGCATCTGCCTCTGGCTGGCTCTCAGGACAAGGCAGTGGTGCGGTGGTCTCCAGTAGCACTTCAGGATAGAGCAGTAGAGCTGTGGCCTCTGACAGTACCTCTGGACAGGGCTGCGGGGTAGCTTCTTTTTCGGCAGCTCCCCTGGAGATGGCTGTAGAGCATTGCCCTCCAGTGGGGCACAGTCTGGGCGGGGTGTGTTCCCTCACCACTCCCACCCTAAGGACCCGTCCAGCTCTGCCCAGACCCATCCTCAGCATATAAGACCAGAGCCCCGGGTCCTCCTTGGACCACCCATCCAGGTCTGTACTGGGGCTGGGGTAGGCCTCAGCAACCAGACATTTGTATGTCCCCCAGGAAGTCCAGGGGGAAGGCCTCCACATCCTCCCACGTAAAGGGTCCTGTAAGTCTGTAGGGCTAGCTGGCAGGATGTATGGGGGGGTCATCAACTTTTCCAATCCCAGGTTTCACTGTGCTTGCACCTTTAAATCTGTCTGAACTCTGCTTAGGAGTACAATGGCAGGATAAACAGAAACACTAGCTGCCCATTGTTAGCTTAGTGGTTCTCAAGTTATGTAACCCCATTGGCTGCTCTGTTTGTATCTTAGGTTGTGCAACCCAATCATAGACAACATCAGGAAGAGGATCTACTCATCCCCTGTTGTTCTGCACTTCCACTCGGATGAATCCCTCACTCACAAGGGCTTTTACATCCTGTTCCGTGCCTTCACTCAGGAGAGCTGTCAGTAATCACTTGTCAACACCTGTAACAGAACTACACCTGTCAAACACCTGTACAGATTTACAACTTTTGGATCACCCATGTAGAACTATACATTTTAAACACCTGTTCATCAATACACATGCAAAACACCTGTGCTGGTGTACACTTTTTACATTCCATATGGTCACATTCGGGGAGCTCATATCAGGGCTTTGTTTTCCTTATAATATTGGCACCCAACACAGGGTGCATATAGCCAATTCCCACCCTAATTTGTATCATCCAGTTATATGCAACCGACCACCCTAAATTTATTAAAATATGCATTCAGGGGAGTTTGTTTTATTACAGGAAATTTGCCACACTACAGCAAAGCACCATTTTCTTTTCAGTAGAACTTAAGCTTGAATGTAAACGCAACTGAACATCATAAATCTAAATTTTTTTTCTTTAGTGGCAAGCTTGCTATCAAGTACGAGAACAGCTTCCAGGCCAAGTAGTGATTCCCAGCCCCTCCGTTTGTATTCAGTAGGAGTCGCATCCTATGTTTGACATTGTCTAATGGCCACCCATAGACTGTAAGTGCCTGCCCTGTTGTAGTCTATAGTAAAGCATGCACCTGGAGCATGCACAGTAGTTTGGGGCTATATCGCTACACTCAGTACAGGTAGAGATATTTTACAGGTATTTAAATTTTAAACCATGGTGGAATTCCCCTTTAAGGGGAGCTAAACTCCCCCTGGCACCCCTGTAGATCTCACCCTGACCTTTTAAAAACTTATGTGGAACTACACATTTAAAACACCAGTTCAGAACTATGTCTTCAAGATATCTGTGTAGATGTAAATTTATGCACATGCACAGAACTACTCATTATAAATACTTGTATGGATCTCCACCAGTTACACTCTAACAGAAACACTGGAGTTGCTTGAGCAACAGTGCACTTGTTATTAAAGCCTGTGCAGAAACATACCCATTTGTGAAATGACTGTGCTGCTTTTTGAAATGTGTGTTCTGAAAAGTATGTGTGTTGTATCCATCTGTTAAGCTTGTCCAAGGCAGTTTCGCTGTGGAGATGGCCGTTGTATTCCTCTGCGGAAGGTCTGTGATGGAGTGAAGGACTGCTCTGATGGCCGGGACGAGGCAAAGTGCCGTAAGTATCAGTATCCCGGGAACAGGAACTAAAGTATTTACAAAAAACGTATAGGATCCTAATTATACAAATAATCCTTTTCCTCAGGTGTGGGTAAATGATTATGTGCTATTCGAGAAGTTTCACTTCTTAGTATCCATTTTTTACAACAAACTATAACAGGGACCAGAAGTTAGAACAGCTTCCACGGGCGTCTATAATTCCAGTCCCCGATCTAACTGATGATGTGTTAGTAAAATTATCTAATAGCCTACAGGCTGCAGGGTGACTGCAGATGGCGCCCTATCCATGTCACCCCTCCACAATATGTTATTGCTGGTTACAGGCCACTTAGTCCTGTGGAAGACTTCCAAGAGAAACTAGATATCCTTCTCAGCTTCTTCTCAGAACATATAACACCCATGATCCTGCTGGTTGATTTTGTCATCCACTTTGATGGCATGGAGTCATCCAGATTCCTCCCCCTTCTGTAGGTTTATGACTTCACTTTGGCACTATCACCTCCCATGCACAGGTCAAGCAATCAGCTGGACCAAGTCTCCTTTAGAACCTGTTCCACCTCCAACCTGATGGCCACTCCTCTTTGTCTCTCTTAACACTATCTTGTATCATTCCTATAACACACAAATGTTCTCACAATGTTACTGGAAGAAATTTTGTGTTAGCTGGGATTCTCTCTTCCTCCGCTTTCCCAGCCCTCCTTTGTGACACCCCTTTCTCATGCAACCTTCTCTTCTTACTTCTCTTCCATTGCTTGAGTCACTGACTTGTCTTTCTGCACACGCACATACATACACACACATGAGTAGGCAGTGCTCTCTACAGTTGACTTGACTGTGCTGACTTCTCACCTTAGACCAGTGTGGCAAAAACCTGCCAGGATTTGCTCCCACTCGCATAGCTCGTAGCATCAAAGAGGTATATAAGCCTCCTGATGACAACAGGCTGAGCCCATACAAAGGAAAATTTGAATTATTTATAAAAATATCAAATGGAATAATGTATGATTTACAATAATATATTGCCTTTACTTCTATTGCCGTGTTCTTCATGCAAACATTAGCCGATAGACAAACAAAAGCTCTGATAAACAATCTGATAACATGTGCTAAGCTTCCACTCCTGTGCTATGCAGAAACTTAAAGTAAAAGTAACTCAGTACACAACAGAATAGTTCAGTCACAATTTCAGCTAGAAGGATGCCGTAAACAACATTCAAAAGCTGTGTAAATGAGCTTGAAGAACACTAGACTGTAAGGTTACTGTAATGTATACAGGATTTCCAAGCAGGGGTAAGTCACAATGGGTAGATAATAGAGAGTGTCAATTTATTCAGGTGGTAGCTTGCTTCTATGTAATTTACCTAGCACTGGAATGTCTAATTGAGATCATTTTTTAGTGTCTGTTTGGTAAGAAGCACTTTTCGCATTTGAAATTCTATTTGCCTACATAGAAATGCTTGTTTTCAAGTGCTTTAAAATTCTTTCAGCTCAATGGAAATAATGCATTGAATTTTCTGAGCATGTGTACAAAGAGTTGATTTATTGCTTGTGGCTCAGGGGGGATTTTGGTGATATCATTCCCATTACTGTAGTATTAGCAGTTGTTTGACTTGGGGACAGTTCTTGGATTATAAAATACCGTTATCATCAACCAGCCCTCCTTTGTGGGAGGGGACTGACTAGTTATTTCTTTTGTTATCTCTCGTGGTTTTAAAATGCAGTTGTTAGACACTGGCATCTAATTTTGTGCTTACAGGGTATTCATGGGTTTAAGTCCTGTAAAAACGTGGTGTATGGCAGATTCAGGTACTATCCAACTTTATCAGCCTAAAGATTACAAAGACAATCAAGACTAGACCAATGAGCTGGTGAATGATTTGGGCTCAGTCAGCTTGGTTTTGATCTGCACGCAACTGAAATGAAAACTCTTGAGTAAAATTCATGTTAATCTACATCTGTTTTTTTCAGCTTGCAGGCCTGGAGAGGTTCATTGTGGGAATGGTCAGTGCAGGCCACGTGCTAGCCAGTGCAATGTACAAAGCAGTGTACAAAGCAGCTGTGAAGACAGCAGTGAGGAGTCCAAATGTGGTAAAGCTGTACCTTTTAAGGCATTGTACATAGTATGTGTGTTTGTGTGTGTATGAGTGTTGGCCATTTTGTCTTTTGCATATATTTGTTCAGAATGAAGCAGAGTGTCTGATAATGCATGCAGCTGTGCATGTGTTCAGTGTGGTAAGGTTTAAGGGCACAGTTGATTTTCAGTGAATTCAAATTGGGCACATTCGCAAAGGCAAAATGGCGGGTTTGCAACCAAAATTAAGCTTATTTTAACACCTCATTCACTGCACCCCAATACACCGTAGCTTGCAATTGGTCAACAATGTATGTGTTTATACCACTCAAGCATGTAATCAGAAAAAATCTTTTGATATGCGCAGAACCCCAAGCACTAGCAATAACTTTTTCGACATGTGCTGAATGATCTCGCATTTCAAGTACAAAATACACATTTCTAATATAAATAGGCCTATTTATAAATATATGTTGTGTGGTGTGTATAATATTAGCATTGATACTGTTCTTATGGATAAGACAGCAGAATATAATTATCCTGCAATTATTAAACAGGAGAAGGTGAGCGCAAGAGCAGCTTTACTGCAATGGGAACTTCATAAAGTGTTTAAACTCAATGCCCCTGCCTCCCCCTAGAACCTGAAGTGTGCAGGTGAAAGTCTGGTGGGAGAAAGTCCTTGTGGGGCTTACGTAATTTGATTATTCATCTAAAGTCGATTTTCCACCGCATGGTATCGGCTCAACTAGACTCGACTCTGCTCGACTTTTTTTGGTTTTCCATGGGGCAAAAGTTGTGAATAGTACCTAGTACCTGGTACTTTTTTGGTATCACCTCCATCGAGGTTCCAAGCGAGCTGAGGCGATACCAAAAGGTGACGTGAAAACACTGCAGACCACTGATTGGTCAGAGCAACGTGTTTCATGTGGCGTCGCTAATGACGACCAGCTACATTGACGGGGGTACTATCTGCAGTGGAAAACAAAGTACCTGGTACCAAAAGCGAATAGAGTCGAGTAGAGTCGAGTCGAGTTGAGCCAGTACCATGCGGTGGAAAGACGACTTAACGTCATTGGTTGCATTTTGGACCGCATGTTTCTGGTAAACTTCCTGTTTATATCATGTCCAGCTGTTCTTCGCTCATTTTCAAGAATCAGTTTGAGGCTAGACTTGCTGAAACTGTTCAAGGATATGTCAGCTTATATGACCGCAGCCATTGGCGACTTGTCTTTGTTTTGGATTTCACCACTGGTATTTATTTCCAGTGCCGTTGTGTCCTCCCAGCACTTGATTGGTTGCTTCCCTGGCATGGAGTGTCATTAATGCCTAGTGCACATTACATGATTTTGGCCAGGATTTTGTAGTCACAGACTAATTTTCAAGGTCTTAAGAGAATCTCCATCTTAACAAAAATCCCCAGTCTTTGCTTGATTGGTGTGCGCGCCTGTGACCAACAGTCTTCTAATGTGACATGGTCAGAGACTCACCTTGTATTCCCACGTGGAACCGTCAACAGCCAACGAGCTTTCGGCATATAGCCTATAGTTATCGGGTTATATAGTGAACACGGTGAATAAACTAGAGGCATAACTGTTTTTGCTATATGGAGTGATTTTATTGAGTTTTAATGTAATGATTCTTGTGTCTCAGGGGGAGATAAGGTGATATCATATATCATTGCTGTAGCCTATAATATGGTTAGATCAGATGTGATATTTTCTGTTTACATCAGCACATCTGTGACAATCAGTGTGGCTCATCCCTGTTCTCCTCAACCAAAACTAGCATAAATAGTTTATTTAGCTTGCTATTATTTTACTTCCAACTCTCTTTGAAGGAGGGACAGACCGTGTTATCCCCGTCTTGCCAGCCATCTTTTCTTTTTTATGCGGTGTTTCCACACTTGTTAGCGCACAGACCAGTGCAGCCGCTTTCTTCTGCCGATTGTTGTCTTCCATTTTCATTGTGCAGGCAAAGATCCTTGGATGCTCATGCACTGCACATGTTCTTGCGACAACACAGGACACCAAGATCTAGTTTAATGTGATGCGGTCATGAATCCTGTAGTGTGATTACCAAGTCTTTTGTAAGTCGTGTAGTGTGAGTGTTTCTAGGATGAAAATACCAGTGATAAACATAAACAAACAGACCTCAAGTTGCAGTGAGTATACAGACATTTGCTCCCGGCAGAATATTTGACAGCAGTTCCACAGCCTTTCTGAATCCGCCAAATTCAGATTCGTTTTTAAGTATACTGAAGCCCTTAGTATGCATGTGCACAGTGTGCAGTGAGGCTTATACTGTGTTTGTGTGTATGTAATGTTTATGTACTTGTGCCTGTCATGTTGTGAGTGTGTTAAGTATGTGGTGAAGTTTAGGATTCATGTGTTTAGTACGTGACAGTCTGTAATGTCCCTTTCAGTAGGTAGATGCTACCTCATGTGTCCCAACAAGGTTTGTGTACCCAAGTCCTCAGTGTGTGATGGCATCATTGACTGCAAAGACCGGAGTGACGAGATTAACTGCACTAGACCCTGTGAGTTCAACTATCTCTGTTCTTACATCTCACTTATGCCTCTGATCTGCCCAGCCACACTCTCTGTCTGTGACTGATCTCTCGTACCCCATAGGCTGTGTGCAGCTGACCTCTTCTTTCCCCCTGCCTGGCTGTAACTGATCTCTCCATTTGCACAGCCTGGGTGTGACTGATCTTTTCCCCTCCAAAGTCTGTGTGTGACTGAACTCTCTTCCCCCACAGTCTGTGTGACTGAACTTTCTACCCCCAGTTTGTGACAAAACCCTCTACCACATAGCCTATATGTGACAAGTCTCCACCTCCATAGCCCATGTTTGACTGATCTCTCCATCCCTACAGCCTGTGTGCGACTGATCTCCACTTCCACTGCATGTATGTGACTGATCTATCCACCTCCACAGCATGCATGTGGTTGATCTCTCCTCCTTCACAGCCTGTGTGTGACTGATCTTTCCATTACCACAGCCTGTGTGTGACTGATCTATCTACCTCCACAGCCTGTGTGTGACTGATCTTTCCATTCCCACAGCCTGTGTGACTGATCTATCTACCTCCACAGCCTGTGTGTGACTGATCTTTCCATTCCCACAGCCTGTGTGACTGATCTATCTACCTCCAAAGCCTGTGTGTGACTGATCTTTCCATTCCCACAGCCAGTGTATGACTGATCTATCTACCTCCACAGCCTGTGTGTGACTGATCTCTCCACCTCCACAGCCTGTGTGTAACTTATCTCTCTCCTCCACAGGGCACAAAGGTTGCTCCCCATCCTCCTACAAGTGTGCCAGTGGGAAGTGTGTGAATAAAGTTAACCCAGAATGTGACGGTGTGAAGGACTGTGGCGATGGCTCTGATGAAATGCGCTGTGGTGCGTCACACTACCATACTTCCTGCTATGGAATCTTTACAGTGAATCAGGACTACTGTTTAACAATGTATCTGACCAATAGTATCATCTATTGTACAATGTGCCCATCGCAATGGGGCATTGGATTTTTATTTAGTTATCATATAAAAGGGTCCCTTCCTGGTCACCAGCATCACTTCAGGTAGGAACTATGCAGTTTGACCTCAGAAAACTGCAGGGTTGGTATGGCAGCTGGTGTGCACTGCAATGTCACAGGAACAGAAATACGGTTGTTATGAGTTAGTGTTTTCTGACTGCAGGCTGTGGCACCAGACCCAAAAGAAAGAGCAAGATTGTGGGCGGGAGCGACGCGCAGATGGGGGCGTGGCCATGGCAGGTCAGCCTGCAGATGGAGCGGTATGGACACGTGTGCGGCGCCTCTCTGGTCTCCAGCCGCTGGCTTCTGTCTGCAGCACATTGCTTCCAGGACTCTGATGCTATCAAGTGAGAAACTACGTTTTCATTATCCTCCTCCTCATCATCATCATCGTCATCACCATCAACATTGTCATCAGTTTTTTGTGTGTGTTCAGTATCCTCCAGAAGTATGGTAACAATAGAGTGAAATTTGTAATTTTTCCAATATGTTTAAGGCATCTGGATTTGAGATAAAAAGATGAATGTGAGACAAAAGTACAGGAAATCAGATTTTATTTCATGGCGTTTATATGTGTATATGTTTAAATAAAAACAAGCGACCGTATGCAGAAGAGAGCAGAATCATAGAGGCTACACTACAAGATGTAAACCTCTCATCAGCAGCAAGAATTGAAAGGCCAGATTAGAATTTGCCAAAAAAAATTACTGAGATTTGTCAGAAGAGTTCTGGAGCAGTTTTATGGACAGATTAAATAAAAATAAACCTTTACCAAAGTGATGGAGAGTTAAACGTGTTCCAAAAAGAAGAAAGGGACAGCCCATGATCCAAAGCATACCACCTTATCTGTGAAATATAGAGGTAACAGGGGATGGCAGCAGTAGGATGAATGTCTGCTCTGTCTGTCGGTGGGTTGGTCGGTTGGTTCACAAAAAGTATCCCACCCTGTAGCGGCCACAGTTTTCGCCCCAGGAGGCTGAAATTTGGCATGGACGTTGGTCATGACCGAAGGTAGAGCTGAGTAATTTTCAAGGCTGATTGACTAAGAGGGGGCGTGGTGATGGGTGTGGCCTATCACAAAAAGGCTCATAACTCCCGAATGGATTCACAAATTTGCACAAGATTTTGTGGAAATGTTGGTCATGAGCCAAAGAAGAGGTCCCTTGTTTGTGTGGGGGTGTGCGTGGATCCATGCACACATGGATGCATGTGTGTGTGCGGTTGCAGCTATTGCGGATTCGCACTTGTTGATGTACAAAGAAATTCCTCCAACCTCATTGTGCAGTGCTTCGTCCTACAGCAAGACAATGAACCCAAACACAGTTCTTACACAACCGAAGCATTCATCAATGGGAAAAAGTGGAAAGTTTTGGACTGAAAAGTTTAAATCAGGTGCCTGATTTAAATCCAATCGAGCATGCATTTCACTTGCTGAAGAGGAGACTGAAGACGTTATTGCTTTTATTTATTTGTAAGTTCAGCGATGAACTTTATTTTGTTTGGCTAAAAATGAGGGTGTTCAACACAGAAACAGCTGTTTCTGTAAAACATATACGCATGTAAATACCATGAAATAAAAACCTATTGTCTGTACTTTTATCCTATTCATCTTTTGATCTGAAATCTAAATGCTGTAAGTATACAGCAAAAAGTAACAAACTTCAGTGTACCTTTAACATACTTTTGGAGGGCACTATACTGTATCTCTGTGCATTTGTGTGCATGTGTGCAGGTACTCTGATGCGCGGTCCTGGAAGGCATATCTGGGGATGCGTGTTATGAACACAGTCAGTAATGCAGTGGCCACCCGGCTGATCCGACGCGTGGTCCTGCACCCACAATATGACCAGTTCACATCTGACTATGACATTGCCCTGTTGGAGCTCAGTGCCCCCATCTTCCTCAGCGACTGGGTTCAGCCTGTGTGTGTTCCTGCGCCCTCACACACCTTCGGCTCTGGCAGCAACTGCTTCGTCACTGGCTGGGGCGTACTTATGGAGGACGGTACACACTCACGCATACGTGCTACTGCTCACACGCGCATATAGACATCCGTATGTGTTCATGATCACATTTATTGTATCAGTCTACTCTGGCAGAGATATATTAGGGTGCAATACAATTATATTAAAACAATATTTTAGGGTATTATACATAGAGAGGATTATATAATAATACAGAACTGCAGGGGACATACACAGTGAGCTCCATAATGTTATGGGCAAAGACATATTTTTTCTTGATTTGACTCTACTCCACAGTTTAGATTTGTAATCAAACAATTCAGGTGCTTGAAGTGCCCATTCTCAGCTTCTATTTACCATATGTCAATTGTTTGATAAAATTGTGGATTACAGAGCCAAATCAAGAAAATAAAATATGTCTTTGTCCCGAACATTATGGAACTCATTGTAACAGCTTAATTACACTCTAGAGTAGATATATTACGGTATAAAATATTTTGGTGGTATATTGGGACATTCAAGTTTGTGAGAGGTGTATTGTAGTGTAATTCCACTGTGGGAGAGATTTTACCACATCTATATGCAGTAGAATTATAATAGGATTGCACACTGTTGTTAAATATATGGTATACAGGTGTAATTTGATGTTGACCCCAGGTGAGCTGGCCAGCCTGTTGCAGGAGGCCACTGTCAAGATTATCGGCCACAGCACCTGCAATAAGTTATATGATGATGCTGTTACTCCCAGAATGCTCTGTGCTGGAAATCTGCAGGGAGGTGTGGACGCCTGCCAGGTGAGAATCATCCACTCTGACAGTACTGTGTGTGTAGGTTTGTGTGAACCTGTGCGTGTGTCTGTATGGACCCATGCATATGTATCTATGTTTTTACAGTACATGTGCATGTGTATTTGTATGTCTGTATGTTCAATACGTGTGTGTGCATCTGTGTGCATAAATCTGCACCTGTGTATACACTGTAACACAGTTGTGGTTGGTCGGTATGAAGCACAATGGCATGGAATACTGTCACAAAGTGCTGGGTTAACTGTCCAGGTTCAGGTGCTTTTATTTTCAGAACACCAAAAAGAAAAAGCAAACATAATCTTCTCCAATGAGCATAGGCTGTTTCACGTCTGTTTAACAGCCTAAAATGAATAATCAGGGGAGGAAAGGAGGGAAAAGGAAGGGGAAAATGACACACATTGAATCTCAGGGCCAGGCCTAAACAAAATCCAAAATTCTAGGAAAAGTTTACAATCCAGGGTTCTCTGTACAGTCCAAAGTCAGGTTCCAAAAAACGAGATTACAACAGTGTTTCCACAAAGGATCCACAGTATTCTTCAGCACACTTCTTCCTCCAGAAACTCATTCTGTGCTGATACTGAGGAGGAAATGTAAATGGCGTGGCTAATCCCAAATTGCTATTAGGTGTGGCCCTGCCTTGCAGACTGCTGTGAAAGATAACCTTTGATGTCCATCAGAGGGTGCCAGATTGCAGCAAAATATTGTTCCTCCAGATCACTTCCCATTCATTGCCCCCACCTGCCCTTACACACTTTCCCCTCAGGCCCAACCAGTTGCTGCATTGTGGCTGAAGGACCTGGTGTATCAATGGACTATTTTAGGCATTTGTGAATACTCTTTATTGATGTAAAGGATGGTGATAAGTCAAACCTTCCCTAGATGGTCAATTAGTTCATCCACCCTTGGCATCAGATAGGCAACAAGTTGAGAAACAGAATCTAAAGCTTCCGTTAGGTTTCGGCATTTGCACAATGAGTCATGACCAGCCGCTGTTCTTCTGTGACTCCCTTGTCCAGCATTTTCTTTACCTCTTCAGAAATGGCTTTTTGTGTGGCCTCGGGGAAGCGGTATAATCTCTGGCAAATAATTTTATCTGGCTCAGTGATGATCCAGTGGAATGTGTGCAATGTACAGCTTGGCAGAGCTGAAAAAACCCCTATTATTTTAGTGCTTCCTTCTGCCATGAGGTGAGGGAGGACACAATGCAACAACCTCTCATACTGGCTCAGTTTTCTCCTGAGAAGAAATCATTGTAACAGCACACTGATACCTTTCATTCCAAAAAGTTTTATATGATACAACTTCTGTATTTTCCTACACCCTGGGTTATTTTACTTTGTACTTAACAGGTCCCAAGTTTCTCTATGATTCCATAGTAGGGCGATCAATTGTGTATATTATAATTGAATATATTCCAATGTTTATTGCAAAATATACATGAAAATTATTACATTAATGCATTGTTATGAAATACTCCTGGGCACATCCTATTTTGCATGCTACGTCCACAAGAGGGAGCAAGAAGGTAATCGCAAAGGAAAAAGAAGTAACATTGTAGTTTTGATTGAGGCAGAAACCAAATGGATTGGGGATAACACGCAGGCTCTGTTTAGGCAGCAGAGTTTGTCATCAGACAAGAAAAAGCTTGACAATCGGTGGGGAATGCCTTAAGGCCATCCCCCATGCACAACATCACATTGATGGTTAGCGCCACAGAACTGTATAAGTGCATATAGCAACATAAACAGCAACATGGCGACCCTTAATGGAGTTATTTTTGTTCCAAATTTATGTGCGCACGAGAGGATATTTTTTAGATTTTTTGCACATGAACATAATTTTGTAAAGAAATGTATTGGCACACAAACGTTAATTTTGAGTTGATGAAAATAAATTTTGTACTCAAAAAGTTTATTTGCATGTCTGCTAAGATCCACATAAGCACAGATGTCTGACCTCTTTGTGACTCCATGAAGCTCTACGTGCACAATGTCTCGCTCTCTCTCAACATCCCTGCTCTGTGCAATCATAAAGCTCTGCGCACTTGCTCAACATGTACGTGTTACAATGGTGACCCAATTTCAGCCAATCAGAGAATGAAGAGTTGATTTCTGATTGGCTGGCTTGATCTTCAATCAGATCATTAGTTAGAACGGGAATAAGAAAGTTCAGCTTTAGAATGGAGAGTCTAAATTGTTAGGGGGCGTAGCCAGACATTGCTCTTTGGGGACATGGCATAGTCAACTTCACTACCTGCTGCTACACTATTGCCCTCCAAAAGTATGGGAATGGTAGAGTGAAATTCAGTTTGCTATATGCTTATGTTGAGTCAGCTTTTATTTAATGATATTTACGTTAGTACATGTTTTATCATTTTACAGAATCATGCTGTCATTTTAAAGAATCATGAGTCCCCCCTATGATGGCTATACATCGATCAGCCACAACATTAAAACCACCGACCTAATATTGTGTAGGTCCCCCTCGTGCCGCCAAAATGGCTCTGACCATCGAGGCATGGACTCCACCTCTGAAGGTGTCCTCTGGTATATTTGGATTTCTGTATATATTTGTATCTGATATTTTGTATCTACTGTAAATTTGTATCTGATAGTGTTACTTTGTTGTCTTTGATGCTGCAACAGTGCAAATTGCCCCCGGGGATCAATAAAGTACACTACTACTACTATTATTAATAACATTTTTTATTATGGTTTTTATTACATAAAAAATTTGAAATGGATTACATTATTGGGAGTTATTTACATTATTAGTTGCTACATGGTTATAAAAAGCTAAGATATTGTTAGAGGGTGAATTATTTCCACATGATTTTAAAAACTCTCAACGGGTCAGGGCTATTTTGGCGGCACGAGGGGGACCTACACAATATTAGGCAAATGGTTTTAATGTTGTGGCTGATCGGTGTAAATATACACAGTGTATTTGGAAAGTATTCACTTTTTCCACATTTTGTTACGTTAAAGCCTTATTGTAAAATTGATTAAATTCATTTTTATTCTCATCAATCTACACACAGTACCGCATGATTACAAAGCGAGAACAGGTATAGAAATTTTAGCAAATTTATTAAAAATAAAAAACTGAAATATCACATTTACATAAGTATTCAGACCCTTTACTCGATACTTTGTTAAGGCACCTTTGGCAGCAATTACAGCCTCGAGTTTTCTTGGGTATGATGGTACAAGCTTGGTGCACCTATATTTGGAGTATTTTGCAGATCCTCTCAAGCTCTGTCAGGTTGGATGGGGAGTGTTGCTATGCAGCCATTTTCAGGGTCTCTCTAGAGATGTTCAATCGGGTTCAAGTCTGGGCTCTGGCTGGGCCACTGAAGGACATTCACACAGACCTGTCCCGAAGCCACTCCTGCGTTGTCTTGGGTGCGTGCTTAGGGTCGTTGTCCTGTTGGAAGGTGAACCTTCGCCCCAGTCTGAGGTCTTGAGCGCTCTGGCGCAGGTTTTCATCAAGGATCTCTCTATACTTTGCTCCGTTCATCTTTCCCTCGATCCTGACTAGTCTCCCAGTTCCTGCAGCTGAAAAACATTCCCACAGCATGACGCTTCACCATAGGGATGGTATTGGCCAGGTGATGAGCCTGGTTTCCTCCAGATGGGACACTTGGCATTGTGGCCAAATAGTTCAAATAGTTCAATTTTGGTTTCATCAGACCAGAGAATCTTGTTTCTCATGGTCCAAGAGTCCTTTAGGTGCCTTTTGGCACACTCCAAGCGGACTGTGATGTGCCTTTTACTGAGGAGTGGCTTCTGTCTGGTCACTCTACCATAAAATCCTGATTGGTGGAGTACTGCAGAGATGGTTGTCCTTCTGGAAGGTTCTCCCATCTCCACAGAGGAACTCTGGAGCTCTGTCAGAGTGGCTATTGGGTTCTGGTGGTTCCAAACTTTTTCCATTTAAGAATGATGGAGGCCACTGTGTTCTTCGGGACCTTCAATGCTGCAGAACTTTTTTTGTACCTCGACCCAATCCTGTCTCGGAGGTCTACGGACAGTTCCTTCATGGCTAGGTTTTTGCTCTGACATGCACTGTCAACTGTGGGACCTTATATAGACAGGTGTGTGCCTTTCAAAATCATGTCCAATCAATTGAATTTACCACAGATGGACTCCAATCAAGTTGTAGAAATGGAAACAAGATGCACCTGAGCTCAATTTTGAGTGTCATAGCAAAGGGTCTGAATACTTATGTTGATTTGAGTTTTTTTATTTTTAATAAATTTGCAAAAATTTCTAAGAACCTGTTTTCACTTCGTCATTATGGGGTATTGTGTGTAGATCAACGAGAATAAAAACAAATTTAATCAATTTTAGAATAAGGCTGTAACATAACAAAATGTGGAAAAAGTGAAGGGGTCTGAATACTTTCCGAAGGCACTGTAATTGTGAAAGTATTTTTTGTTGTTTTGGCTCTGTACTCCAGTACATTGGATTTGAATGAATGATTAACTTTTTTCCACTTTCTGGTCCTGAATATCTTGGTCCTGTTCAATATATAGCAGTCCTGTTCAAAGGTAAAGCACCATCCAATGAGTTTTGAGGCATTTTGTTGGATCTGAGCAGATGTTTCTGTTCACTGCAATCTAAGCCATAACAATACCTTCAACATGTATCACAGATTAGGTGATATGCTTGAAATTAGGTTCCTTTCTTTCTCCACACTTTCCTCTTTACAGCACTTTGGTCCAGATGAATTCTCTTTCTATGAGATCTGTCCATGTGACTTCGCTCGTGAATGGTACAGTTTTTTAAATGTACTTTTTAGCAAACTCTAACCAGAATTCTGTTCTTGAGGCTTACAAGTGGTTTTCATCTTGTGGTGTACCCTCTGAGGTAATTCTGTTGAGGGCTTCTCTTTATAGTAGTCTTTGATGCATATATGCCTACATCCCAGAGAGTGTTATTAGTGTGTTTTACAGTTTAAAGGGGTTTTTCTTCACAACGGAAAGTATTCTTCATTCAACAGCTACAGTGGTCTTCTGTGGTCTACCAGGTATTTTGCTATTGCTGCACTCACCGATGCATACTTCCGCCCTAAAAATGTATCAAACAGTTGACTCTGCCAGATCCCATGTTTTGGCTATGTCTCTGATTGATTTTTTTAAAGATATTTCAGCCTCATTACTAGCATTGACACTCTGTGAAAGATGAAGTACATCATTGGCATCAGCAAAGTAACACATGGGGGGAAACCATCTATGCTTGGCTGGAGAACCCAGTGAAATTTGAGCGATCGCACAACATCAAGAACACTTTGGATACGGAGATAGTCCCAGGGTCCAAGAATATGGATGAGGGTGTTCACATTTTTATTGTCGAGGGCTTCCTGCTTTATACCTAGGGACCATTGATCAAAGTATTGAACCAGCATTACTTCATTTCCATTCCATGCAAAGAATGCTAAAAGAGGAGGTGCGCAAGGAACTACACGGTGCCAGACCCGCCAGGTTTGTTTGACGGGCATGTCTGGAAAATATGTTTCACGTACACGTTGCTTTCTTGTGCATGAAATAATGACGCAAAGACCCACAGTTGGCCAAGAAACATTTATGCAGCCAATTGTCCCATTACTTTTGCTTCTCTATATATAGCCGCGTTTCCACCGCAGGAACTTTTCCCAGGAACTAGGAACCTTTTGAGGAACTCAGTGTGTTTCCACCGCGGGGACCAGGGTTCCAGGGACTTTATTTTACCCCCAAAAAAGTCCCTGCTCGGGGGGTAGCACTTTCCAAAAGTACCGGAACTTTTGGGGTGGGGCGCAAGCGCTGAATATTTCTGATTGTCAACTACTTGCAGTATTTTATTTCAACCGCCATTTTTAAAAGTCTGCAGCCGCAAACCGATTTATTTTCATAATAATGACTTGAATTCAAAATTGTATATTATGCGGTGCAGTAGCCTACTTTTGGTTATAGCCAGCCAACGTCTTGGAACAGATGAGAAATTAAGATTGAGGATTATTTTCTTGCTTTAGTATTCGTTTTATAAAATGTTAAGCATTCGTGCTGGGACAGCATATTACATACAAAACATTCAAACGGTTTAATTCGGTTGCTGAATATTTTCTTCCGGATTTTCTTTGTTAGCCCGCTGTAATTGACTCAAAACGTTTGATACAGTTATGTGATGTATGCGGTAGTTCTGCGTAATTTACATCGGTGATACAGTAAAAGCAAACTGGAAATCACCTTCCGCACTTTTTGTCAGGGTGAAATAATGGGTTAATTCTAGTAATCGTCCCTTTTGCTTTTTCAGACTGCCATAATTTTACTCTTTAATTTAAATTTTCAGGTCTATTTATTCTTGTTATTTTGTGATTAGCCTATATGGAATTGACGATGAGAGTCGAAGTAATCAATTCAACAGCAAATTGTTTACGACGTGTGCATGTTTTCTGCTGTTGTCATCAGTTATTTCTGGAATGTGAATGCATTCTATCGCCTCGGATGTCAAGACATGAAAGTGAATGTTCGCATAAAAACATAATGAATGTGTTTGAGAGGATATATAAAACAGTTACAATCTGACTATAGACCTGTTATCCTATTTGTTGTATAACAACGGTCCAAGTTGAACTACCAACGAGAGTTTTGCTTGACAACGGTAAAATATGCCCAAACGGCCGCATAAGAATATTTCAATTTCAGGTGATTAAGTCGATAAAAATCAATAAATACTAAAGTAACCATATATAGTCATTGTTGGTAACCCGTTGTATAAGTGGAATAAACCCCTCCGGGCTGTCCCGGTTATTAGAAAATAATGTAGGCTACTTCGGTGGTTGTATGGGGTTACAGAAGAAATCATACGACAGATAGACCGACGACGACGTCGCTTTTTCATACGTCAGTGGACTAATTTGCCTAATCTTCGTGGGTCTTTAGACCGCGGTGGAAACGCAGACAACAATGGGCTGAAGGAACCTTTTAGTTCCTTGAAAAGTATTTCCTGGGACTAAAAGTTCCGGATACTTTGGGTGGAAATGCGGCTTATGTATAAAAAGGGCTGTATTCCTACATGGATCATACGATTATTTTTATTACAAAGCCATTATGCTGGAGTACAGCCAAAACACCAAAAATTGTGTCCCTGTCCCGATACTTTTGCACTTAACTCCATATAGGAGTTGGAAATATCCCACTTAAACATATTTTCATTGACTTTGCAACACAGTGAAATGAGAAATAATCAATGTGTCATAAAAGTTAATACTCTCTAAAGGCAGTAAACATGGGTGTATCTGCAGGTACTTGTATTCTGGTTTGAACCTGTATGTATTGGTGTCTGTTTTGGCAGGGTGACTCAGGCGGACCTCTGGTATGCCAAGAGAAAGGCCGACGCTGGTTCCTGGCTGGGATCGTGAGCTGGGGGGAGGGTTGTGCCAGGCAGAACCGGCCAGGAGTCTACACACAGGTCACCAAGTTCTCAGAGTGGATCCACCAGCAGACCAAAGGGCAGGTCTGAGGAGCACTGACTCTAAGCATGGAGTGTACCCCCACTTGCACACAATCAGTGGCACCCCTAAATGAGGGGTAGGGCACTGAAATCTAGTGAGAGGTTGCCCCGCCTATCATTTTGGACTTTGTATTAGCCTAACTTTAATACTTGTATGTCAAAACCATTCATCTGCAATTCATCACTAGAGGAGGAACTGTGGAGCAGTATGAGAGTTGATTGAGGAGTTGAGGATCATGTTGATAAGGGGCTATATATGTATAATATCACACATGTATTATGTATTAATATGGCATGGGAGGTAAGGAGCTAGGCTTGTAACCACAAGGTTGCAGGTTTCAATCCCCATCGGGATGATTTATTGGAACTATTGAGCTGGTCATTAACTTGAATGTCTTCAGTGAAATATCCAGCTGTACTGTATTTATGAGGAATACAAAAAATGCTTAAAAGCTCATTCTTCTTCTTTGGCTACGTCCCAAATCACTCCCTATTCCCTATATAGTTCACTACTTTTGGTATCAGCCATTTTGTAGTATGTCCTATCTGAGAAACAAAATAGTAGCACACTATATAGTGAACTACATCCGCCCCACAATGCACTACAAAATATAGTGTACAAGCTCTGTACACTGTCCTGAAGCACAAAATCCCACAATACACTGTGGTAGGGCTTTATGTTTTTGTTTTTTTTTTCCAACAAGATGGCGGCTGAAACAAGTGAACCGAGTGGTAGCTACTTATAATATAAATGTAAGTTGTCCATAGTTATGTCAAATTATGAATTATATTTGTATGGTCGATACAAAAAAGTCACCAATTTCCGTTAGTGTGCCAAGTGTAACATTAACAGTTTTTCTCTGGAGAAGCTGGTTGCTAGCTAAGAAGCTAGCTAATCTCGGTAGCTGTGCAACTCAAGCAAAATGTCATCCTCGGTCCCTGATAAAATATTTTTTGAACGATATATTGCTATACATTTGGTCGATGCCAAGATTAATAAATATTTAACCACAAATTTCATATATACACGTACAGATAACGTTCAGAAATTTTAAAAATTACATTAACCTAATGTTTGACAACTTACAGGATGATGAAGACAATGCAATGTTATCACACATCCCAAAAAAAAACCTTGTTCGAGCTGCAGCTCATCTTCCGGCATTTTGTAACAACACTACGGCAGTGATATGGTACATTTGGGATTTACTACCATTAGCTAGGTATTCTGAGGTAAACTACCGTTAACTTCAAATTGTCTAGTTTCCATTGGATATCTAGCTAGTGAAAAGGAGATATTCTTGCCTCTTGGTCTTGATCGGGCTTGGGGCATTACATGGTAGGAAATCTGTTAAGTTGCTTTTAAATGGCATCAGGTGATAAAGCAATGAATAGGCTATTTCATATGGACATCTTCCTAGAAGGGAAACCACTTAATGTATTCTACCATTTGTCTTTTCATAAGCAGCTTTCATTGGTTTTCCAACTACAACTAGTGTTTTCTGAATTTAAGAAATGAAAACGGTAGGATATAGTTCATCATGGACATGGGAGTCCAAGCACACAAGCAAGAGGACTGAGAGGGACAAATAGCAGTTCTGCCACTACAGGGAACAGAAAGGGGGAAAATAGAATATAATATAAAATATATATTTTATAATATATAAAATGTGAACATGTGAGTCATTTGGGATGCAGCCTTCTTCTTTTTCTTCTTCTTTGACAAAAGAACAATCTTAGCCAGCAGGGTTCCTCAGCAGTACTATACTGTAGTTTGGATTTGAGGGCCAACTACCTGCATGTTCCCTTAGCAGCATTTGGCTTCTCAGTGCAGCATTTGGCTTCTCAGTGCTGCCCTCCAGTGAACACTCCTCCGCTCTGCTCCTCAGTACCTTCTCTCCTGTACCTTCAGGGTTACCTGTCTTCCCCTACACCAGACCACTCAACACAGTGCCTACTCTGACATCACACCTTAGTTCAGTAATTATGCCTATACATTTGATATGTTCATATATTGTTATTTTTTAATACTTTTGTAAGTTCATAAAGCAAATGGAAAAATTAGGTAGGGTGCTGTTACAGTGAATATTAAAAAGAAAATTAACACTGGTGCTGTCGTGGGCTTTGTGTACGTATGTGTGTGCATGATGCATCCTAATTCTAATTTGGTTCTGTACTACAGCACATTGGACCTGAAAAGAAGCAATGAATTTAAGGTTCAAGTATATACTTGCATCTTTAATTTGGTATTCACATCCATATATGGTGGTCAGTGTTGGAATTACAGCCATTTTAAGACATAGTTACTTTTGGTCACCTAAAATGGGGGAACTGTCTCAACCTCACAAATCTGAAGATAAAGCCTTTCGTTAATAAGCATGCTACAGGAAGGAAAACTGAACTAAATTTGCACAGGCTGATGCATTTGTGGTACTTCAGTGGCAACAAAGCAACCCAAGAATGAGGACAAGGTTCCAAAGTAAATTGCAATGTTTAATATTTAGAGAATGATAAAGACACGGTTAAAATAGCAACACAGGCAGGGCAGCATATAGGCTAAATAGTAGGCACACCATAATAAATCAATTCACATTACAGGCTTGATAGCACGCACACCGAAATAGTAAGTGCTTTCTCTGCACACGGACAAAATATCTGGCAAGGTGAGTAAAATTTGCAACATCAATGCAAGCGCAACCCAAACCTGAATGTAAAGTTTATCAATACATTCAACACATATAGTGTGGTTTCTTCAGCAGTCCTTTGGCGATTATTAGACTAAAAGTTAGATGTATTGCATCTTAAAACTTTACCAGTGTAAGCTTACAACCATTACAACGTAACAGTATTTTGTAGCCTATCATACAATGGAAGTTTGTCACCAAATTGCACCTTTTTTTTTTTTTTTACCACTTCCTGACATTTAGAAAAAGCACCAAAATGTAATGTTGAATATCATATCTATTGATTGGTCAGACACGACAGACCTTGCAAAATAAAGCTGTGAATCTTTGCTTTACATAAGTCTCTGTCTAAAATGGTCACAATATTATCATGCTAAATATTTGCATATAATTGCTGTGGTTGCATGTCACCATATCAGCCATTTTCTTTGAACAAGAATTCTGAAATTAGAGTGGTATGTAGAGATGCTGCCTACCAACCAACTTCCATGCATATTGGTCCAGTCATTGTGGAGCAGCTGTCACTTAAGTGTTGTACACAAAATTTTAAAAGACAGAAAATCTAAGAAGGTAGAGCTTATGGGTTCTTGAGGCAAATTGGCCCCTTGTGAGAAGAGGGACCTATATACCAAATCACATGACTCTAAATCAAATGGGGTGATGGGCTTTCAAAGTATTCACCATAAATCGCCTGTTATAGTGCCATTGAAATCTTTATACAAGCAATCTACTCTGAGCCAAGGTGAATATTATAAAGTTGGAATGGCATGACTAGCCTAAAAGCTGTAGGAGAAATAGTGTGCAGAAATATTGGCAGAAGTAAGAAATAAGTACCAAGGATTACATAATGATTTTCAGATCTTTTTGGGAGGGACAGCTTTGGTTATTATGGGAATATTGGTGAGACCCCCCCCCCCCCCAGTTTCTGCTTCTTGCAGTACCTGTCTTTGAATTGTCGAAGGGCCCACAATGGCAAATGGTGAATTGTTTCCAGACATTCCCTCTCCGTGAAGGATTAATTACTGCCCCTGTAGGTGATAAACCCTTCACAAAAAATGACCGATTCATCCGGCTAGGAACTTAAATTTGAACACAAAAAAAAACCAAAGAGATACAGGGAGGGACATATAAGATGTGACACAAACAGATTACAGATTAACAATTACAAAGAGTGTACTTCAGTTCCAATCAATGTCCACCTTTGATTACTGTCCTAAAACTATAATCTTTTTGGAAGATATTCCAGCAGTCTGTGCTGGTTTTCCAGCTGTGTAGTGGAGACATCTCCATGCATCCTGCAGTGTCCAACAACAGATGTCCAGTCATCATGTTAACTGAAAGTCTCCTTTTTGTCCTTTTTTTTAAAACCAGTGAACCAGTGATGAGGAAGTTCTCTAGCCATTTGTGCTATGTTAAGCATCCAGTTATTTCAACAGGCAGTCCTTTAGAGCCAGTCTCCCATCTGAAGGAGCTACAAGTTTGATGTACATGCACAGCATAGCATCTTTCCCACTGTCCCAATTTCCCACGCAATGTCTTGAAGACTCCTAAGTAGCGACTCAGTGGATGGTTGTGGTATGCTTGGAGAACAGTGTTAGTCAAAGTACGAGGTATGTAAACTCTGTAGGGGGTCTGCTGCTTTGAGGTTTTACTTCGGTTACTCCATTACTCCATTACTGTTTATTGCTCACCCATTTCTGAATGACCTGTAACCAGGGTTTTGTAGATCCTTTGTACCTCTGGATCATCTTTTTGTACTTTTCAGATCATGTCATCAGAAATGGGAAGGCAGTCTGAGTCTCCACTGTTGGTAGTGTAGCGATGGCACCCTGGAATATCACCAGGCCAGGACAGAGCATCTGGTACAGCATTAAGTTTCCGTTTGCGATACTCGCTTATGAAGTTGAATTTCTGAAGGCATAAAGCCCACAGAAGAAGGTGACTGCTAGTTTTGGACAAATTCATCACCCACTGCAGGGCAGCATGGTCAGTAACCAAGGTAAAGATCTTGAGGTCAAGGTAATGTTGCCACTTCTCAAGCACCCAGATAACAGCGAGGCATTCGGTCTCTGTTGCAGAGTAGCTTGCTTCTGCACAGTTCAGAGTTCTGCTTGCTTATGCTAGAACTTCCTCTGTTCCAGGTCCAGTTCTTTGAGCAAGGACTACTCCAAGGCCTGTCTCATTAGCACCAGTGTACACAGTGAAATGAAGGGACAGATTAGGATGCCATCAGACAGGGGGTGAGATCAAATACTTTTTTAGCTCATCAAAAACATGTTGACAATTTACTGACCATTTGAATGCACATCCTTTCTTTTTCAGACAATTCAGGGAATCTTCAATCTTGAAAAAAATTTGGGACAAAGCACCCAGACATTCCAAGTAATCTCTGAACTTTTTAATGTTGGTAGGTTCCAGGAAGAACTGAGTAGAGGTGACCTTTTCTGGATCAGCTGTAACACCTTTAGTAGAGATGACATGGCCCAGAAACTTAATTTCTCAAAGACAGAATTTGCACTTTTTGAGGTTTAGTGTCAGTCCTGCTTCAGAGAGTTTGAAGATCATGAAGGTGTTAGCTAACCATGGCAGAGTAGACAATTATGTCGTCTAGATCCACCAGACATTATTTTTCTCTACGTTCTCCCAGAACTGCCTCCATCAACCTTTGGAATGATGCTGGTACATTCTTGAGTCCAAAAGGTATCACAGAAAACTGGAATAACCCTACCTTGGTGATGAATGCAGTCTTACTTGCTCTCTGAGTCCAGTGTCACCTACCAGTAGCCACTGTTCAGATCTAGTGTGGAGAAAACAGACACACCAGCAAGGGATTACAGGTGATCTTAGATATTGGGAAGAGAGTAAGCATCATTTTCTGTGGTAGAATTCAACTTTCGGTAATCAATGCAAAACCTGTAGCTACCATGCTTTTTGGAATAATGACAACATGAGAAGCCAATCCTGAAAATGACGGTTCTATAATTCTATTTTCAAGCATCTCTTCCAGCTGTGGTGTCATAATATATTGTTTTGAAGAGGCAGTTGGTAAGGCTTCTGTTTAATGGGAATTTCAGAAGTAGTGTAGATTCTATGATGTAACACATTGGTCCTGCCTGCTTTGAGAGAGTACACTTGTGGGTGGCTTTGCAGAAGTTAGTATAATTTTAGTTTGTCAAGTTCACTGAGGTGACAGTTAGACACTGCAAGATGGATGTAGTCTTGGGAAGATATGGTTGGAGCAAAAGGTTACAGTGCTGGAGGGGGAATAGAAGTTAGAAGTAAAACTTTCTTGTGGTCGGGCCTCTGGCTCTTAGGTTCATTTATTTCAACCTTTGAAGTCTTAGACTGAGAAGAGGCCACTGAAAAAATTAAGTCCAGTCCAACCACTACTGCGTAGGCAAGGACATTATAGGCTAAAACAGCAACTAGCAGGGTGTAGAGGTTGCTATGAAAATTGATCTGTAGTTCATCCCACCCCAAGGGAATCTCTGCCTCACCATATGCTAGTTCATTTCACTGTATCAGGTGCTTTTTAAGTCTCCAACCCTTTCCATAGCTATTCATGGAACAAAGTATAAGAGGCCCCTGTCTTCACAATGGCTTTTCCTGTCCATTTACCAATGGTTAGGGGAATCACAAGTTGCTTAGTAATGGGGGGTTTGGTCAACAAAGTGCTAGACATGTTCTTTTTATCTGCAGACTTGGTTTTCTTTTTCACAATCTCAGGTACAGAAGACTAAGCAGAGGATGAACTATGATGGCTGTGAGATTGGGGTTGATAATGGGGATATGACCCTGGAAGATGCTTTCCCTTCCACCTCCAACACAACATAGGGGGTTTGTCTGTTAGTTGGCTTCTCCCTTAGTTGTCTTCTCCCTTCCGGAAACGTAGTCTTTTCCCAATGTCGAGCTGCTCATAGTGTCTCTCAAGTTCATGCCCAAGGCGTACAAGCTCGTCAACATCTTGAACACAACCTCTCAATTACCAGGCTAAGTGAGGATGAATGTTTTCCAAGATCAACTTCACAATTTCAAACTCAGTCCAGCTTGGCTTCCATCTCTTACATAGGGCTTGCAAAATTGCAAACTCCTTCTTTGTACAAACTCTCTCTGCCAATTCTGCAGAAAGGAAAGCAGCCTCAAATTCCATCCAAGATGTAGCATACTCTCTGCCAATCTCCCACCAATCCCTTGCACCCCATGAAGGACAGCTCCGAAGGTAGCAAGTATGTCTGCATCTGAGAGGGGCTGTAAAGCCAGTAAATCATAATTTAGACAAGTATGCAAGGGGGTCAGTAACATCTCCAGTTATTCCTTATGTTGTAAATGTTAACTTGACTAGCTTAGCTGGAAAGTGATCAGTGGCTCTGAGAGTAGTAGTCTGTAATGGAACATCTGAAACAAGCGGGACAGCTGTTGGTTGGGGATAGGCTTTTGTGATAACTGGGCTATGAGTATGTGATGTTAAACTTCTGTTAGCTAGCTGAGATCCTTCCATTAAGGTAATATGGTTATCTGATGAACTCAACAATTTACTGTGGTGCTGGGTAACCTGTCATCTCCATCCTCATTTGAACTGATGGTTTGCATGCAGGTCAAGTTTGTTAATCAGGCTTTCTAATTAGCCTTTAAAGGAGGTGTTGGAAGCCTTCTTGCAGCTCATACTACATTTGTTCCACCACAAATGTGACTTAATCCAGTAATGAGTACTCTGTATTCTTTAACTCATTTGTAAAAGTTTCTCCTATGTGCTTTTGCCAACTTTTTTGGTATGACTGGACTCCTACGTGAACAGAGTTTTCATAGCCTTGATTATTGAGTAATTTCTTTATCCTGGACCTGTTTTGACCATTAGAGCACAGAGATATTCATCATTTTGGTCTACATTAGCAGCAAGGGCAGAGAACTGTTGTGTTATTCCATCCTGATGCACAGCTGTGGAACGGCTCAGTTTTGTATTGAAACATCCTGGTCATGCAATAAGCAATGTAGCTCTGACCAATTGAAATCAACATGTGCTGTTATTTGATTCAGATCCTGGCCAGGCACAGGGGTGGGCAAGATAGGTGGGAGATGAAGAGGTAAAGGAGCTGCAGAAGCAGCTGTTGATTGAGATGTAGAAAGAGCTATATCAGGCTGAACCTGAACAATGCTGGAGTCAGAACAAGAATGCATGTTAGAGTGAGGTGGATATTGACTTTGGGCTTGGGTGTGGCTTATATTATGGAGCAAAATGTTTCCACATCAGGGGGAAATAAAGCAGCTGAAGACTGAGGAAAATTGGCATGATGGCAGCAAAAAAAGAATATCTGCAACAAGATATCGATCAATGTTGAAGTAAAAGTGAAGAAAAACCACATAGAAGAGTGAGCAAATGAGCTAAGCAATGTGTGAACCCTCAAATACACACCAGCAAAATAGCACTCCCCACACATAAATATGCATAAATGTCACAGCAATTCATAGCAATGCAAAGGCTGAATGCATAAACAATATACAATAACAGCAATGTATGAACACGCAATTGCACACTTGCAAAATAGCACTCCAATTATCATCAAAAGAAGGCATTTTCAGCACACCAAATAGGCATAAAGCTTATAGCAATTAATAGCAATGCAAAGACAAAATGCATAAACAATATATAATAACATCCAATGCTTCAAGTCCCTGTTGGAGTGGCACTTCTGTAGCGTTGGATCCCCCAAGAGCCAGGAAGACTATTTTGTTTGGGTGCCAGGCAGAGCCAAGGAAGCTAAGCCAGAAACATGGAAGGCCACTACCAGACTGCAGTATTAGTACTACAGACCAGGACACCCCATCTGGGGCGACATAGCTCAGGAGGTAAGACCGATTGTCTGGCAGTCGGAGGGTTGCCGGTTCAAACCCCGCCCTGGGCATGTCGAAGTGTCCTTGAGCAAGACACCTAACCCCTAACTGCTCTGGCGAATGAGAGGCATCAATTGTAAAGCTCTTTGGATAAAAGCGCTATATAAATGCAGTCCATTTACCATCCATACATTGAAACTGCAACTTGTATTGACTTTTAGAGGGCCGACAAAAAAAGAAATTAAGTCTGAATTTTAACTCAAAACAAATTCAAGGCTTCAGGCCTAAAACAAATTCACCCCAAATAAATGTAGAACAATTGAATTCATGAGTCCATCTGAGAGATGCATTTTTCAAGAGGGAAAAGAAGAGAAACAATTCAATCTGATCCCTTTGGAGTCTGGAAATAGCCTTTTTGGAAACCTGCCTAGACATAGCTTAGAAAAAGGAATGCAGAATGCTCATTTTGGTGGTATTGTCCACAAATTTGAACCAGGATTTGTCCAGCATTGTGGTTGTGGTTCCATTATGTTTTTGAGTCCGCCAGGTACAGCTTCATGATTTATATCCACAGAAAAAAAATCTTAGAGATGAGAAAAAACTTCCTCTTCCATTGTGTTTCTATTATTTTGTTTCAGTAATATTTAGAGTAATTCAGACTCTTGGAAAACAAATTTCTCTGGGTTACATTTCAGAAGAGGATTATGCATATAGGTAAAAGGATGCAAGAATATTAACCATTTTATTTTTGGCATGCCAGTTTAAGAGTTGTGTTAAAAAGGGGGCGCTACAGAAATGGTTAACGAAAGTTTATATGCAGTCACAGGTAAATCAACTAGATCAACTAATGAAATCCTAATTCACATTTGTGAAATTGAGTAAGCCCTGAATTAATTAACAATGAAATTTGATATGATATGCATTAAATCATCCTGGATTGTTTAAGTGATATATGTGAAACAGACCTTTGATTTATCATGAGAAACAGTGTACATGATGTTTGGAATATCTGAGCAAAAACTTGCATACAGAGATAAGCAGAAACATGTGTATGCATACATTTAGTGTGGATTCACCTGCAGCCCCAGGTGAGTTATTTTTTAGGATTTATTCATGTATGAGAGTGTAGGAATAAGGGGTGGGGTGTGAGGTGATAAAGGTCTTAAAATATGATTTAACAGACATTAGTCACTGGTAATATTCTTGAAAATGTAGATCACCCAAAAGAATATTAATTTTAATAAGCTTGTCATAAAGCTGGTAAAACATGGTACCAGCACAAAAATATGACATGCCGAACATCTAAGACTTATTCACACAGGAAGGTCCTTCTCTGATCAGTTTTACACCAGCTTATTGGAGGATGAAATAGAGCAAGTACAGTAGTTTTGACATATCCAGACGAAGTGTTGAAGAACCTTAAAAGTTTGGAGAACCTGCTGTCACTGTATTTTACAAACAGCATAAACGACACAATTCAGAATTGAAAAGTCAGAATTCATAAAACATACAATAATATGGAGGCGTTTTGAGTGTCACCGTAAAAAGCGCTATATAAATAAAAATGCAATTTAAAATTAAATTGATCCCTGGATAACAAACATTGGCAGAGGTGTACTGCAATGACCATACAATAAACAGGCCATGCAATAGAGCACTGTGAAGTTGTGGAAAAACTATCTGCAACCCTGATCAATAAAAAAGCAAACAAACATGGTAACTCTGTGATCAAGGAAACACATTTTGTTAATTGCTAAACTATCTCCAAAAAGTTCTTTATCAATTTATTGATGAAGGAAGGTGGAATTACAGGTGAAACATGTCAGATAAAATACAGGTTGATCATTTAATGGGCCAAATGGTGTTTTTTTTTTTTTTTTTTAAGTGAATGTTTCCTCAAATCAGCCATGTAATGTCAGTCAGTCGCTCATGGCAAGTGACGTGGATAAAGTACAAAGCACAGTAAACTTAAACTGGTGTTTAAAATATGATCAGTGGCAAGTTTTTGCAAATACACAACTTTCGCATCCTTTAGGTGATGTATAATTACACTGCAAGAGCGACGACCAGTTATTAGGCGAACAAGCTGATAAGCTCTTAGTAAGGTATTTTGGTCATAATCATGGTCTTCCTATAGATATCCAGTGTCATATCCACACTCGTGTCAAATTAGTGGTTCACTACAATCGACCCAGCTTGTATTTCCTGTGTATGAGCCAGAAACACATAAACAACCTTCAAAGACACAGTTGTGAAAGGAACTGCGTGTGTTTGTGTGATACAGACAGACAGAGAGAGAGAGAGAGAGAGAGAGAGAGAGAGAGAGAGAATGCACACAGACGGGAACAACGCGCAATCTCGCCATCTATTACAGGAGGTGCGCTGGGTGTGTCCTGTCGTGACGTCACTGATATCCCTTTAGCGGTGGGAAACGTATAAATCTAAGCGCCCGGCTATAATGAAAAAGTTACACTGGTGCTAAGTTGTTTTACCCCGCAGCTCGGCCCCTACCAACATCGCTACTCTGGAATTTATTCTAGTCATTCCTGTTTTACGTTTGATGTCTTAACCTAAGGATGACAAAGTTTTAACTACATAGAGGCTCTGGAGAATTTGTCCCAGCTTTAATAAAGGAATTGCTTTTTTCTTAGACATCTCTGGCATACGGAACGTCTCCACTTTGGTCATGATCTATTTCGTCTTATTTTTTCTCTGTGTATGGCGAAGTTCGCTAGGCAAGGGTGAGTCGAGTTATTAATAGTTCTCTGCGACGTTTTCTATTTAAATGTAAATTACTTGGGCACCTCAAAGAGGTGCGCGCTGTTACTGTGTTGTGTATGATATGGTATGCCCCTAACAGTTTCCAGTTTACATGCATTCTGTATTAAAGAGTAAATACAAAGTTAATACTTTGCTAATGGGATCCTCAAAAGCCTGAATATGTCTGTTTAGTGCGTAACAAATTGCCCAGCAGATGCCAGATCCCTGATAATTTCAGGTCTTATGCTCAAATCTCTTATGGACTTGTCCAAATTGTAGGAATTTGGTCCTTTGTAAAGTACAACTCCAAGTTCAGGTCAATAACAATTTATTAATATAGCAAAAATAGTCTTTAATACAGTATGCAGCATGCCAGGTGAAAGCAAGGCAGTTCAATCACACCATAGTGATGCGTGGGTACAAGCTTTTATGCCCCACACCTGAAAAAGAAAGCTGAAATAAAATGCAGGTTCCTGTCCCTGACTGGGTGACAGGCAAACAAATGGACACTATGTTACATATATATATGTGGTGTGGAAGGAAACCAAATGATCATTGTCACGGAGACCTCCTGTCTCACACCCATTGATTACTCTGGCCTCACCCTGGTGCTGCTGTCATCCCAAGGCTTTGATCATAACCCCCCCCTTGATAATTGAATTAGGTTGATTGTATTCGATGACCATCCAAGAACACTGAATCAGAAAATGTATTTTTCCCTACAAAATATTTTTGTACCAGGCCTGGGGCCGCATTTCTCCTGCTGTCGATGGAAAATTCTTCAGCAGACTCGTTTCAATTTTATTTATTTATTTTGCTGTGCATCTTTCGCAATGGAGAAGCTCACCAAACTCACCTTACTAACCTAATTCCTGTATTCTGCGAACATGTAGCCTGGTGGTACTGTATGATACTGTCATTAGACAGCGAAAATGAGAGAGACAACGGTTTGAGCATTTCCTATGCAGTAGCCTATGTGTAACATGTGAGTGTGCTTTCTCCGCGCATGTAAACACGTGCACTCACATATACAGCGCATTTTCAGTCCTTTAAAATATTTCTAATTGCCAACCCACATCAATGACAAGCTATTAGCAAATGCTTTTGTGTGACACTCACACACTGTAGAAAACGAAGATGGACATTCGAAATGCTAAACTTTGCAAAATAAATAAATACATAAATAAAAATCGTGCATAAGCCCTGACAAAAATTTTTCCCACGGGCAACAGTTGACCAGTGACCCTAGAGGGAAAAGGTTTAGGCAAGGAAGCCTTGGCCACAACACCCCGTGCACCACGAATTGTAAACTGCACCTCTCTCACACCAAGTGTGTGAACTGACAGACGTGCAGAGAGGCTGTAAGGGTATTTGACAAGCTGACATATAGGCCTATTAGAAACTGACCTTTTAAAGATCTCTTGGCTAATTTTTAAAATACATTATATTTTGTTGCTCAAATTAAGCACCCGCGTCCATAGTGTGAAATAGGCCTTGTTATGTGGGATTTTGCTTGAGTAAACAAACACTTTGCTGCCTTGTCTTGACCTTCGTGTCTTGGTTTAGCCCCGGTTGAATCAGCAAGGGCGTTACTTCCTCAACTTGATGAATCTGTTAAATGGATGGTCTAATGTACATTACTTGGGGTCATGACCACCTCAAGGAAGCTTTGGAGTGAACAGGAAATTGTGCTAATCAGGGAATATTGCTAAAACAGACGCGAGCTCGGAGGACATTTTGGAATTAACTCTTGTAAATTCACTGGCGCGGACTCCCAGACTTTGTTTTAATGGTCTACATTTTTTAATGCACCGTTATAAATCATTGGACAATTGATGTTGTTAAAATTAAAATACATGGTAGAGTAAAACACAATGAAGTGGTTTTCCTTATATTGCTTTAGAATAGTAATATTATGTTTTATAGTCATTTTTATCATTTTGGATTTAGTCATGTTATTTAGTCATGTTATCACTAAAGCAGTGATTTTTTCGTGTTTATTTTTTTTAGCAATATTCGGAAAACAAAAAGTATCACAGAAGTTCAGAAAATTTCATAAAAAGTCAGATTTTATAAAATGCTTTTTCCTAAACATTCTCAGCCAAAGTGGGAAAATTTGCTGTTATTAAGAGTAGATAAACTAGTGACCTAAAATGAAGGAACATATTTTATTACCACATTTATTACAGATATGTCAATTTTTATAGATATGTCAATTTTTGCCAGGTACTGTGAAGTTACTACATATACAACACTACAACATTTCAGTTTGAAATGTGTGAAATATCTATTCTATATATAGTTATATATATTGTATAAATAACTTCACAGTACCTGGCAAAAATTTACATATCTATAAAAATAGATAAACATATATGTTTTAAACATGTTTAATCTTCATGGGTCTGGTGTAGCCCCTTGGGTAGGTTTTTCATTGAATGTAAAACATTTGCCGCTAATTGTTTGTCTGAGTTAAATTACACATTCCAGCTAGAAACTCCACACAATTTAAAATGGAATCTGTACACCACCAAAATTTGTTAATGCATACATCATATACAGCCAGTCAATCTGCTATACAATTAGACAAGCAAAATACATATTATCAGTACAAGGCACATTTTAAAATGATTGAGTTTGAGTTCGGCAGGTTAAGTGGCATGGCAGTTCCTCCAAGGATTCTGGGATTAATACTCCCGTATATTATTTTGTTGTACTATTTGGAATCTCAGTCTTAGTCTCCAATGCATGATGTCTTACTGCTTTGTTTGTTCTGCATCAACATATATTCTAATGTTCGAATAATAATGAATGTATTATATATCTATAAATAATTATGAGATATACTGGAACTACAATAAAAAATGTCAGTGCATTCCACCTCATAGAAAATCATTAAAGTCATAGCAAAACTGTGTAGTTTTTAATTTGAAACAAAAAAAGTGTTTATCTCAGGGCAGTGATAAATGGTGAAATTGGTTTAAGGGCAGATTTTGGTGTGTGTGTGTGTGTGTGTGTGTGTATGAAAATGTTTGTTTTGTTGATCCATCAAATTTCTAAATATTTACGGACCATTTTCACCACAAAAGGATATATGACTTTGTTTTAACATAAAATACTTAATTTGGGTGGGAACCTGGAACTAACTTATGTGAATTGCAGAAAATTCATATACTAAAAATGAAAAGTGTTGAATGGTTCATAAAGATTGCTGCTGAGTGAGGATGTTTTGATGCTGTTATCATGAGTATATCACTGTAAGAATTTCTTTTATTGTTTACATGGCAATATGTATCCTCCAAGTTCTATGGTCTTCCAGCAGACACACTCCAACTTTCTGGGAAACAGGAGTTGCCAACGCCATTGTCGGTGCAATACCAATGTAAAGCATACAGAAAGACTGGATAGAGATGATCCCCTGCTGCTGGAATACAGACAAAAACACCGTTATGACAATGCTAATATGATATGAACACTGTGTCACAAAGATACTGCTGATGGGTGTTATTGATTAATTTAGGTATAGTGTAATGGATGTACACTATGCACGATATTGATCAATTCAAATGATGAAAGTCAGGCTGTCTGTGAAGGATGTGGTGTGTTTATAATAAAATGGCTGATAAGGTCCTGTTTTTGTACACATGTGAGACTGAAAAATGGATGACACATCATATCTATTAACACTCTTCATAATAATAATAATAATAATAATACATTTATTTTATATAGCGCTTTTCAAGAACTCAAAGACGCTTTACAATGAGTGGTACATACATACATACATGCGTACAATGAAACATACAATTCAGAGACAATCATATTTCCTTATAATTGTAACATAAATACATTAATGGTTAGGGTTAGTAATGGTTAAAGGGAGAGCCTGCTAATGTACTGTTACCTCATTCTTAGACCATCATACCAAAGGCAGACTGAGTTCACCAGTGCTGGATGTGGAGGGAAAGGAGCTGGTGATGGAGGCAAACCATACGCTGCAACTTCACTGCAGGTGAGTGACCAATGAAAGACATCACCTGGGATCAGTCCTACACCGTACTTAACAGTAATGGGGGCCAGCAATTGGTATCAAGGGTCAGTAATGTGTCAGTATTTAGCATTATCTGACTCACAGCGTGACCCCTCACAGTTGAAGTTTAACTCAAGCATTCTTCTCTGCAAACTCTTTTACCAAGTTCACATGGTAACAGTACCATTTGGCATGGTAAAACTGGTATGGTATCTCATTAACTGCTTACAATAAGTCTAGTGTGATATAGGTTGAAATTAGGGGCTGCAATGAGACAGATGGTGTAGTGAGGAGGTATGCAGTGGATATTTCTCATGTTGTGGGTGTGGCTGTGTGTCAGGGGACGATGGGAGCTCTCATGGGCATTTCCTGTGGGCCTGGCAAAGGAGCAATCTAGCATGGTGGTGGTGCAGTCACGCTGTGGGAAACAGGAACATCTGTACTGCAGTCGACTCACGCTGACCTCCGCCCAGCCCCAACACACTGGGTCCTTCCGCTGCAGGTATCGACATAAGGACAGGAAGCAGACATCGCTCTACGTCTACATCAAAGGTAAAAGGCTGCGCAGGTACACACAAACAAACACATAGGTACACACCGTTAACCATGCAGTTACACATCTACATAGGTACAAACCTTTAACCACACAGATATGCAAGTAGACACATTTAGCCAGGCATTTACATACATTGATTTAGGATTATATTTGGCACTGCCTTCCCAAGAGATCTTCCAGCCAGAGGCAAATTTGCATATATATTTTTTTGTTTTTCCACAGGAACTACTTGTTGTTTGTACAGCCACCACCAGGTAGCAAGTGTGAGCACTGAAATTCATATCTAACTGCCAACACTTTGACTACGGGACTCACAAACCTAGAACAGCAGCTTGCAATCAAATGACTGGAAAGGAGTGGAGAATACATTACAGTGATGGGCTGTAAATAGGGACAGGCTATCCTTGTTACCCATAGCATTTTTGTGTGTATTTGGGTCAAATTTACTTTTATAAATGTTTATTCATAGAACTTTGTGGTCAGACTGTGAAACTTATAAAATAACAAGTCAGATTTGAGCACAGTCTATAATATCGTCCCATTCGCTTAGGATATTTGTCTGCAAAGTATACAGTAAAATTGTTTTTAATTTTGAATTTATTCAAGATAAATTGCCTATAAGTCATGTCTCTCCTGTCAGGGTCTAGTTCCTCATTTATCGAATACAATCAGATAGCAAACATGGAACAGGGAGCTGGCGTAAATGTTACGCTTAATAATTGTAACACCGTCAGTAACTTAATGTACAATGGTCACCGGCATTTATAATAAGCACACAGCAGATTGGTCTGTGTGGTAGGCTTGCTTTGCTTTGTCAAAGCTTACTTGGGTGTTAAGAAACAAACAAAATAGCTTCCCTCATCGATTTGGACATTACCACAACAGACTTCATGATAAGTTACGAAGTTGCTTGTGCATGTTTACGCACTGCCTTTTTTGTGAATAAAGCCCCATGCTTCATAATCTGAGTATGTGGCTGGTCCCCCCACTGGAAATGTGTTTTTTTTTATTAACATTAGTATGTGCAGAAATGTAATATAATTGAAATGGTAAACGGCTACTGACATGCCAGAACTGTTTGAAATAAAAAAACTGCTACATTTATAGCGACCCCCCCCCCCCCCACTTTAACCATTAATGTGAAATCCCATAGAAACAAAAAAATGTTCTTTTTGCTCCAAAATTTGCAAGAAAGCAAGTGAAATGATCTTAACTAAATTTCATTTGGAAATCTCCATTCACCCGGCACCATGCAGTTTCCTTTTGTTTTGCAAATGAGAAATGGGAGGTGTAAATTGGATGAACAGTAGCTTTGACTCTCAAAAAAGACTAGTGATTCTTGAGTTCTAAGTTATGGTATTCATAGACTTGCTTGCTCAATGCACTCCCCCCCTCATATGTCTAGGCTGTGTAACAATTTTTAATGTATCCAATGTTTGGAATTGAGCTTGTGTTTTTGAGATTTGTCTGTCATCAAAAATTGATGAAGACTGTTATATTTGGTCATCTATTGCTTGAAGAGATATAGACACTCAGGTATGTAGTGTAATGCTCATTTATCTAATTATAAATAAATAGATGAATAAATAAATGAATAGCAAAACGTCAAGTGAAATATATAATTTAAAACTCATTTAGCACTCAAAGTTTATAAAGGCATATTACAGGCACATTGAGAAAAATGCAAAAAAAATGTAAGTAAAGTGAGTGCAGTAGGCTATATGTGCGAAATTAGTTTCGATAGTGCTTTGACTGATTTCTCTCATCGGTCATTCTGTTGCCAGACACATTCCTACCTTGGTAGCCAATCAACACCTTCTCCCCTCTTGTCTTGTGGGGGAGGAGGGAGCTCTGACCACAGGGGTCTGCAACAGACAGGCGACATTGACCATCTGAACATAGTGATGCATGAGTTGTTGAATTGCCAGGTGAACCAACTGGAATGCAGGCGTTTGTCATTTTTTTGCTTGGAGTGCACGTCATTCATCCCATTGTGGTAATGCTTTACCTACAGTGACTGTGGACTTTTGTTGTTGTCTTAATAATGTCATTAAACTCCTTTCCTCAAATATTTTGGTTTGAGTGAATTTACCTTCAATTTATCCAAGGTAGCACAATAGCCTACAATGTGAATATATTTTATTCAATATGTGAGTTTAGAACATATTTGACAGTTTATTTTTCATGTAAAAAATAAATGCTAATGTAGTAATGTTGTCTCCGAATCACAGAGCTAAGTGGCCCTCTAAAGATGGCGAGTCACACCGAAATACATTGCGGCATGACGTCTAATACTACTTCTCTGCAGACATCAATGTAGTATAACATAAGATCTCCTTATGAGGACAAATGACATTCTGCTTCCCCCTACTGTTAGAACCCCACAAGTGTTTTCCTCTGGCTGGCAGAACCTCTACCGTAGAGGCAATTGCATCTACTTTAACCATACAGTTATACACCCATACAGGGACATGCCTTTAACCACACAGGTACACACTTACATTGATACAAAAATTTAATGATTCAAGTACACACCTGTACATGTACATATCTTTACACCTTTAGCTGCAAAGGTACTACAGACTTATACAGGCTCACCGTTTTAATGTTGCAGATATTCATATTTAACTGCACAGGTACACACTTACAGATACACAGTTTTAACCAAGCTGGTACACGTTTAAATAAGAATTATTCTTTAACCACAAGGTCAACTAATACAACTACTTTAATCGACAGGTGCACAGTTTTAACTATGCAGGTACACACTTTTGTGTTTTTTTTCAGGAATTATACAGTGGAATATACTTACCCTGCATTACTACGGTTGTGTGGTTACCACTGAATTACAGCAGGAGTGGAGTAGACATGTAGCAGATGCTGTGTAGCATCTATGTTAGTGGATTGAGATTTTATATTATCTGTGGTTTCGTGCAGAGCTCCTTGAGCAGCATGCAGAGATGTACTATAGTTTCAGCATCAAGTCTAATTCCCCTGCAATTGGAGTGCTGATTTCACAGAAATAAACTGATTCACTGTTGATGGTCATATTTGCATATCACCATAGAAGCTTAGGCCTAGACTGTATATTTTATGAACAACCAACTTACGTCTTTATATGCACAATGTAAATTTTAAAAGCAGTAGAGTCATCACAGAGATGACATCTGCTACTGAAATATCACTTTTGAAAGGAACATTGAGTATTTCATTGGGTATTTTCATTTTCAAAATAGATGTTCAGACAATGTTTAGGCACCTATTTGAACACAGCCTAAATAGAGGGATAGAAACATATTGGTCCTGTAGTTTTTACATAAGATTGACCCATTACAAGTCACAACGCAACGTTAATTATAACACAAAGTTAATTTTAGAGGTGGAAAAGCACTGGGGGCTGTATGACCTCAAACACAACATTTGCAATTACAATCTAAAACTATAAAAAGCTTGCAGTGAAGCTTCCGCAGCTGTTGGAGCAAGTATTCCACAATGTAGCCTGTTTAATAAATTTGGGTAATGGGGCACTCCAAATTCTTGTGTTTTTTTTTTTATCAGGGAAACCTACACTAAAACAGGATGTTACCTAAATTTGCCAATTTGTATTTGGCCACCTGTGGTTTAAAAAAAAACTTTAGGTATAGAAGAATTCAGTTAATATATGCACATTTAGGGCCATATTTATTAAGAATGCTGCCTGCAAATGACCATGAGTGCTGAAAAACTGTGTGTCGATGCATGTTTTCAATTTAGCGGGGTATTAACTAAGACTGGTTATGTAAATGAGCATGGCCGCAGTTAGTTCATTTAGATGCACTGCCAGTATTTAAAGCGACAATCTCGAAGATTTCTGTTTCGTTCTCTATGGCGGAGCCAATGGCGAGAAGCGGTAATTGCAGATGTGTTTTTGGACCTCGCTTCCCATAGATCCAACCGGATCCAACCAGTGTCGCCTGTGTGACGTCAGTCAGTTGGCACGCCAACTATAACGCTTACTATTTACTGAATAAAAACGGTTGTTATAAAAGGAACGTTATGTACATACTCATTCGGTGTCTAACATTAGGCTAACTCTAAGATGTCTTTACACTGCCGAGCCGGGTTAAAATGCCGTAGCAAACCTGGGGTAGAATTAGTGATGATCAATTTCTGCAAACGTTCTTTATCCACCTTGTGCCCGGTATGAACATCTTCACACTGCAAAGAAGAATTTGCGGGATTCGCTGTGGCTCGTGCAATTATGTATCTCGTGCACAATAAGCAGTCTTTTTCGTGAATGATTGTTGTGTGGCATTTTTGAAACATCTGCCTTGCAAAATGTTACCCCTGGTGTTTCTGGTTTTGCTAGCTAAACTGTTCGAGAATAAAGCTGAGCTGGGTGTTAAATTAGCAATCACAACAAGAAGAATAAAACAAAAACAAAGGAGATTTCATCAAAAAGGGCATAAAGGCTGAAGGAACATATGAGGAGGCGTAATAAAATAATAACAATGCTAATCCATACTGCCGTATTCTTTTATTTAGTTTTCTCCTGCATGATGTCTTCAGAAATCAGACCCGGCTCTGCTCCACATACCCCGGCTTTATTCCGATCATTATAATATATTGATGAACTCGATGGCAATGTAAATAACGATGACGTTAAGGTCAGTTCAGATCAATGATTCGCAACGAGGCGAAACGGTTTTAGAATGTTGCAGAGAAAATTGCAGAGGTATGAACTGGCTAGTAGCAGAGCCGTTGCCTGCCCTGAGGTTTTAAAAGACCGTCCTTGTCAAATCGCCAAGTGCAGTTTTATAACGTTTACAATCAGACGTCTTGGAATTTTGCACCCAGTCTCGTTGCGAATCATTGATCTGAACTGGCCTTAAGTTAGCTACACTGCAACGTTGCAACCAGGTAGCATTCAATTCGAGAGACGGTTTGCGGGTCGGTACCGGTCGGTAGCGTTAGCTACCGTTTTTTTTTCTAATTGTTAGCCGACATTAGATTGTGTTAATTACATTAGCTAGCTAGCTAACGCAACGTTACCTGATATGAGAGATGAATACTGTGCGCAACGTTGTCTAAACTAATGTTGTCTTTCTTGACATGGTCCGGTAGCTAGCGTTAGCTGTGCAAATAGCTATGTAATTTAGTAAAGTTACATTGTCATTAAATGTAATACGAAATCTACATCAACAAATAATATGATCTCTCATGTTACACAAAAACTTTTTAGGGTTCCATAACTCCCCCAACCCCCCCCCCCCTCCTGTTATTGTAACGCATGCAGACACCGGAAAAAAACAGTACGCCGCTCACACACAAGTGAGTTGAAGAGCGAGCCTGTTGCGTTAGTTCCGCCTACCCTCTCTGGCGGACCAACCACTGATGAAAAACACGTCACTAACTGTGCGCCGCTTGTGATTTTTTCCCCGGGAATGTCGCCACAGACACCAAGTTTTTTAATCATGAATTATGATAATAATAATAGTATAAATTAATATAAAAATAGGCTCAATCACTATTGTGTTACCCAATGCAGCGATAGTGACTTAAAAGACATTTATTTTAATGAAAATCTTCGAGATTATTACTTTAAGTCTTGAGTATGGCATGAAAGCAACATTGTTGTATCGCTTCATTGCTGGTGAAGGTTTTTAACAGGTGTCAGGATCCATGGATGCAATGGAAAGGCACTGTCACCTTAAAATTTTAACATGTCTCATCAGTAAAAACTTCAGAACAAATTTTTTGTATTTCAAGTTGTTTAATTACATACCCAACAACCAACCATCTCTAGAGTCACCGTCTCACAACTTCTCCAACAGGCAGCTGTTCCTAAAGATGAAGGAGTCATGTGTTTTAAAAAGATTTGATAAGATTCGGGAGAGTTGCCATAAATGTAACGCTTGATACAAGTAACATGCTCAATAAATACATATGCAATTCAATCCTCTACTACCTCCCAAAGGAATGGAGCAATGTGATAACCTTTGCGGGACATATTTCCCAAAAAATATTGAGCGAGCTAAATTAAAAAACTTCTGAAAGCAGAGGTGTTACTAGGATGTCATCTTTGGGTGGGCATTTGGATTATTTGGGTGGGAAACAACAAAAATGTTGTTTTTCTTAAATAAGGTATGTAAACAAGGGCGTAGTTTAATTCTGAAGGGGGGGGGGGGCAATTGCAGCATCTAATTTTTGTAGGGGGGGGCCAGGGCCATTACCTCGTGAAAAAGAAAAAAAAAATTAAACTCTGTAACACTAAACAAATGTCTCATTTGGTAGTCACGCCGTTTTTGATCCGGACTGCAAAAACGATGCAATGACATTCTAAAAGAGCTGTTGTACCCGTTGTGACATGCTTGAAGTTTCGTTGCTATGTCGACGCTGCCATCCTTGCTGCATTCTGCGGCGATAAAGCTTCTAAGACAACTCGGCAATTTCTGTTTTAACGGGTTATTTCCCAGCCTGAAACGGTGCGATGGTATTAGTAAACGGCTACAAGTGTCATCTAACTTGCGAGTAGTTGGCTGTCTCCCTGCATATGAATTAAATGTTTTTAACAGAAAATAACAATTATAAATGCGATTTTATCCACGAAAACGGCTATACAAAAATGATGGCTAGCTAGCTGGCTAATCACTAAACCGATGGCCACCAAGTGAGCTGGTAACTTAAAAGAAACACGCAGCTTGCAAAACGTGCAAACTCAACTGTGAAACTATACAATACTACTAATATAACTTATAAGAACCAGAGAAAACAATGAACAAGAATCAAAGGTATTAACTATTCTAATTGGATTGCTCAGAGCACCTAGCTACAAACAGACTTTACAGTTCACTTAACTGTCCTATGTTCGCGTAGTAGACACGCTACACTAACTGTGGTCGTGGGTTTGGCGATATTCGTAAAGGTAAGCAGTCTGAAATAAGAGACATATGAATGCCCACAGGTAACCACTACACACCCCTTCAAAATGGCCAATAGGAAAGTGCATTTTTTGATGACCAATGACAAAATTACAGAAAACTATGAACGCTCAAAAAAATAGCTATAACGGTGATTTTTAAAAGAGTTTTCATTGGATGGGCAGATGATTCCTCTGGGTGGGCAAGGCTTATCTCTCCCGTAGACACGCCCCTGTCTGAAAGTCATTTTCGGGTATAAGGTTTTTTATTTGCAATAAACCACATCATGCATCATTTAAAAAAGTGAGCTGTTCTTGAAAACTCGGAGTGTATTCTAGTGGGAATTGGATTGGATTGGTTTGGATGCTAGGGAACCAAAAAACATGATGTCCCTGTCTGTATAAATGTGGCAGCTGTTTGAGTTATACCGCCTCTGGGTTGCTATGACGAACAACATGCTTTTTTGCTTGTTATATTTACAGAATGCTAACTAAAGAGAAAACGAGAGGTTTGGTACCCAGAGAGGTCATGGAGGGCGCTTCAGATTCTGAGATTAGGACACTAGATGGTGTTGGAAACCATCTACATGTAGTGTTCTAATGGAGTGGCCTCAGGAATTTAAAATGGTTTTTAATTTCTTTGATAAATGTTCATTTTACGTTAACGTGTTTGCAGTTTTAAGTTATTTTGGTGTTTAATGTTAAATGTGTTCAGCAAATTTGCTTGCTGTGACATAGCCTCATCTTCTGGATGCTGTGTTAATGGAAAAGAAACAGGTACCTGGCCACAGGCATTTTTAACACGCGCACACCAGATTGGTCCATACGGTCAGCTGTTTGCTTTGTTAAAGCTTACTTGGGTGTTAAGAAACAAATAAAAGCAGCTTTCCATATCTATTTGGGCATTACCACAACTTACTTTATGGTAAGTTATGAAGTTGCTTGTGTGTCTGTTTTTTTACGTTGTTTTTTTCATGAATAAAGCCCCGTTACTTCATAATCTGAAGATGTGGCTGGTCGCACATTACCAATTGATATGTGTAACATTAGTATGTGCCAAAAAAACGTGCATCTGCACATTATAGGGCGCTACAATTATTCCGCACCTCTAATATACAGTTATCATACGGACTAGGTGGTATAAGTGTAACATAATAAATGGACTGCATACCTTGGTTTTAATTGTATCTTATTCAAATAAGTTATGAATGTTATTGAAACAGCTCATGACTACTGACATGTCAGAGCTGTTTGGAGTAAAATTTCATCGTGCTAGGCTCAATATTTTCTGAATAAATGAGAAAAATCCTCAAAATAGCCTGCTTTGGCTTAAACTACAATTACACAAATTATTGGAAGTCTATCTGATCATTTTGCAAAGTCGGAGGTGGCAGGGTGGGAGGGAGATGAAGGGGTAATTATATTGAGTGAAATCATATCTACCATAAGTTTTTTATTAAACCACAGGTAGCCTAGTACCTTTAGACTGTACTGCAAGTAAATAGGCACTAAAGTTGCTAGAAATATGGCAAAGAAGAAGGCTTAGATGTGCGAGGCCAAGTAAAGATATTGTGGCATGAGGTTTTTTCCATGAGAAATTGCAAGAATTTCCTGGAGTTGTTCAGTACACACTCGGAAGGGTCCAGCTGATGAGCAGTTAATGTTAACAGGATAATTACTCTCAGACTGACTCATGCCAAATTTTGTGGTGATTTGTCAAACGCTTAGGGCTAGTTCACAAAGATAGATTATATTTTAAAATTCAAAATAGTAGAAAATCCAATATGGCAGAAATTGATAAGGGTGTCTGCGTTTGACTCAGATTGACGTAAAAATCAGGAGGAGAAAAGAATCAGTGGGAAAAAATTACCAGTTATAGTAGGTACCTACACACCCTTGGTGCTTGGCCCGTAATAAGACAAATTTTAAAATGTTAATAACAAATATTAACATGACTTTAAAAATGATGTTAACAAAAATAATGCGGAAGGATTATCAACCATGTTAATAAAGGCCACATATAGCTGCCTGCCAGAAACCTGTTTTGTCCATCACTCAAACATTTTCTCTATAGCGTCTGCAGTCTGCACTCAAAACCAATCTCCAGAAAATCTATTTAGCCTCTCCACAGAAAAAAGTATAATGTTAAACTTCATTTTTTTTTTTTTTTTTGAAAATTGCAAACTGTCCTTTATAAAAATTTGACGATTCAGCCATTGCAATTAAAGAATGGAAGTTTCAGCTCACAAGAATTCACTGGTGGGCTGTGGATAGAGGAACGCTTTTGGTGTAAATACCATGCTGCGACTCACGTACATAACTTCCGCCATGCATCCCCTCCACTCCTAGTGTAAATCAGGCGTTATAGTTCTTTTTGCCTGTTCTCTCAGTTTTTTTTTGCTTTTCTCTTTCACTGCTGTCCTGTTGTGAAACAGGAAGTACTGAGGGTGGTAAAATGAATCTCAACAGTGTTATGTTAAAAAAAACACCCGTTCTATTAAGCAGATTCATTAAATCATCATTGAATGTGTTGATTTTATCTGGCCCACTGGATTTAATCTATATATAGTTAGAGTCCTTTACTCGCGTGTTGCAGTTAGGACAGAAATAGAGACAGCCCCCGGCTCCCTGGCCCCGGGCTGGGCAGAGCTGTTTTTTCCCAGGGCTGTGATTTTATCTCAGGGCTCCAGCCCTGCACGCCACATCCTGTGCTGCTGGGGAGGGTAGGGGGAGGTGTGTGTGTGTATGTGTGTGTGTGTGTGGGGGGGGGGGGGGGGCTGTGGGGCATCATGGGGAGTCCAGAGGCACAGGAGGACCACTGCTCCCAGTTGATTGTAACAAAGGGCTCCTGCTTTTTAGGCAGGGCATTTTAGGCTGGCCACCAGCCCAGAAGACCTCCATCTCAATTTTTTCCAGTAGCCATCACCTCTTCCTGTGCCCCCCTATTATCCCTTGTTTAGTCTCTCTCCCTCTGCTTCCCCCTTTCTCACCCTCTTCCTCTCACCCACGCTCTCCTTTACCTGCCCCTGGTTACTTACCTCCATTTGCTCACCCTCTTTCTCCCTCTCCCACTCCTTTGCCCTCTCCCTCTCTCCTTTTTGCCCTCCCACTAATCATTGCTCACCCTCTCTCCTTGTATGGAATCAAAGCACAGCCGAGGGCTGATATGTCCTTTGGGTACTTTTGTTAACTGTTCAGAGATATTTTTTTCCTTTAATAATGCAGTTGCAGCAAACAATGGAGGAACAACACCCAGTTTAAATGGCACAAGAATACTGAGCCTGTTTCATACGCCCAGAACAATCTGTTTCTGTGTGTGCTTGTACTCCAAAAGTTATTTGTCCATTGTGTTAGTGTGTGTGTGTGTGTGTGTGTGTATGTTCTCATCACATTATGTGTATTTCAGGCAGTCAGCAGCCATTTGTGGAGGTGCAGACAGAGATCCCTGATGTAGTATACATGAAAGAGGGGGAACCCCTTGTGTTCCCCTGCAGGGTCACGGCTCCACACATACCTGTGTCTCTAGTCAAGGTAAAGTTCTTCACTCCGCACAAACACACACACACACACACACACACGCCAGTGTCCATGGATTATTGTACTGTTACTGCACATCAAATGTACAGATTGTACCATCACTGTGCACCATTACTACACCATCAGTTTACTATCACAACCTCTACCACTATACCATTACTGCACTATTGCCCCATACCACCACCCATCACTTAAATATAAATATTTCAGCATTACAGTACTATTCCAATTACCAATGTGTCCCTTCCCACACCTGAACACCTATACCTGCTCCATGATTGCACTGCTAACACACCATAATGCTACCAATAATTGAACCAATGCCACATCCTCTTGTGGCTGAGTGAGTGGAGAGTATAGAAGATCTTATATGTTTCCGGAGGTGTTGTGGTGTAGGTTCTTTCCAAGCATTCCCACTTCCTTGCACCTAATTTACTCTGCTCCCACAAACAGGAAGCATAATCGATGAGAGACAGTGAGACAGAGCTCTGAGAGACAGAATAGTAGTCATGTTAGGGACAGAGAGACACAGGAACAGCTGCATAAGATAGGGACAGCTGTATTAGAGAGGCAGCTTGTAAGACAGAAACAGCTGCTTAAGATAGAGACAGCTGTGTATGACACAAAAAGATATGCATAAGATAGGGACAGCTGTATTAGAGAGGCAGCTGTGTATGACAGAAAGATATGCATAAGATAGGGACAGCTGTATTAGAGAGGCAGCTGTGTAAGACAGAAACAGCTGCTTAAGATAGAGACAGCTGTATTAGAGAGGCAGCTGTGTATGACACAAAAAGATATGCATAAGATAGGGACAGCTGTATTAGAGAGGCAGCTGTGTATGACAGAAAGATATGCATAAGATAGGGGCAGCTGTATTAGAGAGGCAGCTGTGTAAGACAGAGGCAGTTATGTAAGTCAAAGAAACAGCTGCATGAGAGAGAGAGAGAGAGAGCTGTGTGAGACAGAAATAGTCATATGCTATCATAAATAATAACTAATGATAATTTATATAGGACATTTAAAGCAGTTCAGTTTGAAGGTCTTTACTTACAGTTGCTGTGAAGGACAGTCAATTCCATTGTTTTCCTAATATAAATGTCAGATCTAATGCTATCAACTGCATCAGGTTTGGATATAGGAAAATGAAGGCTGGTAGCAATGAAAATTCACTTTACTTTTATGGCGCAATTATCAGTCCATTAAATATCTCTGAATTTATAGTGGATTGGCATTCATAATATCAGAGATTTTTTGCTGATGAAAAGGTGGCTACCGTATTCTCCACACAATCAGATATTTGCCCAAAATAGTAAAAATTGTAAAAGCTTGCTTTAATACAGTCCCCTAAACATTGCGTTTCTTTTGGCAGAATTTACCATATTGTGGACATTATCTTGAGTTAAAATTGCATTCTTGGTGTTATGTATTGAAGTAAGTTCAAGTTCAATAATTTCACACAAAGCTAAAATTTTGGTTTCCAAACAAGGTACAGCTATGTGGTCACTGCAAGACTGGTGAAATGGAGACAAAGATGCACTTCAGCGTACAATGCTGAAAAATCTGAAATTAAGAAATATATGTCTCAGTTTAATAGATCAGCCCCACTAGTAAAAGAAATTGTGCATAATAAAAAACCATCAGTCTCGCTAGGGACCCACAGCAGCACTGGTTGCACTGTATTTAGCAGCGTGTCATTGCCTGAGAGACAGTGAGAAGGCCACATCGGCATCACACTGTCCTTAGCATAGATTTGTTTATATTGCTGATTTTATGTCATTGGAGGCAGCCTGGATCAGATTCCAATGCCATTGATATGAATGAAAACACTCCAGCAGGAATCCTCTTCTGTCACTAACATAATAATGTATTATGTTGGGAGTTGCAACACACCATGGTCGTATTTACACTCATGTCTGATGCAGCTGTCTCATCAGATTGAATTATTCTCCAATATATGTGATCAGCTGTTTTCACTTGATTTTAACATGCTGTTAACACGCTCCCATTTTTCATGGGTTGGGAGACCAGTTTATCTAGCGGAGTACTCTCACCTGAAATTCAGTCATCCCTCAGTGAGAGGCTGATGGAGCCTGCTTGTCAGTCAATTATCACATTGCCCCTCCCAAATACTCTACATAGATTTGCAAAAATTAAGCACAGACAAGGTCTCCAGGAGCAGGGTTGGCAACCACTTATCTGCAGCAATGTTCCCACAGTGCCACATCCAGCTTTCAGTGCATTGACCTGCACTGAAGTGTATAGTGTTTGGCGGCAAATGTTTTTTTTAAGCAATGGAAGTTGGACATACAAAATTCAATCACACTTCCTTCACAAAAATGAAATAAGACCAATCATAACAATTAAGCATTTTGCAGCATTATAGGCTTTTTTAAAAATGAAAGGCTAGAACAGATGAACACGAATGAAGTAAAAATGCAAGGATTAAAATTTATGATTAAATGTAATCATGATCAGATGTTTCACACTGTCCTCTGTCATCCTTTGGCAGTGCTTAATGTAACTTGTCGATCGAAGCAGTCAAGTATCAGTTTGCCATCTGACAATATTTGGAATGATTTTGTTGACTTTTGTTTTGTTCCCAGTACTCCTCTAGTTCAGTCATAGTCCTACCCTTGTTAAATAATTTTCAATGAACTACAACAAATACAAACCTGGACCTTGCTGTGTAGAAATTATGTGTAGTGCAACTTTCTGCTTAGATAATACTTGAAAATCTCTTTGACTACTCTCAGTACTTTGCCAGCTTGGAAATTGGTAGGCCAGATGCCACTCACAAGTGTCACAATGTGAACATTACATGTTATGAATGACTTTTGGCATCTTTGAGGGATTCATTGTGTAAGGCAACGTGTAACTTGCATTATCCAAGTAAAGTGCAGTTACATTATTTGAATCAACTTTAAACTTCAATAGGCATTGTTTGATGCTATCTGCGACTGAGTTGTAACTTATGGCATTAAGAAACAAAGTGTCTGCCGGAATAACTTTTAATTTGATGTAATTGATTTGACTTGCAGAACAAATAAAATGTTCTTTACATAATTGTCTGTGCCATCTCTTGACTCATCTGTGACTATATTTTCTTTTGCAAGTCAGCATTCTGCAGCAGGTACTTCTGCTGAGGTTGTGTTTGGGGAATATCCCAGCCATTTCTTATATGCCTATGTAAAAATGCAAGTAATTTAAGATCAAATTTTTAAGTGCAGTGCTTATGCTGAATAATGCATCCACCAAATCTCAGTAATCCCCAGTAACCCCATGGGGATTTAGATAGTAAATGCAAGTTGAAATAATTTTTGGTCGCTTGCCCTAGATAAACTTGTGTCCTTAATTATGGAACATTATTAGCCTGTAGAATGTTAGTGACAAAAGAGGATGTATGTGGGAGTGTGTACATTCATATCTGATACCGACAGAACAGACTACCTCCAGTATACCAGTATTTTCCAGTATCAGATTTTGAAAAATCGGATCCATATCTGGTTTCTTGTTTTAGGCCACAGTGTTAAAACGTACCGGACGTATCGGATTTGTCAAGAAAAGAAAGATATATGAGTAAGGGTGAACAGGGGCCTTATGGAGCTGGTAGTTAGGTTGATCGAAACAGTGAATACAATAAAACAGAAGGGTCTCTGTCTAAATTCACAGAATATTTTCAACATGTTATAAAATTTGTAGCACAGTATCGAACGGCACAGTATAGCACAGATGGTCTAGTGTAGCTCAGCACAAGTCTAGTGCAGTTGTCCAGTGTAGTCCAGCATAGTATTGCAGAGGATAGCCCAGTATGGTCCACTACAATCTGTTAAATAGTGCAGCCCTATAGACCCCAGTATAGTTCAATGTGGCCCAGTACAGTATATCTATAGTTCAGTATAGCTCAGTGTAGTTGAGTGCAGCCTAGTGTAACCTCCTAGTAGTCCAGCCCAATATTGTCAACCTGAATGAGATGGGTGTTCATGAACTTGACTTGGACTTGAATGCTGTATTGTCAAATCTCATGAGCAGCAATGCTACTGTCCCTGAAGTCCTGGAACAAGACTGCCATCACTTCAGCCTGGATCATGCAAATGCAGACTGTGGCTGAGAGCCCCACTGTGTCGTGCATATTTGGCTATAGCACCACCAAGGAAGGATGGGTTTCATCTGGCAGGGTATTCCCAATGTCATGACACAGTAGCAGCACCTCTGAGTTGCATGCCTGTGAATTTGGTCCACCTGTGCAGTCACTGTGACATAAGATTATGCAGCCAACAGAGCCAAAACAAGATTATCAATATGATAGACTACAGAGTGAATGAATGAAGCAATTCCTGGCTGCATGCATTTCAGAGGATGCTAATGTGCACCTCTCTGACTTGAATGAGGGGAAGGATGGGATGGGCTTTCCACAGCTGAGTCAAAAAAGAAAAGATAAAAGTTGTTCCACAATGAATGAATAATAATAATCATACTCACAAGTGGGAGTGATTGATGAAAGTCTGCCCATCAGCAGGGCATATGGGGGCCTGTGAAAATACATTTTGTTTCATTTTTGCTGCACATTCAGAATAATAACACTCAGAAGTGTTGGGTATACCTGCGACTGTGGCACGAAGGGCAAACCTCAGCAGACCTGGTTTCAGTAATAATGTACCCCCCCACATCCGGGCCCTAGCCCTTCCTTTAGTTACCATTTACTTTCCATGTTTATATCCAGTTAAAATCTGTGCACAGCCAAGGAGGTGATTACTCTAAAAATACCGCATGTCCAACCCCCCACACCCCACCCCACCAGGCCATTCACACTGCCAAGCACTCCCTCTTTCCTGGATGGATTTGGGACTTTGGCTGTAGCTTCAGCCCGGCGCCTTGCACAATGCCCAGGAGGCAGGACTCTCACTGGGTCCGTGAGCATACCCAGCAGGTCTCTGCCCTGACCTCTTTAGGGGGAGCCCTGGGAGCTGTATCCTCCACTAACAGGATGTGAGGAGATGGGCTAGAGTCACGTTTCCCTCTTCCTGAGTCCACCCCCACCCAGCTCTATACGCAGGGTCTCACCCTGCTCCCAAAAGGTGGGAAGGTGGGGGCGGGGGGGTGTCGGAGGACATAGCTCCTGGCAGGGGTGGGGGGGTTGTGGGCTCAGAATGTTTCCTCAGGAATACAAGAAGGGAAAATAGCTCTTTGGACAACTCATCACTGCCCTGTACTGTGTAGAGATATTACCCATAATACTGTAGAGATATTACTCATCATGCTGCAATATTCTTAATAATGTTATATAAATTACATAATATTTTATCAATTTAGCAGATGCTGTTATCCAGCACAAATTGCAATTTAGGAGAAACATAGATTCTATCTGAAGATGTGTGTCCTTGATCTGTGCCAGAAGAGGGCCAATGATTCTGCTGACCTGGTCACTTTGGGAAGTTTGTTCCACCACTATGGGGTCAGTACAGACAGGCATGTGATTGGAATAAGTGACCACACAGGGAGAGGAGAACCAGTCACCTCAACAATGGAGATATTATCGATTATTATAGATATCTAATGACCTTGAGAGAGGATGCTAGAGATTCTCAGGGTGTGTTCTGTAGACACTGGAAGCACTGCCTCAGGACTTCATGTACAGGTCCATATAATTATTTCTGAACTTATCATGAGTTCATGGGCTGTTTTTTTCTTAGATTCAACAGGTATGTCATTGTGTTGGAGGTATGTCCTTATCGTGACATTTTGTTTCCCCAACAGTTTCCTGAACAGAAGCTGATTCCAGACCAGAAGAATATAATTTGGAACAGTAAACAGGGTTTCATCATCCCAAACCCTACATACCACTACATTGGCCTCTTCTCCTGTGAGAGTAGACTCAATGGGGTTTTGTATAGTTTGAAATATCTGACCCACAGACCAGGTGAGTTTACCTGTATCAGTTACAGTGTGTACAGGCTTACTGCACTCAGTGTATATAGTACATTGTGTTGAGACAATGACTTTTGGTGCTAGGTCAGCCCATATTGTTCTTTTTCTATGGTTAGGCTGTGCTTGCTGAGCATGAGTACTGATAAGCTGTCATTTTATTTGAAGAGCAACAACCCATCAGATTTTCCCAGCTTTGTTTCTTTATTCCACATTTGCTGCACTGAATTTCACCCAAGCCAAAGATAAATTGTTCTTAGTAGTTTCATGTATTTTTGTGGAAGTGAAGTATATATTTCTATGATTCATTCAGGGTTGACCTTAATTTTGGCATAAGTAACAAAGTGGACAGTAATAAAGAAATAGGCTGCACTGGTGATCTAATACTTAATAACAAAAACAAGGAGAGTTTATTTTGCTATATTGCTTTAATGGATTTCTTGACAAAGGCCTTTGCTCTCATTCATCCTTTGCTGTACATTGAGCTCAGGGTTGAGATGGTTTTTATTGTTTATATTTCTATAATGAGCTTAATAGCTTAAGTCAGCTAATCTTGATGCATAGATATATGGACCCCTAACCCTCTTTCAGCTGGGTGTCATTTGTAATTTGTTAAAAGTATGTTTCATGACCTTTTCTCCCAACAAAATGTGTGCTGTTTTTGTTTCTATCTTCCCTGTACGTTCTTCTTAGTGTATAGCACCTTTACATTGTAATTGTCAGGCTATTAGTTGTGTGTAATGAGCTGCAAGACGCAATAGTGGATGGTGTTATATTTGCTACACTCGGCCCAATTCTTTTTTCTCAAAAATTAGTCATTTGATAGGCCTTTACTCTGACAGTATTAGTTCAGCCAGATTATGTTGTGGCCCACTTTCTATGGGTCAGTTCTCTTAACAGATCTCTCTGTCTCTCTCCCTCTCTCTCTGCACTGCAGTCAATAAGATTCTGGATGTGTACTTGAATAGCACAGGCCCTGTTCGTCTGCTACGGGGCGAGAGCCTTGCACTAGGCTGTACTGCCACAGCAGAGTGGAACTCCAGAGTGTCCATAAGCTGGACCTATCCAGGGCAGGTGAGACATAAAATGTGCTGCTGGGAGTAGCATGGCTCCAGGAACTGTTTACCTTCCCTAATTTCTATGGAAACTATACAGCACACTGGGCATCTTGGGAAGACATTTTCCTGTTTCTTATTCCTCTTATCTCCCTCTCTCTGTTCCTGAAGGCTAACAGCTCAGCCTCCATCAGCCGCCGTATTGTTAAGGGGAGCTCCAGTGTGATGTTCCACAGCGTTCTGTCTATTGGACAGTTGAGCCGATCTGACCGTGGTACCTACACCTGTCATGTCAGGAGTGGCCCCACCTTACGTGAAACCAACACCTCTGTCATTGTCTATGGTGAGAGTTCTAACCACACCCATCTCTGTCTCTGTCTGTGGCAAGAGTTCTAACCACACCCACTGCCGTCACTGGTTATGGTGAGAATTCTAATCTCACCCATCTCTGTCACTAGCTATGATGAGAGTTCTAACCATGCCCTCCTCTGTCTCTGCCTTTGGTGCAAGTTCAAATCGCACACACCTCCATCACTGTCAATGGTGAGAGTTTTAAACAGAGAGTTTTCCCCTTTTGTTACCAATTAATAATAAATGGCCAGCTGTGTTTGTGTGTATGTTTGGGACAAAAACACATTTTCTTGATTTTGCTCTGTACTTCACAATTTTAGATTTGTAATCGAACAATTAACAATTCACATTTGGTTAAATGGCCAGAGGCCACACCATCAGCTCTTTAGAGTTTAAAATTAGAATTACTCAAACACTGTAAATGCAGTACCCTCCTCCTTCCACGACTTTTACAAAATATTTGTGCTTAAAATAACTGTTTTTAAAATCCAAAAAACTTTATTCAGTAAAGAAATACAGGCAGTTTGTGCCATTTTTTTCACAAAACCCCCCTGTCAGACAATAGGCAGCAGGTGTTGGTACCCAAGTTTAAATGTGTCAGTCTCTCCTCCGGTATGCTGTTCAGCTACTGAATGACGGACGCTTTGATACAAATTGCATGATCAAGCGCTATCGAAACTAATTGTGTGAGGAAGGTGAAGAAGACTTTAGGGTGGAAATGAATAATTGCAGGCCTAGTAGTTATAGAAACGATTGGTTTATAACTGTGAACATAACACCTCGGACAGTTTTTCACTGAAACTGAGACTTTGAATAAACTCTATATATGCGGTGTCAGGTCAGTAATTGCAGTCGGAATAAGCCTAAAGACAACTGTATGAAGTGCAACTGATTTGTGTGTGGTCCCTGCTCACACAAACCAGTATAGCTGTGCGTTCTCTGGACTGGATGAGTAAGCATTCTATGTTTCAAAGATAGCTTGGAAACCTAAGAACTAATGCAATAAACCTTAGAGAATCAGAATCTATACCACTAAATGATTTTAAAATATGTTAATTTCTATTGTACATGCTAAACATATCATTCCGAACTTACATGGGAACTTAAGGAAGAAATGATAAATGTCGGAAGGATACTGAAACCATTGCTAAAGATTACTGATCCACTTGTCTAATTATTGTATGCAGCCTATAGGCATTTCAAAATCCCTATCATTTTTTATGTGGTACTTTACCTTTTCCTCCCAAAAGACTGTCAAAATATTAATATTACATCCTGACAGAATGTAATGCTAATGTTGAATACAAATGTATTATTTTATTCACATACATTTTTCCTCATTGAAGTCAATGGACCAGTGGCACCTTTGCCTTTCGTTGCTGGGGAATTTAATGATTCCTGACATCGTGCTGAGTTCTCCCATACTTAACCCTATTTATGTCTACATTTTTCACTTTTCTATGTGACCTGATCTATATGTCCCTTCAGACCGCCCCTTCATTCGGCTAAAGCACAGACATGGCCCCGTGGTTGATGCACTTGCTGGGCAGAAATTCTACCGGCTATCCCCTAAACTCCGCGCTTTTCCCATACCAGAGATAATTTGGTAGGTGCCCTAAATCTTCTGCATGTTAAAGTGTTCTGTGTATTCTATCAGTATGCGTTGAGTATGCTCTGAGCATACGGTGAGTGTTCTGTGCATACAGAGTGAGTAGCTCTGATCTTTGTGTGTTCTGTGCATACAGAGTGAGTAGCTCTGATCTTTGTGTGTTCTGTGCATGCAGAGTGAGTAGCTCTGATCTTTGTGTGTTCTGTGCATACAGAGTGAGTAGCTCTGATCTTTGTGTGTTCTGTGCATGCAGAGTGAGTAGCTCTGATCTTTGTGTGTTCTGTGCATGCATAGTGAGTAGCTCTGATCTTTGTGTGTTCTGTGCATGCAGAGTGAGTAGCCCCGATCTTTGTGTGTTCTGTGCATGCAGAGTGAGTAGCTCCGATCTTTGTGTGTTCTGTGCATACAGAGTGAGTAGCTCCGATCTTTGTGTGTTCTGTGCATGCAGAGTGAGTAGCTCTGATCTTTGTGCGTTCTGTGCATACAGAGTGAGTAGCTCTGATCTTTGTGTGTTCTGTGCATACAGAGTGAGTAGCTCTGATCTTTGTGTGTTCTGTGCATGCAGAGTGAGTAGCTCCGATCTTTGTGTGTTCTGTGCATACAGAGTGAGTAGCTCCGATCTTTGTGTGTTCTGTGCATGCAGAGTGAGTAGCTCTGATCTTTGTGTGTTCTGTGCATACAGAGTGAGTAGCTCTGATCTTTGTGTGTTCTGTGCATACAGAGTGAGTAGCTCTGATCTTTGTGTGTTTGCTATGCCAGGCTGAAGGATGGACTGGTGGCTGCAGAGAGCTGCTCTCGTTATCATGTGGAAGGCAGTTCACTCCTCATCCGTGACGTGGCAGAAGAGGATGCTGGAGTCTACACTGTGCTGGTGGGAATCCAGCAGTATGGGCTGTACAGGAACCTCACTCTTTCACTTGTGGTGAATGGTGAGTCCCATTTTAACCCACACTTACCCACACCAACCTCACACTGGCATACACTGATCATCACTAATCCACACTCACTTACACTGATCCCTCACTGTCCTATACTGATGCCAGTCTGACCTACACACTGGAATTTATTTTGACTTGCTCTGATCCACACTACCTATGACACAAATGCCCACACTAACTCAGATTGAGCCACAATGACGTACAATGGTCATAATACTGAAGCCAACATTAACCCAGACCGATCTACAATAACCATAAGACTAAAGCACACGCTGATCAATTTTGTGAGCATATCAAATATTGGATTCATGTTGAGTGTTTAGGTGATGTTGACAATTGGGGTGATATTCGGCATTGGTGTGATGTAGAATATTAGGTTGATGTTCAGTTTTGGGGTGATGTTTTATATTGGGGTGATTCTCAGTGTTAGAGTGATGTCGAAAGTTGGGGTGCTGGGATGATATTCAGTGTTGGGGGGATGCAGAGTATTGGGGTGATGTCAAATGTTGGGTGATAGTCAGTGTTGGGGGGATGCAAAGTATTGGGGTGATGTCAAATTTTGGGTGATAGTCAGTGTTGGGGGGATGCAGAGTATTGGGGTGATGTCAAATGTTGGGTGATAGTCAGTGTTGGGGGGATACAGAGTATTGGGGTGATGTCAAATGTTGGGTGATAGTCAGTGTTGGGGGGATGCAGAGTACTGGGGTGATGTCAAATGTTGGGTGATAGTCAGTGTTGGTGTGATGCTCAGTTTTGGAGGGAATTCAGAGTTGGGGGAGCGTTATTCATGTGTCCCCACTCTTGTGCAGTAAAGCCCCAGATTGGGGAGAAGGCGGTGTCCCTGCAGGATCCAGGGACATACCGCCATGGGAGCAGACAGACCCTGCTCTGCACGTCCCAGGGGTTTCCTCCACCCCAAATACACTGGCTTTGGCACCCGTGTCCAGAGAAAGGCCCGTAAGTCTTACCCTTACTGACCTCCTACACACCCTACACACATCCTGCTCTCACCTTACACATACCCAATATATCCCGGTGTCACTGTACACACACCCTACACACATCCTGCTCTCACCTTACACATACCAAATATATCCCGCTGTCACTGTACACACACCCTACACACATCCTGCTCTCACCTTACACATACCCAATATATCCCGCTGTCACTGTACACACACCCTACACACATCCTGCTCTCACCTTACACATACCCAATATATCCCGCTGTCACTGTACACAGACCCTACACACATCCTGCTCTCACCTTACACATACCCAATATATCCCGCTGTCACTGTACACACACCCTACACACATCCTGCTCTCACCTTACACATACCCAATATATCCCGCTGTCACTGTACACACATCCTACACACATCCTGCTCTCACCTTACACATACATGCCCTAATCATATCCTGTGCACAGTCTACACTTAAAGCATAATGCTGTTGCACAACACACTGATACGATGTACTGCTTAACTAGCGGTAAATGTTCTGTGATATACTTTGTTTTCCAAAATTGTTTAAATCGATTGTTGAAAACTATATTCTTTAAAGTGAATGCCTTACTGGTGCTTTGCTTAAAAATATTTGTATAGATGGGTTTGAGTAGGCAGGGGCCCGTGATGTGAGTGTGTGTATGTATGTGTGTGTGAGCAAGCGTGTGTGCATATGAGAAAGGGTGTGTGTGTGTCCGTATGTGTTGGTGCCTGCATGTTTATTTGTGTGCGAATGTGTGAATATGTGTGTTTAGACATGTCTGAGTCCGGTATTGTGTCTATCTCAGTGTGTGTTCAGACTGTGTTTCCTCCTCATATTCATATTCATGCTCCTTAGTCATTCATAGTGTGTGTGTGTGTGTGTGTGTGTGCGTGCGTACATGTTTGTGAGGAAGAGAGTGGAAGAGAGATAGAATCAAAGAGAATATATGGGTGAGTGTGTGGGATTAGGAATTTGTGTGTGTGTGTGAGTGTGTGTGTGTGTGTGTTAGTATGAGAAAGAGACGGAGAGCGATAGAGATAGAGAGCCAGAGCAAAAGTGTGTTTGTGTGTGTGTGTGTGTGTGTGTGTGTGTGTAGAAAGAACAGAGAAAAACACTTCAATGGACCATAGTTCCGTGCTCTCAGTCACGATCTGCGGCTCTGTAAATCAAACGCTGTGATTTGATGGATTTCCTCCACAGAATGTAGACTGAAATTGTTGTTTATTATTGCTGTATTGAGAAGCGTCCTGTGGCCACTTTTTAAAGGGTGACACACCATTTATTTAAAGTTCTCATGAGAAAGAGTGAGACAGGCTAGACAAACTCACAGCTGTCACATCCTCGCAACTCCTGTCTGCACCCTCATACTCATAACATGCACAAAATGCATTTGCACATACATACGCACTCACATACACCCACACGCAAACACACACACACACACACACACACACATGCATACATGTTATTAAAGCTTAAGCTGAACAGCCAGATGATTAAAGTGACTGTATGCATGTATTTTTTAGATGAGTGAAATTCTGTATTTTATCTACAATGTATCTTATATGGTGAAAATGATTTTTCCATCATTGTCACGTTTTCTTATTGTGAAACGTGTAGTTATTTAAGCGTTGTTATATATAGTCAAGCTGAGAAAATGGAATCATCAGTGCAGGACATTGAACATTCTCCCAATTTTGTGGTCATGAGTATAATTACCTTTGATAATCTCTGACCTCGCAAACACCCTTCTACATGGCTGTTTACACGGACCCTTCATTTATCCTACTCTCATACCGCACGCCCTGAACACATCCTGCTGTGTCCTTACATGTGCCATACATATAACCTACTATCACCTTACACACACCCTGTGCTCATCATGTCCATCTCCTCCCCTCACCTGAAGCTTGGCAATAATAGCAGCCTCTTCATGATCTCAAGATGAGTTGTCATGGGCACAGTTCTGGGAAACATTTTGTTTTATGCTGTCTTCCATGTTTTCTGTCATTTTCTTTTTTCCCCAGAGAGAATGATATTTATGTTTGATCTTTTGTCTGTCTATTTGTCTGCTTGATCATGTGCATGGATGGACAGACTCTAGCCCACATACTGACTTTCCTGTGTGTAGGTGTTGTACAGTGACATTGCTGTTATCATGACAAAACCTTGCAGGTCCACCTGTTGATGCTTTATGAATTATTTTAGTTTTGTAAACCTCTCTGCCCTGCACCACACAGATGCCTTGTTCCAATTCCATAATAGATCGTTAACAGAACGTTTTCTGTTTCATTTAGAAATAATACTCAAAGCTATGTGTTTTTTCCTTTTTTTAAAAAAAAGAAAGATGAATCTGATTGGTCAGTATTAAATACCACAGGCATTAGGATTGATGTGGTCTCAGATCTGGGAGAGAGAAAGAAAGAGGGAGAGAGTGTGCGTGGGAGAAAGGGAGAGAGGTGTGTGCTACTGTGACACTGAAGGTTTTGTCAGCATCCCAGTGATGGTGCTGCTGATGTTGAGCTGACTGGACCCGTTCCTTATGAAGCCCTTATTCTTTGTAGCCCCGGCGCAGCGCTAGCCTGACGCCCTGCCCCGCCCCACTCCACTCTGCTCCGGCCGTGGAGGCCAAGGGACGCTCTCGGCCATGGGACCCTTCTTATCTGTGTGTGTCAGGAGGCACGGCCAGCTTCCTGTGCCAAATCCACTGCGCTTTCCTCTCCTTGTTTGGCTTCCTCTCCAACACAAGACGCTTCCCACCAGAGTGATTGTCCCTCCGTCTTCAAACGTGGCACAGTCCGCTTCCTCAAGAGCTTGATCTATTCTTGAGAACCCCCCCACCTCACCCACCCACCCACATTCAGCCACAACCCCCTCCTCTCTCACACCCCCCCCCCCCCAACCCCACATCATAGCTCATCAAGAGTGTTCTATGGAAGTGGCCTCACTGACAGTGTTAGCCCTCTGTGCGACCCTGAAGAACTATGGCAAAGAGGAGGGGAACCGTTTTGAGGTGTGGAGTAGAGGGGTACCCCAGTAAGGACAGAGCATCCTGGACTATGAGGAGGACACCAACCATTCTGAAGATATTCCCTTTATTTATTTTTCCTCCATATGAAGTGAGAGCTGTATTTCTCCCCTCCTACACACTGTTAACCTTCTCAGATGAATTGAGCCACTGGATGTGCAATCCCAGCTATCTGCTGCCCTCTGGCTGGCCTGTAGTAACCACTGCCTGTAAACTGGTACTATTGGATGTGCAGAGTGCCACCACTGGCCAGGTCCTCTGCTCTGCCTCTCACATCCGCACAAGCTGTGAATTCAGGTTTCACATGTCCCCCTATTTATATCTGTGTGGCTGACCATGGCAGAGCAAACACATGGCTATTTATCAGCTGTTTGTCTCAAAGTCTAAAGATTCTCTGCTACTTGCTGCGTGTCGGTGACGGCCTATCCACGTCTTCTTCCAGCATGATGTGTTTTGTAATTGTAATGTTTTGTAATGTATTGTAATGAATCTCTGTTTGCTGTACTGTGTGTGTGTGTGTGTGTGTGTGTGTGCGCGCATGTGTTTCTGTGTCCATGTGTGTGCATGAGAGAGAGAGAGGAAGTGTGTGTTTTTGTGTGTGTCTGTGTGTGTGTGAGAGAGAGAGAGAGAGAGAGAGAGAGAGAGAGTGTGTATGTGTGCATATTGGACATGGTAATGTTACACTCTACGGGTTTGTCCCAATGTGATTCATTTACTTTGCAAAGATATTTTATAAGTAATATATGAATCTCATATTTAATAAATTTACCACTAACTAATCTATGTATTTTTTTAGGCTAATAAAATGTTAAAATAATTTTCTATGCTGTATCAAATGTATGTGTTCTGACATTAAATATTATGAAAGGATTGACTTATGGTTGTGGTTTAGGTTGTGTTTGATAAACAACACACAAACATACACACATGCAAATAAACGTATGAATGAATGAATGTATATTTGAATGTCATGATCCCTTGGGCAAATTTAAAATCAACAATAAAATTTATGAACTCCTCTTTAAACCTTGTACTATTTGTACACTGTATAATTTAAATCCAGGAGACATCTGTGAAGTAATCAGGGTCCTCCTCAGTGGCCTTAATAATGTTTAAGTCTGCTTGAGTTGTGTGTGTGTGCGTTTGTGTGTCTGTGTGTGTGTGTGTGTGTCCATACTCATGTGCATGTATATACGGGTAGGTAAGTGTTCTTGTGCACACGTTTGTGTATATATGTGTGTGCATGTGTGTTTAACTGTTATGGTGTGTGTGTGTGTGGGTGTGTGTAGGTGTGTGTGTGTGTTTGTGTGATAGCAGAAACACAAGCCTTTGCGTCCCACGCCAGGTCTCCCTGTTGAGGTTAGAGTAGTGAGATTCTGTCTCCTTGCAGATCAGTCAGTTTTATTGTTTTTCTGGATTTTGAAAGGAGGGACTGAGGCGGGTGTTCTAGAAGGTGTAACCAAAACAGCAGGCAGTATCCTGGGAGGCGTGGGAGACAGACAATCTGTCGGGACGGGTGGGACAGGACACTGCCCTGCCGGCCAGGACAGGACACTGGCACTTATTATCACAGCCAAGAGGAAGAGCAATCAGAGACTCCCCTCTGATCCAGGCTTGGGGGAAAGGGGAGGGGAGAGCTTCCAGGATCTACTTACAGCACTTCCTGAAGACGACTGAAAAATCAGTCCCTAATTTTTAGTCATGACAGGTTTTAGGAAGAGGTGGTTTGCACAATCTTCTTCTGACAAAAACTTGGGGGGTCCAGTAAAAGTAGGAGCCACAGAAACAGCCATGTTAAAGTTTTGCCCCAGACCCAGGGCAGACCCAGGTCTATTCAGTTGGTCACAGGCACTTATACTGTAGGTTTCATGTTTATGACTAATTTGGTAATAACGGCGGTGATGGAGGCAGACTGAAAATTCTCAGAGCATTAGCCATGCACACCTGCAAGGCCAGCTGCTCTCGTTCAGACATGATTAAGTCAACACAGCTGAACTGAGACAACTCTTCTCTTCCTCCTTTCAAAGGTGTGAACTGCCGTCCAACACAAAGAGACATCCCGTTATCATGAAAACCAATGTCACGTCTAGAGAGAACGCCATCCTGAGCATCAGTCAGAGGCAGGAAGTCCTAGAGGGGAAGAAGAAGGTGAGTGCACCACTGGGCAGCGGGACAGGAACCCACCCTGACACAAAATTTATGTCACAAATGTTTTATAGGAAGTTTATAAGGTATTCTTCCAAGATGTCAGAGAGTTCCCCCCTGATGAGCTATGCAGACCCAGCACCGAAAGGATGCCTGTAGAAGTTTATTCTCGGCCCTTTTGTTTCTTCAGTCCCTTTTAAGTCTTTTTTTAAAAGTTTGAATCATATCCCAATGTCTGATGCATGTTTCTCCCTTCATCTATTTGCTGAGCTGCAAAGATATCAGAACTGTAATTCAAGTATACACTTGCATACACTGGATCCTGTCTGTGTTGGGTGGGTATGGTATCGACCATACCCTCTGTGTTTGGTGGGTTAGTATAGATCATACTCCCCCTGTGTTGGGTGGGTTAGTTTAGAAAATGCTCCCCCTGTGCTGGGTGGGTAATATAGATCATACACACTCTGTGTTGGGTGGGTTAGAATAGAACATATGCTGTCTGTGTTTGGCAGGTTACTATAGAACATGGCTGCCCAACCCTGTTCCTGGAGATCTGCTCTCCTGTAGGTTTTCATTTCAACCATCATTTGGCACACCTGATTCTACTAATTGGCAGCTCAACAAGATCTTTTGCTGTTCAACAGGACTGTAGATCTCAAAGAACAGGATTGGGCAACCCTGGTAGAGAACATACACTCTCTGTGTTTGGTGGGTTAGCATAGAATAAATGCTGTCAATATATGCTGTCTCTGTTTGGTGGGTTAATATAGAATATATGCTCTCTGTATTGAGTCGATTTGTATCAAACATTCCCTCTCTGTGTTGGGTGTGTTATTACTGACCATACTCCCTCTGTGTTGTGTGGGCTAGTATAGACTATATCATGTATGTTTTTGGTGGGTATAGACTGTGTCCTCTCTTCCTGAGAAAGTGTACATGCTCTCTTTTTATGCTGCTTTAGGGGTGGTACTTTCTTAATATGTTTCCTGTTTTGTTGGCAAAAATATGAGGGAAATAACCTGTAGCATAGAAGGCAATGTATTTTAATCTATTGCACATTTAGTGTAGGTATCTGCAGCACAGCTGAAGCTGACTGGAAGATGCTGATTTAGTAGATGTATCTGGGCCACTGACTGCGGGTGTGTTTCCACAGACAGTGGGGGTTCTTATGGTGGCTCAGGCTGCTGTATCTGGAGTGTATCGTTGCATCGCTTCCAACCATGTAGGAAAAGACAAGCGAGACATCTACTTCTATGTCACAGGTACAAGACCGGAGTTCATGTTTTCATTCAAGGTCTCTCCAGGATAGTGCACCTCACACTCAGACGCTCTCCCAAAGAAATCAGAAAATGTGACAGGGACCCCACGAAACCCAAAGTGACGGTGTCATTGTCATTCACTGCCATGATGCATTCATACACACTGGCACCCCCAATGAAGAGAAGCTGAACATTAAGCCAACTCACCATTTTTCCAACCTCCTAGAGAATATTTAACACTGCGCCCACATTTTAAAAAATGTTTTTGCTTCTTCCTCCAATTTGTAATGTCCAATCATGCTCACATTGCAATGCTCATTGCAACCCCTCTGCTGTTGATTTGCTGTTGCCATTTCTTATCATACCACAGTTTTCAAGTCATATTCACGCAGACATGAGTTGGATGAAAACACCTCATGTACAGCAGAAAATGCCTGATTGACTGTTGGGGGGGGGGGGGGGTCGCTGTTGTGTGATAGGATGATGACATTCCAGCCAACGGAATCTCTCCCATGAACCACCGTAGAGCCATTTATATGTTTCCCTGTAGATCAGCCTGCCACAGTTAGCACTGGCATGTTCCAGAGTCTATACCAGACCATGGGGCACATCCGTGCGCTAGGACAGCACTTTAACAGGATGAGCCACTCAGCAGGGGCTGCTAGTTGCCATGACTACAGGGTGGGGGTGTTTCTTATGAGTGAACAGGAACCTGTGGTTCTTATCAGCCCACTTCCCTGTACCGCCTAATGCATTTTATTTTGAGAGTCCTGGTGGTGTTTGGGAAAGATAAACATTATCTGATGGCTGTTTCCACAGGACGTTTCACATAGCTAAAGTAAATAAAAACTGTTTTCACCATATTCTTTTGGCTACTTATACCTACAATGCTTATTCAGCATTGTCATCAAAGGTTATAAAAATGGCATTTCCTTAATACTCTACAATTCTCTACGAACGCTGATTACATTTTCCTCAGCTGCTCATTATCTGTGCTTAACCTGCAGGGTTTTAAAGCATGTTATGTCTGTCTCTCTCTCTCTCTTTCTCTGGTAGATGGAAACATTTTTTGCCACACTTTTTTTCACACAAAGGCCTCTGTTTCTGTTCTGACCACTGTTTTAATTTGGAACAAATGTTGATCTGTCCTGTTGGTCATTAGGCTTTAGTCAGCTATACTTATTAGCCTGTGAGCAGGCCCCATACATCGCTGCTGTATAATGCATTTTGTTATACTAGACTGGTGAGTATATTTTAGTCATATTTTGACAGGTCGTTTCATTGAGATATTTCTCATTTTTCCCTAAAGGCTGTCAAATTGTATGTGGAGAAGTGTCTTAAGGAATAACAAGGAAGTCACAGGAGTCTAAATTCCCCAAAATCTTATTTTTGAAAAGTCCAGAGATAAAATGAACACTGTGGAATACACACAGTGGAATACACAATTTGGCAAAAATAAAACACTAAATAAAATATACAAAGGTTGCATAACACTACAGGCTGACGCACTAGCACTACCTGAAAGTTACACTACGCATACTTAATCGCCCGTATGTAACTTCCATCTTATCCTAACAGCTTTAAAAGTACTCTACCAATCAGATACACAGCTAGCCTAAATAGGGTTCATTTACTCAGGAATAACACAGCATTTGAAATATTGCTTTATGATCCTTATATGTGCTTTTACATTTCTAAATGTAATACATTAAAACACATAACATACACGTGTATACAACTTTGTGCAAATAAACTGTACAACAAACGTAATGGATTAAAGTTGAGCACAACAGTTCTCCCTTGCATGCAACTGTTTTGGGTACATATACAAGGAGCTCCATAATGTTTGGGACAAAGACATATTTCTTTCCCTAATTTGGATCTGTACTTTACAATTTTTATTTTTTTTCTAAAAAAATTATTTTTTTAAATTTCCTTCCACGACCACCCCTCTTTGGAGGTCAAAATTATATGTTTTGCAACTGTTTTGTTGCCTTTATACCACAGTTGTGAAGGCATTTCCAAACTATCAACCAAATGGCATAACCAGATCTGAGATCCAGATACATTTAGCATTGAGCAGAAAATAATAAATGTAACCGCAAGTGCCTGCTTTGGAAGCACAAAATGGCGTCTTTTCAGTTTTCTTTTGTTATGTGTCCTGTTTGCTGAAATAACATCACATGTACTTTTTCTATGCGTCCTATTGACTGAAATAATATCACGTATTAAGTTGTCACAAGGCTAAAGAAGTCTCCATTTTTGCATTTTATTTTTAATTCTCCATTCATTCTCTATGGGAATTTGTTTCTCAAAAACTTCGAAAATACAAAATATATTGAAAACTATTTGGAATTTCAAAAAGCTTTGTACAGACACACTGTTCTGAACCAAGCTGAATATTATAAAGTTGGAATGGCATGTCTAGCTTAAAAGTTGTAGAAGGAGCAGCGTGCAGAAATTTAGGTGAAAGGAAATTAATTAGAACACAAATAAGAATAATAAATATGCAAGAGTACAGGCAGTGGGTTACTGAAGCAACAATGCTAATTACAAATTTTAAGCTGTAAGGACACATATTGGATGAATGTTCAATAACTTTCAGTCCATGTCCCAAAATTTGGCATGGTATTCCTTAGTTTGAGGTCAACAAATGTACAAATTTCATGATGATCAGTGATCGCTAAGCCTGTCACATGCCCACTGGCTATGGATTGGCTGATTGTAGCCGTACTTTTTCAGATATGACTTAATGATTGCATAGCCAATGGCAGACTGATACAAAAACATACCATGGAAAGATTCTGGTTGATATCTTACAACACCACCGATTGGCAAAGGACCACCAAAATTAGCATTCCAAGTTTCTTGATGATCGGACAAAGCTTTCACAAGTTACAGCTGTTTTAGTAAAAAATGGCCACGCCCACAACTGTTGATTTGCAGGCCATATTGTTTTGAAAGTTCAACATCTTTTAGGATAATTATACATTTTCAGATGGTACAGATTCTTTCAAGCCTGATTTGGTGACACTCAGTTTAACGGCCTAGGACTAGTGTGCAAAGTATGGTTTAGTCAAAAATTTGAAATGGCGGAAAAACAAAATAGTTGCAGACGTTGTTTCTTGAGACAAAGTTGCTCCCTGGTGTGGTTTTTCACAGAAATGTTACTTACAAATTTTCAGCCTGATTGGTCAAAGAGTTTAACAGTTACAGGCATTTAAACTTAATTGGTTCTTATAACGCCACCTATTGGCAAACACACATCAAAACTTCCTGCCTCATAATCATGGACAGCACTTATATACCAAATTTAATGAGGATCAGACATGGAGTTCATGAGTTACAGCTGTTTAAGTAAAAATGGCCAGGCCCACAACAATTGATTGCTGTGTGGCGGCCATATTGTTTTGAAAAGTTAATATTTAAAAAATAATTTTTTGAGCGTCAGAATCTTGAGATTCTTTCTACTCTAATTTGGTGATAATAGCACAAATGACCCCAGACTAGTTTGCAAATGTTTTGAATGAAAATTCCAAATGGTGTTTGAAAATTCAGTTTATTGCTGCAGTGGTTTAGGCTTTCATTTGACACATTTGCCCCTAAGGCAGAGGTTCTGCCGGCCAGAGGGAAATACTTGCAACTTTCTGACAGTAGGGGGCAGTAGAACGTAATTTTTCCTCATAAGGGCAGCTTCTATCATTCTGCATTGAGAAGTTGTATTTGCCGTCACGCCTCATTGCATTTCAGGGAGAATTGTGATCTTTCGGGGAACACTTCTACCACTGTGGTTTGGAGATACCAGTCTTATCTGGGAAAAATAAAGCCCCAGTTTTTCGAATCGAGTAAATAAACAGGCCGTGCAATTTTCTTCACACCGCTATTGCCAGACAATAGTCAGGCATTGCTACCTATAAGTGTGAATGTGTCTGCCTCTCCTCTGGCCAGCTATTTAGCAACTGAATGATGGAAGAGGAGAGGAGGAATATTGTTCTCTGATAAAATAAAAAAACGAATTTCCCATTTTCCAATCATCTTGTTATGAGTTATCTCTGAATTTTAACAAGCTGTTCATTTTTCTTAATTATATAATGAGCACTACACTACATACTTGAATGTGTAAATCTCTTCAAGCAATAGATGGCCTAATATAACACCCTTCATTAATTTATTTGACGACAGACCAATAAATGCACATTTTGGAGCAAACACGTCTTGCAAATTTTGAAGCAAATATAATATAAACAATTGTTTCTATGGGTTTTTACACAAATGTTTTACACTAAAAGGGCCATGTTTTTATTACTTCCAAATATCGCCCAACATTACCACATTGATTTCAGCTTTTTATTTCAATAATTTCAATAATAGTTTATTTCCCCTATTCAATAAAGAACTGGGTGCTGACAGGAAAGTCTATGGACCATTTATCTTGAATAAATTCAAAAAATGATAACAATTTTACTGTATACTTTTTGCAGTCATAGATGAGAGTTGGTATAAATGTAACCGTTTTTGGATGTCACTCATTTAATATTTACCCTAGCGCTATGAAATTTTACTTCAAACAGCTCTGACATGGCAGCAGTCATTACCCATTTTAATTACGTTCATAACTAAATCAAGTCAGATAATTTATACTGGATTTTTACTACTATTACTGTAAATTACTGTAGCTACATCAAAACTTCAGAGTAGCATACTGTTGTAATTTCTGCAAAATGACAAATGAGGACAAATGTTGTGACCTGCAAATGAAGTTATGTTTATTCTTTTATAACATTGCAAAAGGAGGCATTTATCTCATTGACTACAGACTATTTCATTTTGAATGAGATTAGGCTTACATGAAATAAATGAAAAGTTAAATTAATATGGAAATCCCCTATTTGTGCATTAAAAACAAATACAAAACCAAATAACTAAAGCAAATAGCCTACTGTACAGACCAATATGGTGTGTGCTTATTATAAATGCATTTGAACAGGTGGCTGTTTCTTTTTCATTAATCATTTGGTAGAGGACCAATATGCTTATGTACAATCGTGAAAAGGCTACTGTTGCAGAAATGTCCATAAAGCTATTGACCGTGTTACATTTATGATATGTTACATTTATACCTATCTACTCTCCCGTATGTCCTAAGTGAAACTAACATGGGTGACATTTGCCTATAGACTGTGCTCAAAACAATCTGACCATTGCTAGGTTTCACAGTCTAACCACGTAGTTCTGTTAATAACCATGTATAAATGTAAATTTCACTCAAATACACACAAAAATGTTATGGGTTACAAGAATAATCTGTCCCTATTTACAGATAGTCACAAAATTTAATTTTCCTCTCAATTGCTGTTAAAATAGGAGCAGCAATATGTTGACCGCAAGCCACTGTTCTAATTTGTTTGAGTCCCGCAGTTAACGTTTTAACAGTCAGATATGGATTTGTGTGCTCACATATATATGAAAATTTGCATCTGCCGGGAAGATCTCTCATTAGCACCAAATCAAACTCTAAACCTCTGTATAGCAGTTCCAAGTGGCCAGTCTTCACCAAATGTATTCCCGCACTACTCCACGTAACATTCTAGAAAAGTGTCATGTGTCATCAAATTTGAAAAGACCAAAATACTAAAAATGTAAAACATCAGAACGCAGAATAATAGAAATTGAACCCATCCAAAACAATAGAATTTCCAGGTTGGACACAAAATTAGCTGTAGTTTCTATGTTTTTCAACTGACTGACACAGTTTAAATTTTGTTTTATTCAGACTGGTGTGCCCAGAACAGGTAGCAATCCAATTAACTAAGTCTAGAATGTGTTCTGAATGAGAAATTGTATCTACGGGCCCTAGAAATGTGTCTGTATAGTAACGTGGCCAAGAATTATGGCTGTTTAAATTGTGAAAATTTAATTCATTACTATAGCACCACCATGTGGTGAATCAGCAGCAAAAGTACTCCAGCACTAAGCCAAACAACCGTATTCCACTGTGCCACGTACCATCAAATTTCAACAGCCCAAAATCCCCTAACATGAGGAAAAAATACACAGCTTAATAGCAATAATACTAATTAAAACAATAGGATTCAAGCAGCTTTCCAGCTTGGACACAAAATTAGCTGTCATGTTTACATTTTTTAATCTATTGACACCTTTCAAATTTTGGTTTATTCAGCCTAATATACCGTACAAAACAATAAAAGTTGCAATCCTATGAGTCTAGAATTGACAAAATGTATGCATAAATACAAAAATTCTATTTTAGATTTTTATAACTTTTAAAGAGAAGTGTCCCCTGACCATATTAGTGTAAGTTTCATGCTAATTGGTCAATTTCCTTCGCAGGAGATGTTTAAGAATTTTTCATAAAATTCAAAATAGAATACAATCCTGCTAAGTTTCATTATGACTGATATAATAGCTACATGAATATAAGCTGATATTTGTTTGGCTGGTGGTGGCCATCTTGTATAAGCAGTCAATTTGTCCTCATGCAATTTTCATAGGTCATTTGACCAACATGCAGGATACAGAATTTATACTTGATCAGGCAATTGGGTTTAGGAGTTATGACGGTTAGTTTGCTATAGTACCACCTATCGATGGGTTTACACCAAATAAATATGAGTTTTCCAGTTTTGTGATGATTGGACTGCATTCAGGAGTTTGAGCTTGTTATATAAATAGAGACCACGCCCACAAAATGTATTGGCTTACTTCATCCATGTACTTTAAACACAGAAACTTTTCACAGAAACTTGTACGCCAAATTTCTTGCAAATCAGTCAAACCTTCAAGGAAAAGATAGCTTGAAGAGCACAAGACTGTAAGGTTACTTTCACGCATGCAGGGTTTCCCAGCAGGGGCAAAAGTGACAAAGGGTAGGTCACAGAGAGGGTACATTTTTTCAGGTAGTACTGTAGCTTGCTTTTAGGTAATTTACTCAGCAGTGGAATGTCTTTGTTTACTGTTTGTAAGGTAAGAAGTTGCTTTTTATTTCACTTTTCGCATTTGTAATTCTATTTACATACATACAAATGTCTCGTTTTGTAATGCTCCTGAGAAAACGCCTCACTGCTTCATGCTTCGACGCCTAAAAATCGGAAAAAACACAATAGGGTTTCAGCACTTCATGCTTGGACCTCTTATAATCAGAACAAAAACCATAAGGTTCTAGCACTTTGTGTTTGGACACCTAAAAACAAAAATCAGTACAATTTCAATTGGGTTCCTGCACCTGCTTTGCTTGGACCCCTAATTAATGTCACCAATTATATATGAAATAAGATAAACTCAATATAAAAAGGTACAGGGCTGTTTTAGACCTGAGATTTTTTGTGCTTTGTTCAAGTATGTGTCCTCTCTTCCCCTCTCTTTTTCTAATGCTGTCTATCCCTCCATTTCTCTTTCTAATGGTCTCTCTCCCACAGTTTCTTTTTCAAATGCTTTCTCTCCATCTGTTTCTTTTCCTAATGTTCTCTCTTCCCTCCCTCAGATGTGCCCAATGGCTTCAGCATTGATCTGGAAGAAGAGCCAAGGGAGGGCAATGATGGTCACTTGGCATGTACTGCCAATAAGTTCCTGTACACTGCACTCTCTTGGAAACGGGCGATGCCCACACACACAGTCATGCCAGCCAGACCCACCCCAGACATCATACCCATTCTCATGGCCACTTCCACAGCACCTGCCCAGGACATTGTTGCTAAGCCCACAAGACCTGCCTTGGTCACGAAGCTGTGGATGGGGGAATTTTCGCACACTCTTTACCTGACATTGCCAAACCTGACCGAGCAAGACTCTGGCACCTACATCTGCATTGCCCAGCACTTGCTCTCTGGGGAGGAGTTACACTTGGAGACGCAGTTGAAGGTTATTGGTGAGTCACCTGATCCATTGCTGAACACCTGGGCTACCTCCCATGACCATTTTTCTGATCACCACATACACACCTCAGTGATCATTCACTGCATTTGTTATGTAATTTATATGATATATATATATATATATATATATATATATATATATATATTATGTGCAGCTACAATAGATGCACATAGTTTCTGCTCATCCTACTGTGAAGATGTACATGTGTTTGTTTTTTGTATGTGTGTATATTGTTTGTTGAAGTCATCCGAAATTTAATCTTGTAAACTTCGTAAAAGTAACTGTGATCAGAATATACATACTTTAAAAAGTAGCCTGGGCTGATTAGTTAGTAGTACTGCATTTTTAGTTAATCTGATTACATAATTCAGATTCCATGTAATCCATTACTACCCAACACTGTCAGTCACACACATACGTTCTGTTGCGCACACACATATATAGTACATGGGCTCTCACATCGATCAAACAAACATTAAGACATGCCCAAAAACACATTGACACACACACACACACACATACACTCAAATATGAAGACATAGTTGTAAGTGTAAACACATACACACATGTGCTTGGGAACAGTGTCCTGCAGTTTCCTGTGGGCCTACCCGCCCTCCCCTGTGAAGCACCTCTTTCACATGGGAATGAGTAGCGCTTAGGAGGAAGAGTAAACAATAGCATTTCCTGTGGTGACGTATCACTTAACAGTCCTTTATGTGGCGGCCCAGCAATCAGCCAGTCACACTAGTTTATGGCTGTTCTATGCAGTCAAAATTCAATGCAAAGGCAAGCAGGAAGGAGTGTTAGAAGAGTAAAGAGGATAAAAATACCAAGAGAATGACTGTTTACTTTTCTTTTTGATATATGCAGAAGGCTTTGGTCCTGTTACCCCATCCAGGACATGGTTTGCATGTGAACCTGAAGCCATGCTGTCAGTATTAATAAGTAATTATACAGATTAGAATTATCTCAAAGTCTTTATATAAGTAATTAAGTAATATGTAATTATACAGATTAGCATTATCTCAAAGTCTTTATATATCATACTTGATGGCAAATCCTTTGCATTTCATGACTGCCTGAAGTCTGTAACCCACAGATATCACCACATGCTAGTTATCTTCACTGGTAATGCTCTGCCAGGCCTATACTGTAGCCATCTTCAATTCCTGGTTGTTGTGGGAGCTTTTTGCCTTCAGTCTTGCCTTCAGGTAGTGAAACGTGTGTTCAGTTGGATTCAAGTCGGGTGATTGACTTGGCCAGCCAAGAACATTCCACTTTTTTTACCGTGAAATACTCTTTGGTTGCTTTAGCAGTATGTTTTGGCTCATTGTCCTGCTGCAAGGTGACATTCGACAAACAAATTTAACACATATTGCATGCATCCTAGGGGACTCCGCTTTTGCACATATATCAAAGGATCCATCTTATGGAAAGTACAATTTAGGATCATCTTTTGTATACTAGTTACAAAAAAATAAAAATTCTCCAACAACAAACAGCTCCACTAACTGAAACACCCATATATTCCACTTCAAACCATTTCATTAATCAAACACAAACCAGCGCAATCAGTTCCACTAAACGAAAGCCTACCAATCCAACCCAGCCACACTACACCAGTTACATACCAATTTTTTTCCACAGACCCAATATCTACAAACCTAAGAAAGCAGTACAAAAGCAACATCTACAAATAATTACAAAATCTTTGGGAAAACAAAAGGTCATATCTAACATCAGCAGGTAGAGAGAGCTGTTATGACCTCAACTTACTCTGCATTAGGTAATGTGTGTCTTGATGTGTGTAACCTTGATGGTATTACTGAAATGAGCTGCTAAGGTGTCTCAATGTTTATGTTCTGACCTTTTTGTCCCCTGGCCTCTGACACTTGATACTAGCCCTGGAGGCCCCTGTGCTGCTGCAGAATCTCAGTGACTGCAATGTTAATGTCAGCAGTTCCATCACCCTGTCCTGCCCCGCCTTTGGAGTGCCACGACCACAGATCACATGGTACAAGGACCAACGCAGGCTGCATCAGGGCTCTGGTGAGCGGCACACACACTCCCATGCTGAATAGATACCAAATGTATATGCTGCCTACGAGACAACACAGTGTCTTGTTTCAGAGGAGACCAATCATCCTGGATGGACACAGAGTATGGTGGTTTTCTTTGTTACTGCACTAAATTGATCAATAAATCAATCAATCAGCCTTTAATTTTGGTTTTCACAAGTTGCAACAAATTAACAAGAGCAACACACCATCCCCATACACCACAACACCTTCCCCTAAACCCTCCATGCCTCCTTTTAAGGCACTGTTCTAGAGCGTGGATGGGTTCTACAGTCTGGACTGTGCCAATGACACACAATTGGCCCTAGCATGCCCAGGGAAGGGAAGATTTCATTCAGTCAGGACTTTGTTTGAATGGGCATCTGCAAATCCTCTTGTTGAGCTGCACATTAAGTGTCTTTCTCTGACTCATGTGCCTGGCGTGAATTGCAGAGTTGAAAGAAGCTGACTTGCATGCAGAGATATACCAGAGATTGTAGCACTTGGTGTTATTAAATATAATTGGGCATTCCATAGTGGGATAAAAAGCATTTAAAAAGTCAACCATTCAGTTAAATAGACAACTTTATAAGTTACCCACACACAGTAGTAGGCTGTCTGGTCAGAGACAGGGCTCTCAACAACACACTAACAACCCCCCACTGAGCAACTGTCACTGGCACAAACGTAATGATATCAAACAGTGGTTGCTGAAACAGTTGGTGACCTGGAGATGTTCGAATCATTACACATCAAAATTTGTTTGGCTGATGCATTGTCACTCATTGCCTGAATCCAATATGAAATTCTAGAGCAGAGTCTCTCAGTCAGACTGTTGCTAGCCCTCAAGAGGCTGGAAGAGCAGGGTTCACTGCCTTGGACTTAGAGTGGAAGGTGACGCATCTTTAGACTTGCACACAGTTTTGAACTGATAATGGTCCAATAACACGAAAAGGAACCCATTTTGTAACTCAAAAGTAAATAATTATTGAATTAATAAACACAATCAGATTTAATTATAAAAATTGCATTCTGGGTTGGGCAAGCGTGGAATACCCTGATGGCCCTGACGGGATGCCAATGTAGCCACACATTTATGGAACTTAACAAGGGTCATCCTGGCAACCTGAAGCACTAGAGAGTACCCAGTCTCACCCAACCATAATCCCCTACAGCTCAGAGGACATCTTTTATAGCTCTGCCCCTGCCTGGACATGACTATGAGCAGGTGAATCCAATCAGTGTTAGCAAAACTGATAACTAATGTCTAATGGTCTGACAGATACACAGGTAAGGAAAAGCAAATCTGTACATTTTTCAACAATCTCTATACACTGTAGTTGGCCACTTTGTTTAGCAAAATCAGATGTTTGTAAGAATTATTTTGTTAAAACTCACTGATAATCAGCTGTAGTTGGTCTTACCCACTAAGTTTTAAAAATATCCAACCATTACTCAAATGTATTGCACAAGACAATTTTGACATAATTACATGAGATAGTTTAACCACTACATTTGTTAACCATCTCCAGTGGCACATTATTTTGATGTACATAAACATTTTTGAAAGTTTAGCAAAGATAAAATAAACATACTGCCTGACAATGGAAATGTTGGATGCTGCCTTCAAATTATTTTTAAACTGCCCTATTCTGGTGTAAGTATTTTGATTACTTTTTTTGCTAAAAGGGGGAATGAGAACATTTTGCCCTAAAATTCTGGCTCCACAGGCAGTGGGTCATTTCTTAAAGTTCCTTATGAGACTGATTGTGGTAAATTCTGGGTATTGTGAACAGGTATCATGTTGGCTCCAGGAGGTGGAACCCTGCACATTGAGCGAATTACAGCAGAGGATGAAGGGATGTATACCTGTGAGGCCACTAATGAGAGAGGATCTGTGGAGAGCTCTGCCTACATCTGGGTTGACGGTAAAGATAACAAAACACTGAGCCCTGAATGAATTCCGCTTTCAATCTATCCCTGGCCCCATTTCCCCAAATACACAGTAATAGTTCATAATTGGCCTCTTGTTTCTCTATTCTTCTAAGTGATTGAACTTGTTTTTCAATTTTTCTTAGTGATTGGCAATGCGATTTTTTATTCATCCTAGACATTGTCTTCTTATTTTTCTATTCTTAGTGGGTGCTCTTTACTCATGTCATAGTTGGTACCACCAGGGGTTAAATTGGGGGTGGATGCGGGTGAACGGCGTCCACCCACCCTTGGGTGGGTGGTAAAATATTTTTGACTGGCAGTTTTACAAATAACTATGATAATCCACTCCATTTTTCGTATGCTCCAGTCCATGTGTTCCCTCTAGCCAGTTACTCGCTCAACCAATCAAAAATCCGAAGAAAAATCCAAATTTAACCCCTGGGTACCACCAATGCTCCAGGTTAGCTGTGATTACTTCCAGTTAGAAAAGTGGCAGAATCAGAAGGTCAGCTGGGTGGCCATTTTATTTAATGGCAACACAACCCAGAAACACATTCAGTATATATGCCTTCAAAATGAGAAACTCCACAGAACTTGATAAACACCTCAGAATTACTGACTGACTGACTCAAAAATTTAAATTATTTCTCTGTGTTGAAAACATAGTGTAACGGGTCCTGATGTTCCTCTTCCCACAAACCACACAGTCTGCAAGTATGAGATGCACGCGGGTTTTATTGTGCGCTTCAAACAGACGAACATATAACCAAACAAACAAACAAACAAACAAACAAAACACACAGTCGGCACAGGGAACAAAAGCCATGTAGCTCCCCGTTCATCTCTCATTCCCAGCGCCCCGGTCTCACTGCAGGCAGAGCATATACACAATTAGCAATTAATCGTAACCGCAAACAGCTGTGGTGGTAGGCCAGCTAAACCGCTCCCTCTCTGCCTGCAGCTAACACCCTAATCACCACCCCTCCACACATACTTTATGCAAACACATACTCAAAGAAAGAGAACATATCTCCTCTGCTGTTTGTTACTGAGGTACAAGCAACACATTTGATCTTGTGTTTAACAGGACTAATGTGTTCAAAAATAAATGTGAAAACTCAAACATGGCTGTTTTAATTTGCTAGTTGAGCTTAATGGTACAATACAAAATTGGAAGCTTTGTTTTGCGCCGTTGTTGTCAACGGCGCAACAACGGCGCAACCCCCGATCCATGATCAGATACACATTCACTAGCAGTTTGCCTGCCTTCATTATGTTCTATTGCGCTGTATGGTGTTGTTGGTTTATGTTAGTGATTGAGCTCTATCAGGTTCGGGCTTAAAATTTGATTAGATCTTGTTGGGCCGGTTCAGGTTGAGTTGTAAAGATGTTGAGCTTAGGTGGACACAGCCCAATGTAGACCGCTTGAAACATGCTCAGATCCAACCAAATGCCTCAAAACCCATTGGACAGCACTTCACCTTGCAGAAGATAACCCAAACATACTGCTAATTCAAACAAGGAGTTTTTCAGGGCCAAAAAGTGGAATGTTTTTGATTGGGCAATCAATCACCTGTCCTGAAACAAACTGAACATACATTTCACTGGCTGAAGGCAAAATGCCCCAGAAACAAAAAGGAACTGAAAATGGTTGCTGTACAGACTTGGCAGTGTATCATCAGGGAACACACCCAGTATCTGCTGGTGTCTATGGGACTTCAGGTACTGTAGTCATCGAATGGAAAGGATTTGCAAACTAAACTAAATATGATTATATTTCAGATTATGTTAATTTATCGAAATACTTTTGCCGTAAAATTGGGGACCATTTATGAAAAGGGGCTCTAATTTCTACACAGATCACTTAATGCGGATCCATATACCCTAAAATTAAAGCCGACAGTCAGCACTTTAACCTCATATTCATTGTTTCATTTGAAATCAAAGTACAGAGCCAAAACAACAAAAAATGTGTCACTGTTCCAATACTTTTGCATTTGTATGTTAGCTACATCTGTTTCTGCATCTGGGCAACTGAGCTCCATTTTTGGAAGGTCTACACATACTGAAATGTGATCATTTTTACTTCACAATAGTATATTTGTTGTACTTTTGTAGCTTCATTCTCTCTCAGTGGTGGTGGAGGCAGAGGGCTATCTGACTGTTTGTATTGTTGATACTGACACAAAAGATTATGTGTTTATAGATTCTGCTACTTCATATCTGGAGATACCCACACTTACCTGTACTTGTGTGGTTGCCACTCTCTTCTGGCTGCTGCTTACACTTTTCATACGGAAACTCAAACAGGTGAGAATCAAGCACAGGTCAGTCATACTAATGAGAGCCAATCACAGCACACTCAGACAGGTGAGAGCCAGTCACAGCTGACTGACATAGGACAGAGCCAATTACAGCTGAATCACAGAGTGCAGAGCCAATCATAGCAACTCAAACAGATGAGAGCCAATCATAGCACATTCAAGCAGGAGAGAGCCAGACAGCCATTACTGTGTAGCGACTCAAGTGGGTGAGAGCAGCTGAAGCAGGTGAGGGGCATTCATAGCTGAGTCACAGAGATGAGACCCAGTCACAGTTGCCTCACCCCGGTCAGAGCTGATTACAATTGATTTATTACGTTAATTTAGCAGATGCTTTCATACAAATACATTTAAAACAAAAGAGAGCATATAACTGCATTCATCTGATGTAAAAAGCAATAGTGCCATACATGGCAAATAACATTCCCAGTCCAGTGTATATGGAATATTGTTAAACCAAGAACCAAAATGCAAAGCCTGAATATATAGACTGTATCCTTAACTGTGATTTAAACATGGGAGAACCAATCACAGCTGAGTCACTTTTTTCAGCCAAATCCACAAACATTACTGTTTGTTTACCTGTTTGACTGTAATGCTGAGGCACATTTGGACTGTAACATTGTACCGTAACTCCGAAAGACATTCAAAGTGTAACTTGAGTAGTTATTGTATTGTTTTTTGTAAATTTTCGACTGCCACTCTAATAATGTTGTCGTTTGAGATTTATAGGACCAGTATTTGGTTACGGGGGTTTAATAAGTGTAATGGAAAGGGTCTATGCCCTGCTGATGTATAGGATGTTTGTCTTTATAGCCAAGTTCCCCAGGTGTCAAACCAGACTACCTGTCAATCATTCTTGCACCAGTGGAGGGGCCCTTGGATGAGCAGTGTGAGAGCTTGCCTTATGACCCTGGTCAATGGGAATTCCCTCGAGATCGCCTCAAACTGGGTATGATGACGTGGACAACCTTAGCCCAGTGTGGTGATGGTCTTCAGAAGGTGTCAGTTCATCATCAAGAGCAGTTACATTTTAAGATGTTGGGTGATCTTTGCTCGGTTGCTTTTTCACCATAGAAAAGCCTCTGGGACATGGTGCCTTTGGGAAGGTCATGCAGGCATCAGCCTTTGGTATCAGTAACTCCAGCAGCTGTAGGACTGTGGCTGTGAAAATGCTGAAAGGTACTGAGGACATTACTATCATTCTAAGATTGTACCTCACCTAACATTGCATTACATTCACTTAGCAAACATTCTTATCCAGAGTGACAAAAATGAAGAAAACCACTTCACACACCAAAAAATGTGCCTCACTTCATGCGTCCTGTTACCCGGAATGTGCCCCACCTTTGTTGCCAAAAATGCATCCCATTTTACATTCCCTGTTATCCAGTCTGCATCTCACCAAACATGGCTGAGAGTATATTTGTGGTGGTTGACTCCCCGTTTGTGTGTGTTTTTAATTTGAGGGGGGAGCTGGAGCTTCTCCTCCAATACACACCCTTTCTCTCTGTCATCTCTCATTCACAGCTGGGCCTGCTGCTTATCTCTCAGCACCTTCACTTGCTGCCTAGCCCTTGCACAACCACACTAATCTCACTGAATGTCATCTGTAATGGAAAATATTGATATATTTTATTTGTTACACATTGAAGCTCCTATAGCTATGCAGACTTCTTTATTTATTTATTTTTTACTTTGGCCGTGTCTCCAGATAAAAATGAAATCTTTACGGCATTTTTCACTATAAATTGTACCGGGGACACAGTGAATGAACAGAATGAAAAAGCAACCCATAGACTAAAACAATTTTTGTGCAGTAATGGTCTCAGTTACAGACAAAAATTTATACAAAATGATTTGGCAGGTAATATAATCACATACAAATGTTTGTAACATAAGTCACTAGCTATAAAGTCATTGGTGCCCTGATTTATAGACAAAACAAAGGTTTTTATGAGTTTCAGTTAAAATAGTAGCTAACTATTAACATTTCCACTGTTACTATAACAATATGTTATGGTAACCTACCTCAGTGCCCTTTCTCCCTCCTCCTCCTCTAGGGACATTTGAAGAAAAAATAATGAATACAATAGTGTAGTGTGTTTCTTACAGGAATAAATAACTACATACCGAGAAATCTTTTTGGGTGGGCGCAAATTTATTTGGGCGGGCCGCCCTAAGAAATTCAATGTATGGCAAACACTGTCACGTGTTCTGTTGCAGGTGGGATGTCAGTTCACATACCATGTTACCCAGAAGGCACCACACTTCACACCTAAAAGGCCATTACCAAGAATGCACAACAATTCACATGACCTGTCACCCTGAAAGTGCCACACTTGTGTATGATATGTCATGTCTTTGTACCAGATGGAGCCACGCCCAGTGAGCATAAGGCTCTGATGACTGAGTTGAAGATCCTGATCCACATTGGGCACCATCTCAATGTGGTCAATCTGCTTGGAGCTTGTACCAAACCAGGAGGTATGTGTATGCCTTTGCATCTATCTCAGGTGAAAATCATGGAAGGATTATTATGAAAAAACAGATCCAAAATCGCATAACAAACTGCAACAAAGAAATAGTTATTTGCAACATCCGCTGAACACACCTCTTTTTTCTGTCCTTTTTTCTACGACAGCTTCCCAAATTAATAGCATGTTTATGTATGTAAATATGTATTTGTGTATACAGTATATGTGTGTTTGTGCATATAGTGTGCATGTGTGTGTGCTGTAAATATGGTTGTGTGTTTGTGTTTATACAGTAAATTTGTGTGCTTATGTATAGTGTGTCCATGCATTTTTGCTTATGGTAGATGTGTATGTGTGTGTATGTATGTAGTAAATGTGAATTTGTGATTTCAGGGCCACTGATGGTGATAGTAGAGTACTGTCACTATGGTAATCTGTCCACCTACCTGAAGACCAAGAGGAATGTGTTCCTGCACAAGCAGGTCTGTTAGGGGTGGATTATGGGATGGACTCAGACAAAGGCTAAATACTACTCTCTTTCTCTCACTCTCTCTCGCTCTCTCTCTCTCTCTTACTCACTCACTCACTCACTCACCCACACACACACACACACACACTCCAGAAGGCTGACCCAGAGAGGGTTGCCTTGTGCCAACCAGACCTGGGTCAAATACATATTTAAAGTATTTTAATTACTTTTAAATACTTTTTTTAATTATTTGAGATACAGATTTAATTTACAGAGTATTTAAATTACAAAATGCATTTGAAAATACATTTAAGGAGCAATTGCATGTATTTGCAACTACTTTAAAATATGTCTTTAAAAAAAGACAGAATTTTCAAATACAAAGTGTTTAATTTAATTGAATTATTTGAAAATACTTTCACAAAATAAGGCCAGTGATGCAACATGCACAATTGCACTAAAAGCTGCTAAAGACTTGAAAAGCACTGGATATGCGAGGACCTATCAGCTCTGAAAGTTGAGCATTTTGTCTAATTAGAGGACAGTATTTTGATGAGAACGCGTCAGGTGACTGCTGACGGCCCCAGTCCAACTGTACCGATTTCCATTGTTAATCGGTAATTAATATGCATGGCTGAATTATATTTTATCAGTGTATAACCTTCCAAAATGTAAAAGATGGAACTGTACATATGGCTGTCGAATGCTCTGACAACTGAAAAAAAGAGGAAATGCAGTAAAAGGCTACTAACTTTTAAAAGATTGCATGGGTACAAATAAACTGGTAAGCAGAAGTCTCTCAAGACTTAAGAGTCTTGATGATGGAGAGGCTATGTACTGGCAATGGAACACTTACGCTTTTGGTTTCCCATAGCTCAGCAAGCATGCAGAAAGACACTGAGCAAGACATTGAGGCAAACACAGGCAGGCAGCAAGACTTGCAACTACAGCTGTACAGTGCGACTGCATTAGACAGCACCCTGTGGAGGGAAACAACACACAAACACACACATTGTTTACATGGACCAGTTCTTGTATTATTCAAAACAAAAAACCAAAATGTAATCTGCAGCAGGAATCAGCAGAACACTGATTCCTGCTGCACACAGTCCACTGCTCCACACTCCTTCTCTGATCCCTGCTCCACACTGACCAGTACTACCCCTTTACTGGTCACTAGACCACTGTTCCACTGTGATAGCAACTGCTCCGCACTGCTACTCAGTGCACAGTGACACACTGCTGCACTCTGCTGACCACTGCACCACACTGAACACTGCTCCATATTGAGCATTGCTCCATACTGATAACTGCTGGTTGGAACACTTCTAATCTACATTCAGCAGACCACAGATGAGTTGTGTTATTTTTGTGAGGCAGAACCATGTTGGGGAGAGTGGGGAGAAGAGGCTGGCCAGTGTGTCCAGTAGCCAGAGCAGCATCAGCTCTGGTTTTAATGATGAGCAAGAAAACACAGAGGAAGAGAAAGGTAAGTCTGTGAGAGGAGGGAGTGTGGGATGAAGAGGAGTGAGAGATGAGGAAAGTGGATGTTTGGTTCAGTGTTCTACAAGCTGTCATGTACTTCTCTCCACATCCTCATTCTTATAATTTTTTCTATTTATACTGTGTCCCTCCCTCCCTCCCACACTTTTTCTGTCTCCAGGCTCCCTCTCAGAATCTGGCACCTGTCTGCATCTGGAAGACCTGATTTCCTACAGCTTCCAGGTGGCCCGGGGGATGGAGTTCCTGTCTTCCCGCAAGGTTGCATTCTTCTCCATTGCGTGTGTTGCATGTTTATGTGTGTGGGAATGTCTGTTCACATATTTGTGTGGGGCTTACAGAGCTACCCTAACCTATTTTTAAATGAGCTCTTTTGATGGAATTTTATAATCAACCAAAAAGCAACACAGTAATCAATAAAACCTTGTTGATAATTGCATCAAAATACCACAGATTACCTACTTCTTTTTTCAAATTCATTCCACACAAAGAAAAAAATGTTGTATTACATAATACAGTAATTGACGTGGAAAAAAATAAGTTAATGCATTTGGTTTGTTTATCTTATTTTCTTAAACAGCAAGGATATATAAATATTACAATATTACACAAGAAACAATTAATAAATGCTTCAGACAGGGGGATATGGCAGGATATCAAAGAAGCTAAAGGAGGCAGTTTAGGTCACCCTGCAATAGGATGACAAACCTGAGGTCTGCCTCACAAAATCAGAGGAAATAAACATGGAACAAAACACGAAAAAGAGGTGCCATACAGTCACATACAAAAAACAATGCAAAAAAACAGGCAAATAAGGAGCTTTTAAACCTGTGAAAAAGAAGGAAAGGTGGAACAGCCAGGAGCAGCCAGCAGCGGCAGCGTCCAGCAAACTGCCTTTCTTCATTACTGAAGCTCTACTCAAGTGAGGCCACAAGATAGGGAGACAGACTGGGAGAACTAGGAAACATTATCCTCCATGAGTTAGTCACCAGAGTTGTAAAAGTAAGTGTTTGTGCGCGTGTTTGTGAGAGTATGTATAATTGGTGTGCGTTTGTGTGTGATTTACAGTGTATTCACCGGGACCTGGCTGCCAGAAACATCCTTCTTTCTGAGAACAGCGTGGTGAAGATTTGTGACTTTGGTCTGGCACGTGAAGTCTACAAAGACCCTGACTACATCAGGAAGGGAGATGTGAGTCTCGCCCACCAGCTACTCTTATTGTTGTTATTAACAGAGAAATGTTGAATGAAGATGTTAAATGTCCAATACGAGCAAGTGGGTGAGATTGACAGGTGTTGCTACATCTGCAGGCCAGGTTGCCACTGAAATGGATGGCCCCAGAGTCCATCTTCGACAAGGTTTTCACCACCCAAAGTGATGTGTGGTCCTTTGGTGTGCTTCTGTGGGAGATATTCTCCCTGGGTGAGTCCCATCAGAATATGCCTCGGATACATTCCAAACATGCCTGTAACATACATCACTCACACCCAGGGCTTGACATTAACACCACCAAATTCCTGTGGAATTCAGCAGTGGCATGTAACTCTCACACAGAGTTTACTCTCGTTGGATAGCTATAAATTTCTGTTCAAATAAAATGTTATGTCCAATATATTCATTTCTAGTTTTTTTCTTGGGGGGGGGGGGGTTGGATTTTGGCCAGTGAAAAAAATGCTTGAGTGGCCAGTGACTTTGAAAAAGTTAATATCAAGCCCTGCTCACACCCTCTCCACATCCTCCCAATATGACTTGCACTCTCTAAGCAGAAGTTGCTAAAAAAGTGAACTTACAGACTTCATGTATGAGTTACTACAGGGACAACAGTGTGTGAGCAGGATTGAGGTGGGCCAGAGCAAGAAAACAGAGAGATTTTGGAAGGGGATAGAGATGGAGTGCAGAGACAAGATTAGGAGATTGAGCAGGAGTTTAGGTGGGGAAGGTGAGTGCCACTGATAATTCCCTTTGTCCTCCTCAGGGGCATCTCCATATCCTGGTCTCCATATCGATGAAGAGTTCTGCCACAGACTCAGGGGGGGCACCCGAATGCGTGCCCCTGAATACAGCACCCCAGAAATGTAAGTGTATCTGACAGGACTCATCCTGGCCCAGCTCATTGAGTCACTGATTGGATATTGAGGCAAAAACATGACCGTTTGAATGGGCCTCTCTGTGCATTTTTGTGGCCTGCAAAGGCAAGCTAACACAATCTGAACAAGGAAATGAACAAGGGCTTCTGCTCTTCCCTTGCCCTGAGTGTGTAGACCACTGCAGCCCTGTCCCTCCCCTGGGTCAAGCCAATGCCTTGATGCAACCTGGAGGCCCAGATGCATCACCTCACCCCTCTGACCTGCATATGATACATCCTTTGATTTGGACTTTTTACCTAACCTGCTAGTTTAATACCTTAGTTGTAACCTCCTCCACCCATTTGATTATTTGCTGTGATAGATCGCTCATTACATTTATCCTACATTCATTTTACCTTTATATCGAGCCAGCCAGCGGAGGATGTGGTCCCCCTCTATAGCCAGGTTCCTCCCAAGATGTCTTCCCATCGGGAAGTTTACCTCACTTACGCTTTTACCTCACTCATGCTTTACGCTTGCTTTTTGGAGGTTTAGGCCTGGTTTTTGTTCAGTTTTCATTATATTACTCTGTAAAGTGTTGTTGTGACAGTTATCCTTAAAAAGCACTTTTATAATTTTTTTTATTTGATTAACACAAAGAAGCACTACAAAAAGCCATCCTTCTGACATCATACTATCATAAGGTCTACATTATAATCACATGTATGTCACATTTATATACTGTGTGTAGGGCCTCGTCTCCCTCCAAAGGTCTCTGAAGCTCTCTTCCTTCTAGTTACAGCATTATGCTGTCATGCTGGAAGACAAACCCCATAGAGCGCCCCACTTTCACAGCACTAGTGGAGACCCTGGGAGACCTACTTCAGCAACGTGTGCAGCAGGTGAGTTCACTTGGCACCACTACAACCCCCCCCCCCCCCTAAACTTAGCCAGTGCTAACAGCTCAATCCCAAATAATGCCTCCTGAAAAAAGATGAGGAAGACTGCATCTCCTAGAACCCCTTTTGTAAAAACAAAATGGTGTTTCTACTTCTGGAACAGGATGGGAAAGACTATATCCCCCTTAACTCCTCCCTGGCCATGGATGGCACTGCACTGACAGAGGTCAACAGCATGCAGCTTGACATGAACTGCAACAGCATGGGAAGTCTAAGGTAATGACTGGATCAGAAATGTGCTGTCAGCCACAAAATAATACATGACTTGTTTTAATGGTTGTGTTTTAATGGTTGTGAAGTCATGATCCTTTGAACTTGCAGCTCACTGCTAACTGTATTGTTGTCCTTCTTCATTACTCTACTGAGTTTTTCCCAGATTTGCTTGCTATTGCCTTTGGCTTCATTTATTAGATCAATATATAAATTGGCCTCAGCCTCTCAGTTCCTTTACCAATTTATTTAGAAGTTACTGAAAGGTTCTTCTTTTGTCTTTTTACCCTGTTTTAAGTGCACATTGTATGCACTTAAGATCTGGTCTCTCTGGTTCATCAAATTCTACTGCTGCTCATTTAACCACAGACAATTCTGTTGCTTTTGATAACTTTTCATCTTTAGCTATTAAAGAGACATAGTCCCAAAATTTGTGACAATTGGTTTAAAGGTATAAATGGAAAATTGTGAAAAATACATCAAGGTGGACAGGTGAGGTGATTGTGGTGAGGTGAGTGTCAATGTGCTGATATTAAGTTCCTTATATTACAGTGTATTTGCACAGCAGAATGTAAAGCTGGGTGTAAATTCACAGATTGCTTTCCCTTATTTCAGATTTAGCAGCCAGTCCTCAGCTAGCCTGATCACATTTGAGGAGCCACCATACACAGATCCTCTACATGGAGTGAGTCCTTTCATCAGAAATGCCAATCACAATGAGGGAGTGGCAGTGTGACTTAGCCACACTGAGCTGTGTCATGTTAAATCATACACAGGCCAGGCTGTTTTGGTCACACTGTCATACTTTTCACTGGACTATGATGAACAGTATGCATGTTGTCAAAAAACATTTCATAAATTAGTAATTCAAATTGCTTCTCTGATATGAAAAGAAAAGGTGCTTAAAAATGTAATACAGCAAAAAAGTGTACAGTAAAATGGAAATATCTGAACTCACATACATAAGATAATAAAACAATAACATTTAAAAAAATTATAAAAAGGCATTTAAAATGGGAAGTTTAAAAAAAATAAAAGATTAAAAAAAGGGAAGGGGGGGTATAACAATTAAAAGAAGCAATAATTGTTTTAATAAAAGATTTAAAGGAAGTATAGACTGATGGATAATGCAGGTGTCCAAATGTTGTACAATATTATAGTAAGTGTTATTTTACAGGATTACCAGACAGACAGTGGGATGGTTCTTCTGTCAGAGGAGTTACAGTCTATGAAGTGGAGTGACAGGAGTATGGAACTGCATTCAAACAGGTAAGTGAGGGACTGAAATACACCCTACACACCTGTTTCTGGGGGTAGTCACATTTAAGATGTATTGCCTTGGCTATTATACATTCTTAATAATATCAGAGGAACAGGTTTGATATCAGAAGTTGAAAGGTATATGTGTGTTCAGGTGTGAGACTGTTCATGTGCACGTACAGTACGTGTGCTCATGTGTGGGATTATGTTCAAATGTGTCTGTTCTCAGGTGTGGGACTGTGTTCATGTGCGTGCATGTGTGTTCAGATGGTGTCTCCAGGTGTGTGTCTGTGTGTTGAGGTTCAGGACTGTGCTCTGCAGGTTCCTCGGGGGCAGTCGGAGCAGGGAGAATCTCCCATCTGCAGTTGTCCGGCCCTGTATATACAGCCCCACTATTGGCCATGAGGAAGAGCGGCTTTCTGTGTTTACTTGTGATTGCAATTCTCAGGTGTGCTGCACTCCACCTCCAGGCTACAGTTCTGCCTTACTCTGCCCTTCTGTATAACATCAGCCTACACAGCACACAAGACCCACATGATTTGCATAACACTGAAAACCCACACCACCTACATACACTACAAGGCCAACAGTAGGGAGACACGTGACATCCTACATCTCATCCAGAATTATGGGCATTAATACAGAGTTGGTCCACCCTTTGCTGCTATAACAACCTCCACTCTTCTTTGAAGGTTTAGGCCTAATACTAGATTTTGGAGCATTGCTTGCTTCCATTCAGCCAGAAGAGCATTAGTGAGGTCAGGCACGAATCATCAGATCAGTCGGCATTCCAATTGATCCCTAAGGCGTTGAATTGGGTTGAGGTAGTGCTCTGTACAGGCCAGTCAAGTTCTTCCACAACATTCTCGACAAAATCAAATCTATATGGAGCTCACTGTGTGCCTGGGGGCATTGTCATGCTGAAACAGGAAAGGGCCTTCCCCAAACTGTTGGGCAAGCACTGAATAGTATAGAATGTGATTGTATGCTGTGGCATTAAGATTTTCCTTCACTGGAACTAAGGGGCCTAGCTGAAACCATGAAAAACAGTCCCAGACCAAGGGGTGTCCAAATACTTTTGGTCATATAGTGTACCACCACCTGACATGCCCCCATCACCTGTCCAAAACCATCTGACCCACTCCAGACCACGCACCTCCTCAGCCATACACACAGACTCCCCACACCTCCTCAACCATAGACACATTCTACCCATACCTCCTCAGATGCCTCACACTACCTCAACCATAAACACAGACTCCCCACACCTCCTCAACCATAAACACACTCCCTGCACTTCCTCCACAATAAAAACACAGGTGCTGCACATCTCCTACACAGTAAAACACACATTCCCAATACCTCATTCACCGCAAAACCCTGATGCCCCACACCTACTCAGTAAAACACAGGCCCCACACCCCCAACACAGCAAACACCATTCAGAAAATGGGCTGACGTGCGTAGCACTTGGAGCCTGTGTTCTCCCCAAGGAAAACAGTGTGCATCTTCGCCAGAGCAGCTGAAAGGAATTACCAACAACAATGTGTACCACCTGCTGTGTTACTATCTGCTGCTTAAAACAACAGTATTAATGTTATTATTAAATAATGTATTGGTACTAATCATTATCTTTGTAACAGTATAGCAATATTATAACAAAAAGAGCAATATGTTCTTACTGTAAACACTGTATGCTGGAAGACTGTTATTTTTATATCTTATTTTTAAAAAGCGAATTATTTTTCATATTTTTATTCTTAATAATTTAATAGAACACACAGAGTACAGGGTTGCTGTGGTTCTCAGTCTGCCATCCTGTTTATTTTATGTCATGTCTGTAACCAACTTGCTGATGTTTCCATGTGTAACACATTACATAATCCATTTTATTTAGTGATGTCTGCAACCTACTCTCTGATGTGACCACATGGAATATGAAAGCACTGGACCTATATCTTTTAGTATAATAACCTATTCTCCAATATATTATCTTCTGGAGCACAACATCATAAGATCTCTTCCTCATAGTAAGGTCCATATTGTAATTGTGCTGTATGTTACCACATGTAACAGGGCAGCACTGGATTATCTGTAAACCACACAAACCACTTCAACTGTAGCATGTGGCAGTATTCCCCCCATGTCCATTGCTGGTCTTCTGAAAACCATTAAAAACCGTGTCTAATGAAAAAATCTACAAAATGTACATGTACATCTGCCCTATCTCTGCAGATTTCACTCCTACACAAGCCGTGCGCCAGCACCCACCCACCCACAGCCTAGCTGTAGTCTGTCCCATCTCTCACAGTGTGGCATGTATGCTAGTTTGCCTGATCCTGCGAGTTTGGCAGCGCTAATGCACTGCGGTTGGGTGATAGCCTATAGAAAGACTATGCTCAGATGCTAAGACAGCTGTTTTCAGTTCAGAAGACCTTGTTCATTTTGGAAATTTGGGGTGAAATGTAATTGGAAAATCAATTTTTTTTTGTTTAATGAAAACTATAAAGCATAACCAATAAACAAATTTAAAAAAAATGCTAACATCACACTGTGTGTGTGTCACATAGGGTTTTTATGTATATTTGCCATAGAAACTTCTCATCGCTTCACTACTGGACACTGGGAAAAAGATAATCATCTCAGGCCCCCTCCCCACTCACCAGAGAGGGATCAAGAGGTGGCCCCAACTGTTCTCCCTTCACACCAGGCTCAAGTACTACTGTGCTATCATCAGGGTCCCCTATGTTAACAACTTCGACCTGTTTTGGGCAAGGCCTATTTTTTTTAAAGAGAGATGGTCTTCACCCAAACAGAAGGGGCCCTGATGCTTCCTGAGAACATCAACTCCCACCTCTGTGCATGACAGGCGAGTACGGTAGGAAATACATCTCTCAGAACCATATCCTGTACAAGAACTAGGCTAAACATAGGCACCACCATTGCCTACCATAGACCTGTGGTGGCCCGCTCTGTATTCAGACCAACCATGGCTAACTTAACTTGATTTTTATTCAACATTTGCCTCTGACTGCAAACCTGTCTGCTAGGCCTATGACACATCCACTGAAACAGGCCTTATTAAATGGCAGATCCAAGATCCTTAGCTGGGAAGACATTTATTATTACTAATTTAATCAGTAAACATAAACTGGATTTTCGGTGTAGCAAGTTAATCTCTGATGTGTTCCAGTATACGAAATTCTCATTTGGGGACTTCTCATCTTTTGAATACCTTGCAATGAAAACGAAATGTGCTACCTCAGTGCTGTTTCTCACTATATACCGTCCTCCTAAAAATCCAGCAGGTTCATAGATGATTTTGGAGAGTTATTGTCCAAAATTTTCACAGACTTTGACTGTACAATAATATCAGGAAAATTATTCACATTGATAACCACACTGATGCTCATGCCAGGGAAGTGATTAGTCTGTTAGAGGCTTTTTGACTATCTCAGCATGTATCAGGGCCCACCCATGAATGAAGGCATGCACTAGATTTGATCATCACAAAAGGCCTCAGTGTCACTGCAGTCTCAGCTTTTGATGTTGCCATTTAAATCATTTCTGTGTCTTTTTTGATGTGTCTATAAGTCCAGAATTACAAAGACGGGTAAAAACAGTTAAAAACGTTACACTGATGAAAGCACAGCTAAAAGTTTTGTGAAAATGATGACTAGGTCTAATGTGCCCATTACACATTCAGTCAATGATCTTGTCGAACATTTTAACTGTAGAGCTAAACAAATGCATTAATGAGATTGTGCCTCTTAAGTTAAGTTATCTCTGGAAAGCAAAAAGGTCCTTGGAGTAACGGTATAGTTGTACAACAGCAAAAAATAAAATGCCGGCAGGCAGAATGAAAGTGGGGAAAGACAAAACTTCATGTTCACTATGATATTTACAAGGATAGACTTCAAAAATACAATTTAGAATTTAAAAGTGCTCAACAGCCCTTTTTCTCCAAGATCATTAGTGAAAATGCAAACAATACACATATACTTTTTCCCCACTGTTGATAGACTAGTGAACCCCCTTCATTAATAGCCCCCAAGTTTCTTTCCACCTCAAAATGTGAGGAATTGTCTGCTTTTTTCCAATAAAATTATCATCATTAGACAAACTATTAGTACACTTATGTCAGGCAAGAAAGTAATGGCTCCATCTTCCACACACAACAACAGTAGAGGAGCTATGGCACATTTTACTGTTATTGACGTTATAAATATAAAGAAGCTGTACAGAAGCTCAAATCTTCTAACTGCTGCCTTGACCCTCTCCCTACTGCATTTTTAAGGCTAATATTAACCGCTTAGCAGAGGTATTGCAAATTGTTAATACTCTCTCTTCAGTCCGGTGTTTTCCAAAGTGCGCTAAGAACAGCTGTGGTTAAAACCTCTATTAAACAAGACCAGGTCAAAGCCTAGCTGGCTGTTCCGGCCGACCAATGGTGTAACTTCATCACAGACACTCGCGATAGTAGAGGTTGCCCCGCTGTTGCTGTCCAGACAAAAAAAAAAAAGTTCAATGCAAATACTTTTCCAATATAATAATAGTCTACATAAATAAATATATCAGCCGTCCAATCTATACACTCGAGTAAAGCAGATCGCGGAATTCTTGCCAACTTAATTCGTAAACTCGTGTATTGTAGACTAACTTCAGGTTAAAGTGCACAGCTAAATCATGACTAATACAAAGCAAACAGCGATGCTTGTAACTATTAGGTTAACGTCTGCTAAATTAAACTGGGCTAATCTCAACAGTAAATTAGACCCCTTGCCCTCTTAACGATAGCGTCAGACAACGAACTACACCACCTAGCCAACTAGTTAGACTAACACTTTAGAAAACAAAATTATAGTTCGAAATATTTCGCAATGATTAAACGTTACTTTGGGACCTACAGACTAACGTTAACGTCATGTAACCCTGGTTTCACACCCATCAGTAGCAGTCGGGACAGAGTTAGCTAGCAAGCCACGAAAATGAATCAGTCACAAGGGGAAAACAGATAAATAAACGTCAGCGGGACAAAAGGTATGTAAATTACCCACTCTTTTAGCTGAAATCTAACGATGTGTGATCTCGATAAAGGCTAACGTTAGCGATAACATGTTTGTCGTTAAATTCGGTTTGCTGGCTAACTTGCCGTTTATTTCTCACAAAAGAAAAGAAAATGTGTTTATGGGGGTAGTACCAAACAACTTACGTTGAGCTTCTTTCATGCGTTTCTCGATTCAATTTAAAATACTAGTTTATTCCTCTTCATTTCGATATCTTCCCGTCATAGTCAGTTTAAATCGTAGCTAAAACTAAAGGTTAAAACCTAGTGGCTGGACCGAACCGGCCGATGTCACAGACATGCGCGGTGTAACTTTATCGCTCAGTCAGCCAGTCAGCCGGTCAGCCGGTCAGTCGGTCAGTCGGTCAGTCAGACACATTCGCGTTTGTAGGGCTGGCCCCGCTGTTGCAGTCCAGCCAAAAAGAGCAAATTTGATGCTGTCAGTAATCATAGACCTATTTCCAATCTCCCATTTATTAGCAAGGTTCTGGAAAGAATTGTGTACAACCAGTTGTATGACTACTTAATTTCAAATGGCTACTTTGACTATTTCAAGTCAGGATTTAGACCGCACCACAGTACTGAGACAGCTCTTGTCAAAGTCATAAATGATCTTCAGATGAACTCAACTCAGTACTCAAGTAAGGCATTTTTGTAGTAAATTTTCTTTTCCTTACATATACCCGATAGCTCAGGCTGCATGACACGAGTTGACCCGCACTGGGCAGATTAGCTGGATGACTGGCAATGTGGGTACCGGATGGATCTGCCTGTTCTCAAAATCTGTTTCAGGAAAATTCACCAGATATGCAGGACTTCCTCGGTTCAATCTGCAGATTTTAAAATTCAACGCCTATATGGCGCATCAGGCCTGGATACTAAGTGTGTCCATAACTACAGACAGAATGACTTTTTATCTATTAACAGGTGGTTTCTTGAAAATAACTTTTCATGGGATTTCCCTGGTCAATGCCTAGTTTCTATTAAAACCTCTAAGCATACTCAGGCTAGTGATATCAAAAGAAAAAATGTCCAGTAAACGCGATTTTATTTATTTATTATCCTTTATTTAACCAGGGAGGTCCCATTGAGATACAATATCTCTTCTGCCAGGGAGTCCTGGTCAAGATGGCAGCAGAAAAATAAAAGTTTCATATTAAAAACATACCAAAAAAAAAAAAATTTTCTCTGAGGGTCTAGTGTTATGGCTACTGGAGTAATATTCCAGTAAGCCGGATATGTACTGCGGTAGTTTACCCAGTAAAGCTTTTAAAATAAAAATTAACATATGGGTTTTTCTCCTTGGATACAATGAAGTCCATTGAACCATTTCATATAAGTTACAATGGTGCGTATGTACACTTGCACAAGTTGCAAACCGCAGGGCAGCATCCAGTTTTTTTCAACAGAGATGAAGATGCATGCATATACATTTCATCACCATAGTCTAATACTGACAAAAAAGTACTTTGAACTAATCTTTTTCTAGCAGTAAAAGGAAAACATTTTTTAAACGAAAATAAAAACCTAACTTTGGTCTAAGTTTTTTTTAGAAGGCTATCAATATGGACGCTAAAGGTCATCTTGTCATCAACCAGATGCTGAGATATTTGTAAGAGGTAACCCTCTCTAGCTGAGTGCCATCTAGTGTTAAAACCGTACAGTCAATGGGTGATGAACGGGAACGTGAAAAACCATAAATTTAGTCTTTTTAGAATTTAAAACCAATTTTAAATTAACAAGTGACATCTGCAATAAATTAAAAGCAGTCTGTAGGGAATCCATTGCCACTTTTAAAGATGGCGCTACAATTATATAAATAATTGTGTCATCTGCATAAAGGTGTACCTTTGCTGGATTTAATCCTACCCCAAGATCATTTATATAAATAGAAAATAAAATCAGTCCCAAAATAGATCCTTGCGGAACACCCGTCTTTACGGTTAGAGGTACAGAATTATAATTGTCAATAGACACACACTGAGTTCCCCCTGTCAGATAATTTGAAAACCAACTTAGCACAGGGTTACTAAATCCTATACAATTGAGTCTTTGCAGGAGAAGACCATGATCCACTGAGTCAAACGCTTTGGATAGATCAATAAAAAGCGCAGCACATGATTTTTAATCATCCAGAGCAGTAAAAATATAATTTGTAACTGATATGGCTGCAGTTATAGTGCTATGCCCTTGTCTAAAACCTGACTGAGTTTGACTTAAAATATTATTATCAGACAAAAAATGTTTTAGCTGTTTGTTTACTAGGGATTCAAATACTTTAGCTATTACGGATAGTCTGGAAATAGGGCGATAATTATCCAGAACAGAGGGATCTCCTCCTTTTAATAAAGGACAAATGCTGACTTCCAGGAGCTGGGGATCAAACCGCTGGTTAGACTAAGATTAAAAATGGAGGCAATGGGTCCCGCAATCAGATCTGCTGCTGTTTTTAAAAAATAAGGCTCAATTTGGTCAGGACCAGCAGACTTTTTACAATCAAGACTCGATAGAGCTTTATAAACTTGAGTGGGAGAAATAGGGGAAAAAATGTAAACTATCTCCCGGGCAACTTAGGGTGGTGGCTACACTGTCTCTACAGGGAGATTTGAGAGAGTGGCTAAGCCTGCATTGATAAAATACTTATTAAATGCATCTGCTATGTTATGCGTACCCTTTATTTCATTTTGATTTACCTTTAAAAGATCAGGAAGAGTAGAGGGTGTCATAGACCCTGATGAAGATTTAATCAACTTTAATCAACTTTATTTGGATCATTAAGGTTTTAATTTATTGAATGAAGGTAGTAATCACTTTTTGTATTTTTTTAAATCAATTTTGTGCATTTGTTTCTTAATGCCCTATACTGAACCCAGTCACCGACATCATTACTTCTTTTAGCCTTGGCCCATGCCTTATCTCTCTCTCTAATAGAAGATGAGATGGTTTCATTAAACCATGGGTTGTCTTTACCAATAACTCTAAATCTTCTCAGAGGTGCATGCTTATTAATTAGGGCCAAAAAGGTTGTTTAAAAATAACTCCACGCCAAGTCAACGTCCGCCATTACACAGACAAGGTCCAAGTCGCTATTATACAAATCATGCGCAAAGGCTTGTTCATTGAGATGTTTATAATTTCTTTTAAAAATAAGACGGGGCTTAATCTTGGGTAGTTTGCAGTTTCTAACACAGGCAACTGTACAGTGATCACTGACATCATTACTGAATATTCCAACTGCAGAGTATTTATGTGGAGAATCTGTGAGAATAACATCAAGCAATGTAGACTTATCCATGTTTTTGGAGTTCAACCGAGTTGGAGAGTTAATTAGTTGCGGTAGATTTAGAGTGTCGCAAATGTCCTTAAGTGAACTGGAGGTCGTCGAGAGCCAGTCCCAATTTAAAACTCCCAATAAAACATACTCCTTGTCAGAAAACGTATGAAGGAAGTCTGAAAGCAGTCTTACAGCTTCATGTGACGCCGATGGTGGGCGATAGCATCCTACTACTGTAAGATCAGCACCATTAGGAAGATGTAACTGAATTACAGACAATTCGAAGCACTATGGTTTACTGATCGATTCGACACAGGAGCAGTTCAACGTTAATTTTTACATAGATCGCTACTCCCCCTCCTTTGTTAGCGCGATCTGCCCTGTAGATATTATCTCATAAAAAACACGTTTTCAACGTACAAAAATGCCAAGTTACTAAAAAGTATTGATATCAAAATGACGCCAAGTTACGATACTACAAATAATATAGGCTATCTTGCCTCACCGAAATGACATAAGATGTATCTCAAAGCAATGCTACCCAATATTTCCTCAGTTCTTTCAAGTCACTTGGCCCTGTGTATAAGCATGCACTACATGAACAGGCCAAATATATGTGTGGATGGCTCTCTCACGGTCAAGATTGATTGAATAGGTGTGTGTATGTCCAATTTGTATTGGTATGTAGGCCTATGTATTTCGCTGCCCAGGCTTTCTGTTGCGTGAATGATAGTATGTTTCTTGGTACAAGTGTGTTCGTGAATGTGAATGTAAGATGCTGCCAGGGAAATGTCCCCATGCGGATAAAGAAGTTCTCTATGTATGTATGTACAATATGTGTTTTACATGCAGTATTTATTGTACGTAGCAAATATACAATAACTTGCACATGTACTCAAATTCAGTTCAGAAGCAAGTATAAACATGTTTTCTGGAGAAATGTGCTTCCTGTCGTTGCTCAGCAGCAGTTCTGTACATTAATTAATTTATACATTAATTTCAATGTACAATGTTCAATGTGTTCCATGAGGCAATTCGAAATATTTGTCTCTTTGATCTGACAGAAAGTTTGCATGACATTGAGAAATGGTAAGATTAGAAAACACAGGGCCAAGTGACTTGAAAGAACTGAGGAAATATTGGGTAGCATTGCTTTGAGATACATCTTATGTCATTTCGGTGAGGCAAGATAGCCTATATTGTTTGTAGTATCGTAACTTGGCGTCATTTTGATATCAATACTTTTTAGTAACTTGGCATTTTTGTACGTTGAAAACGTGTTTTTTATGAGATATCAGTTCTTTTTGCAAAGCGTTTTATTATGAGAGTGAGAAATGCGACCCTGCAAGAAACGGTTGTGGATTATGGCTATCGTTGTGTGAATCTGTACAGTCTGATGAGCGTGTACCGTTCAGCAGTTTCGGTTTGCTATATATGTAAAACAGTGGCTGTGAGATAGGATGCAGTGGCGTAAGCGTAAACGCATCAGAAACGCAGATGGAATATGGTATGTACTCACGGATTTGACGTCCATCCAACGAGCCTTGACTGACAAATAATCAACACGCCCGTAGAATTATAACTCCCTAGGTCGCAACTTGTGTAGCCTTCTGTCCTGCTCCGTTGTCTGTTATTTCGTGGAGATGCACTATTAGTGTTTGTAAGGTTTATCCTTCTGTCCTGCTCCATTGTCTGTTATTTCGTGGAGATGCACTTTTAGTGTTTGTAAGGTTTATAAGGCATTTTGATAGGCTAATCTGCAGGTAGGAATCCTCTTCGCCGTTTTGCTTAACTAGAACCGGAAAACATGATAGTGGAGTATAGGAGCAGACGCATATGTCCCAGCAGGCTTTGCATATGAGAGAATAACAACAGTGCGAGAGAAATTAAAATGAAATTACGAAATTCCGTAGTTGAAACAATATGTTTTTAGCAGAATGGGCATGTAGGTGAAGGTTGACATGATCACGGAGTATAGTGCGAAGTAAATGGAGTGACCATGAGCGAGCTTATATTCCTTATCAAATGGTATATATAACAGTCGGTATTGAACATTGGTTGTTGAAGTGGAGGGTCAAATAACATTGCACACATTATTTACCTGTAATGTAATCTATTGCACGAATGTGTTTTTCTCATGTTCAGTGCTAGTAGTTATACTTATGAGTGAATCATGATTTTAAATGTAATGTTTTAATGCGGAGTTGCAGAACGTACATACGTAGTAATTGTGTGTAGCCTATGTGGCTAGATAGAGAACAGGGCGAGGTAACATGAATGTAGAAACGTGGCGTTTGCTGATATTAAGGTTTTGTACGGTAGCCAAGTGAAGAAATATAGTTAGTAGAAATGGCACAATGGTGAACCGGTGTAACTTTTAAATAAAAGGAATACATTTGCGTCATGAAATGCATATGGGTGGCCGTGAGTGAGTGAGGTTTACCAGTGTGTGACTTCGTTAGCTAATGCCATAGCTATGCAATGCGTGAAATATCATTAGCGAACCTGCCGGTGGTTTTAAAGAAAAGAACACAAACCAGTAAGCACAGAAGAGCTTCCGTTGAATCCATATGGTTTAGCAATATTGTAGCCGGTCAATAACTGAACGTACAGACGGTAAGTCATAATGCATATATCTTAGCAATATTGTAGCCGGTTAATAACTGAACGGTCAACGGCGGGTAGAAATGGTGCAAAAGCAATAATTAAGAAGTAGTAGACAATTATTAGTGAGGATCGAAGCAGGTTAAAGAAACGTGTTTCAAGCTGGGCTTGAACATACGACCCAGTGTTCCCAAGCCTGTAACCTTACCCACTAGGCCACAGATGGATTAGCTGTTCAAATTGCGGAGTTGCAGAATGTACATAAGTAGTAATTGTTTGTAGCGTATGTGGCTAGATAGAGAACAGAGCGAGGTAACATGAATGTAGAAATAGAAACGTGGCGTTTGCTGATATGAAAGTTTTCTACGGTAGCCAGTGAAGAAATATAGTTAATAGAAATGGCACAGTGGTGAACTGGTGTAACTTTTTAATGAAAGGAATACATTTGCCGTGACTTCGTTAGCTAATGCCATAGCTATGCAATGCGTGAAATATCATTAGCAAACCTGCCGGTGGTTTTAAAGAACACAGGCCAGTAAGCACAGAAGAGCTCCCGTTGAATCCATGTGGCTTAGCAATATTGTAGCCGGTTAATAACAGAACGGTGAACGGCGGGTAAATATGGTGCAAGAGCAATAATTGATAAGTAGGCTAGTAGACAATTATTAGTGAGGGTTGAAGCAGGTTAAAGAAACGTGATCTAAGCTGGGCTTGAACCTACGACCCCATGTTCCCAAGACTGTAACCTTACCCACTAGGCCACAGGCGGACTAGCTGTTTGAACGGGAAATGTTTCAGAATAAAAATGTATGGGTATTTTGCGTGTGTATGAGCGTTTTTGATTGGGTCGTGTAGGGCAGATTTGGCTGGTGTTAGTGAAATGTCCAATGGGGAGACATGTTGTTAGTGGGATAGGCGGCAGGAAAAATAAGAATGAGAAGAAGAAGAAGAAGAAGAAGAAGAAGAAGGAGAAAACGCAAAATCCCCTTAGTTTGGGGCTTTATTGTGTGGACATGTGAAGTTGTTTATGAATTCTGTCTGTTGAAATGGGGTCAGAATGTACAGAATTTAATGTTTTTAAGGGCTGAGTGTCTGTGGCTGTTGTGGTTATTTCTGTGGGGAACCCTGAAAGTGCAAACTCTCGGTGCTGTATAGGTATGGGGGCATGCCCCCGCCAAGGCGTAACTTGGCGGGATGGCATACCTGCCATCCCAATATCATCAATGTGCATCATATTGTTCGAAATCGAGGGTTTCAGCCACGTTTCTGACAAAACTATAATGCCCTTAGTTCATTGACCTACTTGTTCAGTGCATTGAGACATAAATGATTGGATGTCCCAAAATTTCTGCTCCTAAACAAAGATAAAACTGAGGTAATTAAATTTAGTATAGCTAAGAGAAAATAACTTAAGGTTTAACTTGGATACTCTGTATCTCTATGTAAGGACTGTGATAAGAATTTTGTGTCATTGTGGATCCTGACCTACTTTTAACATCCATATCAGTGTCAGAAGATCAGCTTTTATCACCTTAAAACATAACAAAATCAGAGGTTATGTATCAAACCAGACTTAGAGAGAAGCTGGTGCATGCTTTTATTAGCCTATTTACAGATTGGATCACTGCAATTGCTCCTCTTCCTCTGTCCCGTCTTCCTGTGCCGTGAGAAGACTCCAGCCTATCCAAATTGCTGCAGACAGAATTCTGACAGGGAATAAGAAAATAGATCATGCTTACATCTGTTCAAGATCATTGCACTGGCTTCCTGCTAAAATTAACTCCCTGGGCGAAAATTGGTACCTTTGTCCTCTCCTTTTTGTCTTTATTTCGGGAGAGCATTTGGTTTTTGAAAGGTTTATCCTCTGTCCTGCTCCTTTTGTTTTGGGGGAGATCCCTTTTTTAGTTTTTGGGTTTTTAAAAGGGCTTTTGTAGGCTAATCTGGGGTAGGACCCTCTTTCCGCCGTTTTGTTTAATAGAAGGGAAAAACTGATAGTGGAAAGGGGGCAACGAATGTCCAGCAGGCTTGATATGAGGAAAAAACAACAGTGCGAGAAAAATTTAAAAATAAAATTACGAAATTGTATTGAAACAAATTTTTTGCAAAATGGGAGTATTTAAGGTTGACATGAACGGAGAAAGTGCGAAAAAATAGGGCCCATGAGCGAGTTAAATTTTTCCTTTAAATGGTATATATAACATCGGTTTTTGAACTTGGTTGTTGAAGGGGGGGTCAAAAACATGCAACATTTTTTACCTGAAAGTAATCTATGCACGATGTTTTTTTTTTTCCCCGTCAGGTAGGTTACTTGTGAATCATGATTTTAAATGTAATTTTTTAATGCGAGTTGCAGAAGTACATAGTGTAATTGTGTGTACCTAGTGGCTAATAGAAAAGGGGCGGAACTGAATGTAAACGTGGCTTTTGCTGTATTAAGGTTTTTTGTAGGGACCAATGAAGAAATTGTTATAAAATGGCCAGTGGTGAACCGGGGGTAATTTTTAAATAAAAGGAATACATTGCGTCAAAATGCTATGGGTGCCGTGAGTGAGGAGGTTACCGTTTGCCTTTTAGCTAATGCCATGCTTGAAATGCTAAAATTTTCATTCGAACCCCCATTTAAAAGAAGAACCAAGCCAGAAACCCAAAAGGCTTCTTTAAAACAAGGGCCTTGCAATATTGTCCCCCCGGTAATAACGATACGCGGAAGTCTAATGCATAATCTTAGCAAAATTGTAGCCGGTTAAAACTGAACGGCAAGCGGGTAGAAAGGGTGAAAAGCAAAATTTAAGATAGTAACATTTATTATTGAGGATCGAAGCAGGTTAAAGAAACGTGTTTAAGCTGGTTTGAACATAAACCAGTTTTCCCAACCTGAAACCTTACCCCCTAGGCCGGATGGATTTGCTGTTCAAATTTCGGAGTTGCAGAATGTAATTTGTTAGAATGTTTTTGGTATGGGTAGAAGAGAAAGAGCGAGTAAACATGAAGTAGAAAAAAAGAAATGGGTTTGGTATGAAAGTTTGTACGGTAGCCAAGTGAAGAAATTAGTTTTAAAAGAAAGGCCCGTGGGAACTGGTGTAATTTTTTAAAGAAGGTCATTTGCCGGCTTTTTTAGCTAATCCCCTAGCTAGCAATCGTAAATATCATTTGCAAATGCCCCTGGTTTTTAAAAAACAAGGGCCGTAAAGACAGAAGGCTCCCGTTGGGGCCAGTGGTTAGAATATTGTAGCGGGGATAGGAAAGGTGAAAAGGGGGTAAATATGGTGCAAAGCATAATTTTATAAGTGGTAGTAACAATTTTTAGTGAGGGTTAAGCAGGTAAAAAAAGGTTCTAAGTGGGGGTTGAACCCAGGACCCCCTGTCCCCCAAAACTTAAAATTACCCTAGGCCAAGGCGGTGCTGTTTTTAAGGGAAAGTTTAGAAAAAAAGTATGGGTATTTTTTTGTGTGTATGCCGTTTGATGGGCGTGTAGGGCTTGGTGGGTTAGTGAAAGTCCAAAGGGGAGACTGTTGTTAGTGGATAGGCGGCAGGAAAAATGAATAGAAAAAGAAGGAAAAAAAAAAAAAAGAAGAAAAGGGAAAACGCAAAATCCCCCTTGTTTGGGGCTTTTTTGTGGGGAATGTGAAGTTTTTTAGAAATTTTTGTCTGTTTAAATGGGTCAGAATGTACAGAATTTAATTTTTTTTGGGCTGAGGGGGCTGGGGCTTTTTGGTATTTTTGGGGGAACCCTGAAACTCCGGTTGGGGTTTGGTTGGGGGCATGCCCGCCAAGGGAATTGGGGGTGGATCCTGCCATCCCAAATCCATCTTGATTTTTTTTGTTCGAAATCGAGGGGGTTTTAGCCACGTTTCTGACAAAACTATAGTCGCGTCAGTCGCTTTACCCGGGTTCGTCTATTTTTTTTTTAAATGGAAATTTTGGTGAATAAACGTATCCATTGCAGTTTTTTGATAATCCCGGGTTTTTAAACTTGTCGTTCAGGCCGGATTGGGGGGGATTTTCCTGATGAAGAAGAGGAAAATATCCGACCTTTTGCTGGAAAAAATTCTCCCATGTGTTGTGCAAAACCCCGGTGGCAAACCGGGCGAGATCACCGTCCCTGTCCCCGCTGTGGTGCGCAGGGGGAGGGTCCCACCGAACAATCCAGGAGGGCACCCCGCTGTGATCCAAAGGTTTGTTTTAGCTAAATGGAGAATCCGAATGGGGAGGTTACGGATGGGAGTATCCACAGGGAAAAATCCAACCCCCCCGTCATCCTTTGCCTATTCACCAGGAAGATAGGGAAGGCTACCCAACAGGTAGAGCGCCCCCTGGCCACATTTTTTGAAGTGGGGTAATCTTTGATTAATATTGTATTTTTAACAGGTTCAACTGCCGGTTGCTTAGCACTGATCAATGCGATTAAAAGCCATTTTTAAGACATAACAAACGAAAAAAAAAGAAAAAAAAAGACGCTAAGAAGAGGGCAACGTTTTTTTTTTTAAAACACCTTGCCGCATTCTTGACACTTTGATGATACCCCGGCTCTATATATCTTTCTCCCCTGATGCCATTAGTTCATTGGATCTCCACCTTGTTCAGGCATGAGGACCTAACTGATTGAGATGTCCCCACAATCCGCACCTGCTCTAAACAAAGCTTAAAACTGAGGTAATTAAATTCGTATAGCTAAGAGAAAATAATAAGTTTAATTGATACTCTTCTTCTTAAGTGGTAAGGATCAAGCTAGAATGTTGGTGTCATGGTGGGATCCTGACCGTCTTTTAACATCCATTCAACAGTTCGTCAAAGATCAGATTTATCACCTTAAAACACTAACAAAAAAAAGAGGTATGTATCAAAACAGAATTAGGAAGCTGCGCGGCATGCTTGTATTAGCCTACTAGCAGAGGGATAATGCAAGGCCTCTTCTTGGTCTCCCAACAAAAAAGCTGCGAGAACGATCAGGCTCATTCAAATTGCTGCAGACAGAATTCTGACAGGGAATAAGAAAAGAATCACGTTAATCTGTTCGTTAGATTAATTGCAATGGCTCCTGTGTGAGCCTCAATAATGATTTTAAGATTTTACTTCTGCTTATAAAGCACTGGATGGCAGGGTCCACGATATTTCTGGACTCTGTGGGTATGAACCCACCAGGTCCCTGAGGTCATTGGCGGACACGCTTTTTTTTTTTTTCTTAGTAGGTCTAGGTAAAATCTCGAATCTATGAAGCTGCTTATGTTATTATGTGCAGATGCGGGGAACAGACGCTGGAATATTTCAGATTGGCTGCAAACCCTTGCCATTATAATGGGCTCACCAGCCGTTTCTTTGGCTTCGTTGACTAAGCTTTTATAATAAATTTTTAGACATTTTAACTTATTTATTTCATCTCACGGTTCTCAAAATACATCTCGCATCAGGACATTCCATACATAAGGCACATTCCCTTCCTACTTAGGACACATAAAAATATGAAATGCTAAACCAAGTGTGTGTGTTCGGTGTTGTGTGTGTATGTATATTGCTGAACTGTGGCGTAGTGTGTTGTTGGGTCAGATGTTGGTGGCTCTGTATATTGCGTCTTATTGTTGTTTATTAAACTGCTGATACATTTGAATGGTGAAGTGAAACGTATATCGCATTGGCTATTTTTAAGATATGCCGGACATTTTCAAAACTATTGTCAGTTCAGGTGAGTCAGCTGGGATTTGGGGATAGGATGTTGCACTGATAGAAGAATAGGATAAAGTCCAATCCAGATGACCCGGTGCTTTGCTGGAAGGGGGGCACTATTTCTCCGACTGTGTCCCTGTGGCTACTGAAAGGCCGTTGTAGGCTAGTAACAGCGGGGGTAGGTGCGAGATCTAGCAGTCAGTCGGTCCGCTCGCTTGGGGCAGTGGGCCGGCTACGTAGTGTAGGTCATGCTATCACTCGAAAGCTAATCCATCGGAGACTACCCCGGCGGCTGTGATCCTAATTGGTTTTGTTGTAGCTGTTAAATGGGAGCAACATCCGAATGGGGGCTATGGTTACTATGTGCATGAGAGGTAAATTATCCACCAGTGAAAGCGATCCGATCCACCGTCATGACTTTGTCCGGTCTATTCACCACTGGGTAGTATGATAGCGGCTAAGGCTATGGTGCGCCACGCAGGTAGGAGCGGGCAGAGGCTGGTGCCGGGCTGGCCACATTGTTTGAAGTGGGATAAAGTCCTAGTTTTCTGATTTTAATTATTGATTGATTTTTTGAAAACAGGGCTCTATCACCAACCTGCCGGTGTTTAGCAATTAGTTAAAAGAGATCAAGCTGATGCTAGAGATCAGCGATTATATAAATGCAGCATTTTTTAACAGACATTATGTAGCTGAAAGCGTCTAGAAACAAAAAGGTTTTGATAAACATATAAAGGTGGAACGCTTTAAGAAGAGGAGCAACAGTTAATACTTACCTATTGCCGCCGTATTCTTATTGACATCTGTGATGATGACCCAGGCTCTATAATCAACGACTCTTTTCTCCCTGATGGGCCACATTAGTTGCATTAGAGACCTTGCTCTATCTTGTTTCGAAAGTGCATTGAGGGACATACGGAAATTATTGGCTCTGTCTCCCCTTAAAAATGTACGCGCTGTCTTCCTAAAGCTAAAGATACTGAAACTGAGGTAAATTACCTTTTAGGTAATAGCTAAGAGTATAAATAACTTTAATGTTTAATAAGCTGATACTCTATTCTCTTAAGTGTCAAGGATGCAAGATTAGAGTAATTTTTGGTGTCCATTGTGGGATGCCTGAGCCTTGGATCTATTTAAATCATCCATGATCACAGTGTATCGAAGAAATTCATGGGCTTTTTATTGGCACGCTTAATAAAACATAGCGACAAAAATCCGAGAAGGTTATGTAGTTGCAATGATCCAGATCATTAAGAGATAAAGCTGTGGTGGGGCATAGCTTTATTAGCCTACTAGCAAGGATTGGACTAGGGCTGGCAAATTGGGCTCCTTTTCTTCTGGTCTTCCCTAAAGGCATGTGAGTAAGTACATCCAGGGCTTCATATCAAATTGCTGCAGTACGAATTCTTGACAGGTAAAAAGAATACAGAAAATAGATCATGTTTACATTGCTGTTTCTAAGATGCATTGCTACTGATGGGGCTTTCCCTGTAGACTTCAATAATTGGATTTTAAGATTTTAGCTTCTTGCATTAGTATTAAGCACTGCTGGCCTGGCTCTGGACTAGTAATTAATTTCTGACGCTTCTTGTGGGTTATGACGGCGTTATTCCGGCGAGGTCCCTGGAGGTCCATCTGGGGACAGCGCCCTCTTAGTAGTTCGGCTTAGGGGTAAAAATCTTAGTATTATGAAGCTGGGGGGCTTTCTGTTATTTAATGTGGGGCCCCAAGATGGCTGGAGACAAAGGGCCTCGCTGGAATTTATTTGCGAGATTGGCTATTCACCCTATGTATCCTTGGTCATTTATACATGGGCTGCAAAACCTCACGCCTCCTTTTTTCTGTGGCGGGCATTTGACTAATGCTTTTTTCTATATATTATTTTTTATATATACATTTTTTAACTTTATTTATTTTAATATCACTGGTTGCTTCTGAAAATAACATGCTTCACAACAGGACATTCATACGATAATTTGGACGGCTTACGCATATCGCATCTTTCCTACTCTAGGCGCACCGATATAAAATATGAAATATGTAGACCTATAGTGTTGTTGTTGTGTGTCTGTGTGTGTTATGTCGCCTGATTTGTGCTTGTGTGTATGTGGTTTGTTTGGGATCAGTAATGTTGTGGGCTCTGTATAATCTGAGTGTTTCCTGAAGTGTGATGCATGCATAAGGTATGTCTGCTGTGTGTGGGCTGTGGGAAGGGGGAGGATGTTACTTGTTTTTTCTTTTATATTGACATGAATAGTGTGAGTAGCGTTGAGTTGCCTGCTGCTCTGTTTTCAAATGATGACTGATATGTTTTTTCGAGCTGGCTCTTAAGATTCATCGCTTGCTGATCCTACTTGGGAGCGTAAACAAAGCACATTTGCCAGTTTTTTGCTTTTCATTGGAAGCTTTCTGACCGTAGAATTATAACTCCCTAGGTCGCAACTTGTGTAGCCTTCTGTCCTGCTCCGTTGTCTGTTATTTCGTGGAGATGCACTATTAGTGTTTGTAAGGTTTATCCTTCTGTCCTGCTCCATTGTCTGTTATTTCGTGGAGATGCACTTTTAGTGTTTGTAAGGTTTATAAGGCATTTTGATAGGCTAATCTGCAGGTAGGAATCCTCTTCGCCGTTTTGCTTAACTAGAACCGGAAAACATGATAGTGGAGTATAGGAGCAGACGCATATGTCCCAGCAGGCTTTGCATATGAGAGAATAACAACAGTGCGAGAGAAATTAAAATGAAATTACGAAATTCCGTAGTTGAAACAATATGTTTTTAGCAGAATGGGCATGTAGGTGAAGGTTGACATGATCACGGAGTATAGTGCGAAGTAAATGGAGTGACCATGAGCGAGCTTATATTCCTTATCAAATGGTATATATAACAGTCGGTATTGAACATTGGTTGTTGAAGTGGAGGGTCAAATAACATTGCACACATTATTTACCTGTAATGTAATCTATTGCACGAATGTGTTTTTCTCATGTTCAGTGCTAGTAGTTATACTTATGAGTGAATCATGATTTTAAATGTAATGTTTTAATGCAGAGTTGCAGAACGTACGTAGTAATTGTGTGTAGCCTATGTGGCTAGATAGAGAACAGGGCGAGGTAACATGAATGTAGAAACGTGGCGTTTGCTGATATTAAGGTTTTGTACGGTAGCCAAGTGAAGAAATATAGTTAGTAGAAATGGCACAGTGGTGAACCGGTGTAACTTTTAAATAAAAGGAATACATTTGCGTCATGAAATGCATATGGGTGGCCGTGAGTGAGTGAGGTTTACCAGTCTGTGACTTCGTTAGCTAATGCCATAGCTATGCAATGCATGAAATATCATTAGCGAACCTGCCGGTAGTTTTAAAGAAGAACACAAGCCAGTAAGCACAGAAGAGCTTCCGTTGAATCCATATGGCTTAGCAATATTGTAGCCGGTTAATAACTGAACGTACAGACGGTAAGTCATAATGCATATATCTTAGCAATATTGTAGCCGGTTAATAACTGAACGGTCAACGGCGGGTAGAAATGGTGCAAAAGCAATAATTAAGAAGTAGTAGACAATTATTAGTGAGGATCGAAGCAGGTTAAAGAAACGTGTTTCAAGCTGGGCTTGAACATACAACCCAGTGTTCCCAAGCCTGTAACCTTACCCACTAGGCCACGGATGGATTAGCTGTTCAAATTGCGGAGTTGCAGAATGTACATAAGTAGTAATTGTTTGTAGCGTATGTGGCTAGATAGAGAACAGAGCGAGGTAACATGAATGTAGAAATAGAAACGTGGCGTTTGCTGATATGAAAGTTTTGTACGGTAGCCAAGTGAAGAAATATAGTTAATAGAAATGGCACAGTGGTGAACTGGTGTAACTTTTTAATGAGAGGAATACATTTGCCGTGACTTCGTTAGCTAATGCCATAGCTATGCAATGCGTGAAATATCATTAGCAAACCTGCCGGTGGTTTTAAAGAACACAGGCCAGTAAGCACAGAAGAGCTCCCGTTGAGTCCATGTGGCTTAGCAATATTGTAGCCGGTTAATAACTGAACGGTGAACGGCGGGTAAATATGGTGCAAAAGCAATAATTGATAAGTAGGCTAGTAGACAATTATTAGTGAGGGTTGAAGCAGGTTAAAGAAACGCGTTCTAAGCTGGGCTTGAACCTAGGACCCCATGTTCCCAAGACTGTAACCTTACCCACTAGGCCATAGGCGGACTAGCTGTTTGAACGGGAAATGTTTCAGAATAAAAATGTATGGGTATTTTTCGTGTGTATGCGCGTTTTTGATTGGGTCGTGTAGGGCAGATTTGGCTGGTGTTAGTGAAATGTCCAATGGGGAGACATGTTGTTAGTGGGATAGGCGGCAGGAAAAATAAGAATGAGAAGAAGAAAGAGAAGAAGAAGAAGAAGAAGGAGAAAACGCAAAATCCCCTTAGTTTGGGGCTTTATTGTGTGGACATGTGAAGTTGTTTATGAATTCTGTCTGTTGAAATGGGGTCAGAATGTACAGAATTTAATGTTTTTAAGGGCTGAGTGTCTGTGGCTGTTGTGGTTATTTCTGTGGGGAACCCTGAAAACTCTCGGTGCTGTATAGGTATGGGGGCATGCCCCCGCCAAGGCGTAACTTGGCGGGATGGCATACCTGCCATCCCAATATCCATCAATGTGCATCATATTGTTCGAAATCGAGGGTTTCAGCCACGTTTCTGACAAAACTATAATGTCGCAGTCAGTCAGCTTTACCCAGAGACGAATTGCGTCTATTTTGTTTATTAAACTGCGAACATTTAGGTGAATGAAACGTAATCCATTGCAGTTTTTAAGATAATCCGGATTTTCAAACTATGTCAGTTCAGGACCTGGATTGGGGTGGATGTTGCCTGATAGAAGAAGTAGGAAAATCATCCAGACCTTCTTTGCTGGAACAATTCTCCGACTGTGTCTGTGCACAACCGATGAGGCAAACCGGGCCGAGATCACCGTCCCTGTCCGCCGCTGTGCGTGCCGCAGGTGCAGGTCATCACACTCGAACAATCCAGCGAGACACCCCGCTGTGATCCAATGGTTTGTTGTAGCTAAATGGAGCAACATCCGAATGGGGCATGGTTACAGTGCATGAGGAGGTAATCCACAGTGAAACATCCGATCCACCGTCATCCTTTGTCCTATTCACCACTGGAGATGATAGCGCAAGGCTACCCAACAGGTAGAGCAGCCCGGCTGGCCACATTGTTGAAGTGGGATAAGTCAGTTTTGATTAATATTGTATTGTTTAACAGGCTATCAACTGCCGGTTGCTAGTAGCACTGATCAAATCGCGATTAAAAGCCATTTTTAAGACATAAGCTAAACCGAAAACAAAAAGAAAACATAAAAGACGCTAAGAAGAGGACAACGTTAAAACACCTTTGCCGCCATCTTGACACTTGATGATACCCAGCTCTATATATCTTTCTCCCCTGATGCCCTTAGTTCATTGGACTCACTTGTTCAGTGCATTGAGGACATAAATGATTGGATGTCCCAAAATTCCCTGCTCCTAAACAAAGATAAAACTGAGGTAATTAAATTTAGTATAGCTAAGAGAAAATAACTTAAGGTTTAACTTGATACTCTATCTCTTAAGTGTAAGGATCAAGCTAAGAATTTTGGTGTCATTGTGGATCCTGACCTTACTTTTAACATCCATATCAACAGTGTCAGAAGATCAGCTTTTTATCACCTTAAAAACATAACAAAAATAAGAGGTTATGTATCAAAACCAGACTTAGAGAAGCTGGTGCATGCTTTTATTAGCCTACTAGCAGATTGGACTACTGCAATGGCCTCTTCTCTGGTCTTCCCAAAAAAGCTGCGAGAAGACTCCAGCTCATTCAAATTGCTGCAGACAGAATTCTGACAGGGAATAAGAAAATAGATCACGTTACATCTGTTCTTAGATCATTGCACTGGCTTCCTGTAGCCTCAATAATTGATTTTAAGATTTTACTTCTTGCTTATAAAGCACTGAATGGCCTGGCTCCACAGTATATTTCTGACCTTCTTGTGGGTTATGAACCCACCAGGTCCCTGAGGTCATCTGGGACACGCCTCTTAGTAGTTCCTAGGGTAAAATCTAGATCTAGTGAAGCTGCTTTCTGTTATTATGTGCCCAGATGCTGGAACAGCCTCCTGGAATATTTCAGATTGGCTGCAACCCTTGCCATTATAATGGGCTCAAAACCTCCCTCTTTTCTGTGGCCTTTGACTAATGCTTTTTCATATATATTTTATACATTTTTAACTTTATTTATTTTAATATCACTGGTTCTCAAAATACATCTTCACTCAGGACATTCATACATAATTGCACATTCCACTTCCTACTCTAGGACACCATAAAAATATGAAAATGTAAACCAAGTGTGTGTGTGTGTGTCTGTGTGTGTATGTCTATTTGTGCATGTGTGTATGTGTGTTTGTTGGGTCAGTATGTTGGTGGCTCTGTATATCTGAGTGTTCTGAGTGTGAATGCATGCATGGATGTCTCTGTGTGTGGGCTGTGGGAAGGGGGAGGATGTTACTTGTTTTTCTATATTGAATGAAAGTGTGAGTACTTGGTTCTGCTCTCTGGTTTTCAAATGATGATGTTCTGTTTCGACCTCCCCTCTGATCCTACTGCGAACAAAGCACATTTCCGTTTTCTTTACATGGAACTTTCTGACATCAGTGCCATACACTCCCACATTCAACCTGAATAAATACATTGCTTGTGTGTGCATATGCACGTGTACACAGGCATATCATAATGATGAGAATAAAACTGCATTCATATAGTGCCTTTCATCATATTACCTCAAAGCAGCACTATATATTTAAAAAGAAACTAATCTAAAAAACCTCCAGAGTGCAACCCTACCTTGTGATGCACCGTAGCCATTGTGCACCAGAATGCTCACTTCACTATTAGGGAATTAAATTGAGCCAATTAAACTGGATCTTTTAGGTGGCAGGCTGACTTAGCCTGGAATTATACCAGGAAATGTGCTGAAATTCCACTTCCCAGGACAAAAATGTGTGTGTGTGTGTGTGTCCATATGTCATCAGTACCTGGTCTTGCCAGTAATGAGGATCTAACTGGGGTCCATGACTCTGCATATGAGTCTGGTGGTGTGGAGCTGAGTTGGACAATGTAAGTCTAGATCAGAAACTCTGGTAGCAGGCTAGTATGCAGCCATGGAGTCGGGGGCGGGGGTGGGGGGGTGGGGGGTTATCAGGCTGTCAGTGCTCCACACACACACTGCTACTGCACAGTGGTCCACACACACTCACACACACACAAAGTGTGTGTGTTTGGTTTTTTTAAAGGATGGATGGTCTAATACTGCTAGACTCTGAGCAGGGATGGGGTTTGTGCAGTTTTACTTCCTCTCTTGTGTTCCTGTTTATTCACACCTAAAGCTCTGCTTCCTTTAAAACCACACCACCCACCTCTGTCCTTAACCCCATCCAAGCACTAACCACTGAATCTGCCTATCTCCTAAACCCCATCTGAGCACTAACCACTCAATCTGCCTCTCTCCTAAACCCCATCTGAGCACTAAACACTCAATCTGCGTCTCTCCTAAACTCCTGGGCACTCTCGCCAGGTCAGTGCTGTAAATGAGAATTTGTTCTCAATCACTTTTACCTGGTTAAATGAAGGTTAAATAAAATAAATAAACTAACCACTCAAGCTGCCTCTCTCCAAAAACACATCTGAGCACTAAACACTCAATCTGCCTCTATCCTAAACCCCATCCAAGCACTAACCACTCAATCTGCATTTCCCTTTAACCCCATCTGAGCACTAACCACTCAATCTGCCTCTCCTTAACCCCATCTGAGCACTAAACACTCAATCTGCCTCTCCTTAACCCCATCTGAGCACTAACCACTCAATCTGCCTCTCTCCTTAACCCCATTTGAGCACTAACCACTCAATGTGCCTCTCCTTAACCCCATCTGAGCACTAACCACTCAATCTGCCTCTCCTTAACCCCATCTGAGCACTAACCACTCAATCTGCCTCTCTCCTTAACCCCATTTGAGCACTAACCACTCAATCTGCCTCTCTCCTAAACCCCATCTGAGCACTAACCACTCAATCTGCCTCTCTCCTTAACCCCATCTGAGCACTAACCACTCAATCTGCCTCTCCTTAACCCCATCTGAGCACTAACCACTCAATCTGCCTCTCTCCTTAACCCCATTTGAGCACTAACCACTCAATCTGCCTCTCTCCTTAACCCCATCTGAGCACTAACTACTGGGGTGTGCAGAGACGTCATTATCTGCATCTGTATCTGTATCTGTTCAACCAACAAAATTAACTGTATCTATATATGTATTTGGATAGAAGACAGGAAGTGGGCGTGGTTTATACCGGAAGTTAAATCCCCCCCCCCCTTAACTGGGGGGACATTGAACAATCAGAAACTGAAAAAATATATAAATGGAAAGATTCTGTTTGGCATTGGAAATAGAAACTATTTACAGTAAAGATATATAGAAAAATATCTTCAATTCCAATGATGCTGCGTTTGCGTTTCTTGATGTGTTAACAGTTCGCTAGGGAAACGTGAATGACCACTTTACAACAGTAATTACATAACAGTACATTAACTTTTTTGCCTGTTTTATTTTTTTCCCCAACTGAATGAAGTTTGGATAGACTGCAAACCATCTGATGTCCTCATATTTTCCCTTGGTGGCAACTGTTAGCCTACTATGAACACCTGGACTGGATTTCATGTTCATTTGATAGCCAAGACCTATGGCTGATACATACAGCATGTTACATCTTAAATGGATGAATATTGACTGAAATACAAGGTAAAAGGTTTCGTAAAATATGTCGACTGGATTTTTTTAAATGGAGGAAATTAACACACTAACCACTCAATCTGCCTCTCTCCTAAACCCCATCTGAGCACTAACCACTCAATCTGCCTCTCCTTAACCCCATTTGAGCACTAACCACTCAATCTGCCTCTCCTTAACCCCATTTGAGCACTAACCACTCAATCTGCCTCTCTCCTTAACCCCATCTGAGCACTAACCACTCAATCTGCCTCTCTCCTTAACCCCATCTGAGCACTAACCACTCAATCTGCATTTCCCTTTAACCCCATCTGAGCACTAACCACTCAATCTACATTTCTCCTTAACCCCATCTGAGCACTAACCACTCAATCTGTATTTCTCTTTAACCCCATCTGAGCACTAACCACTCAATCTGCCTCTATCCTAAACCCCATCTGAGCACTAACCACTCAATCTACATTTCCCTTTAACCCCATCTGAGCACTAACCACTCAATCTGCCTCTCCTTAACCCCATCTGAGCACTAACCACTCAATCTACATTTCCCTTTAACCCCATCTGAGCACTAACCACTCAATCTGCCTCTCCTAAACCCATCGGCACTAACCCTCATCGCCTCTCTCCTAAACCCCATCTGAGCACTACCCACTCAATCTGCATTTCCCTTTAACCCCATCTCAGCACTAACCACTCAATCTGCATCTCTCCAAAAACACATCTGAACACAAACCACTCAATTTGACTCTCTCCTTAAACACGTCAGCACAGAAGGCAAATAATTCCTCAACTGTTGATCTGTCATTAATTGCAAGACACCGGCATCAATCTAGAAAATAAATAATTTTACGATTTTGAAACACCCAGTGTATTGCAATCCCAAATCATAATATTTAATGGATCCACAAGTCACTCTTGGCTATAAAAATGACACTATTTCAGTAGTTGAGTGGAGTGAACTTTGAAACTGATCAAGAAAATATCACAGGGTCATTAATTGACAAGGCTTGGGAATTTTACAGGCTTAGGCCTCAAATTGTTTTAATATATTTTCACACTTTTCTTGGGAATAATGTTTAACTTTGGTCATGGTATTCTATGTAGATACAGAGAAACAGGGGTCCAATTAAGCTCCAAAATGGTGCAATATGAGGATATGAGTTGTGATCAGGGCTTGACATTAACTTCTTGGCTCATATCATAGATGAATATTCTCCACGTGTCAGTGCGGAGAACAAAGAGTACATGTATCAACAATTTTAAATAATGCAGATGAAATGTGTGCAATTTTGTGATGAAAATAAATGATTTTATTACCCTCCAATAGCCTAATTGCAGAGAACTGGCTATATTGTATGGTATTGAGCATTGTGGGAATATAATGTGCTTATATTAATTTAATAATATCAATGCTGAAGCCCTGTGGATGCACTTTTATGATTTTTTAAAAACTTTTACTTTAGTTTTAAATTGCAATTGCAAAATACCATTAGCAGTGACAAAATAGCTATACCTAACCTGTGTATGCATCGTATGCCACAGGGTTAAACCAAACACTACGACAAGTTAACTGTCTTCTTATCTTTTTTGCAGCACTATATAAACTAAAGCAACTCTGAAATCATGACCATCCATCAAAGATAATAATCCTTACGGAGCTATAGTTGTTTTCTGTGTTTGGTGTAGCAATTGTCGTCAATTCCATGTTTTCTGAGCACAACTACAAAAACTGAATCTGCGCTTTCCACTAGCATAGAGTATTTAGCCGCAGTGAGTATTTACAGTTTGAATGCGGCGCCATGTTTGACAGTGGTTCGATTATGGTTGAGTTTTCCTTATCAATGGGCCTCAGAAGTCGTGTTGTCACCCTCTTCAATTTCGTTACCAGAAGAAAAAGACTGCCTATGGGAGAAATTAATGGTGTAATTGTGCGACGGGTCTCTAATCACTTAGGGTGAAAAGTATTGCTTTTTCACATGCAAACAAATGTTAAAATATCATAAATAATTTAGAAGAAAATAAGAAAACACCATTGCGCATAGGGCTATACTTCCAGCTACTGTACCATTCACACGAGTAAGCGGTCGGCTGTTGCTGTTAGTATAATAACTGATGTTTTTTACGTACAGTTGTATATGTTTCTTTAAATATCTTTGTGTCTGTTATTACTGCTTTAAATTTCTTTGCTGGATAACGGCAGTTTTGACCAACATGAAAAGCCGCCAAGCTAGCTGTGATTTATGTTCGCAGCAGTGTCAGCTTGCTGTTAGCAAAACAATTATATTGGTTGGAAAGAGGCATCGAAATTCAGTGGACCCAGTGCTGTTAAAAAGAGAAATGTGTCTGGATTAAACCAAGTTATGGGAAACTCCCATTCTTTTTCTCGATAGAGAAATTTTGCTTTGATCCGGAAATCCATATATGGGTAAAGGTTTTGCTCTGTGTTATGTCAGACTTCTCAGGCCCATTATACTCCCAGCTTGATTGAGGAGGCATGACGCGAGAGAGCAAACTGGATGGGCCACCATCAAGTGGTAAGCGTGATGGTGTTACATGCCACTGCCTTCTACCCACATTTGTGTAATTAATGTCAATCCCTGTTTGATAGAAGTGACTGCCAGACAAATTCTGCCAGTAGGGGGTGAAGAAGGTGAACCCTTTGCACTCTGCCAAATCCTAGCAGATGGACCACAGGCGGTAAACAAAGAAGTACAGGAGGTGTTTTTTTGTACAAATAAAGATGGTTGTTCTTTAAAAAAAAAAACCCTAACCCTAACTGAAAAAATACTTTTGTAATTCAAGAAATAGTTCCTCATCTTCATTATGAACTACTGCTTATGCCATGAACTCCTAATGAAATAAAAACAGAACGTAAGGCTAACATGTTTTGCTATTTTTTGTTTGTTAATACTCCTACCTTTGCTCAAGCCCCACTTTACCTGTTTGTTTGATTTGCTTAAGCTTGGATAAATGAAATAACAGATTGAAAATACAGTATAATGTAATATAATATAAGCAAGAAGGTTGTGGGTTCGAATCTCAACTTGGCCCTTTTTGTGTGGAGTTTGCATGTTCTCCTCATGTCTGCGTGGGTTTCCTCCGGGTACTCTGGTTTCCTCTCACAGTCCAAAAACATACAGGTAGGCTAATTGGAGACTCTGAATTGCCCATAGGTATGAGTGTGTGGCGGCCTGTCCAGGGTGTATTCCTGCCACTCGTCCAATGCATGCTGGGATAGGGTCCAGCACCCCCATGACCCTGCTCAGGATAAGTGGGTATAGATAATGGATGGATGGATGGATGGATAATATAATATAATGTAATATGTAAAGGATAATCCCCGATGAGGGATCAGGGAATAATTACCGCCATCGATGCAAAGAACCCGCAGACGCGAAGCAGAGGGGGGTTGCCTTCATGGAAGTCATTATTCCCCGATAGCGGAGGGTATTATCCTGCTTATTAGATGGCTAATTACCTTATACAATGGTTACCAACAATGATTATATATTAGTTACTTGTACCGTTGTTGATTTTTATCAACTTAATCAGCTAAACTTCAGACATTTTTTGTGGCCCTGTGATCATGTTGTTTTAGCATTGTTAAGCAGAAACCTCTGGTTGTTAATTCTGTGATTCCATAAAAACAATGATTCTATCAGGAAAAAATAGTTCCTTCTCATTATGCAATTAGCACTAGTTTTGGTTATTTTTGTCATTACATTATTTGAGAAAATTGCTGTAACTCAATGTTGCTTTTTAAAATGGTTTGATCACGCAGTGTAGTGCCTCTCTTGTCCCTCTCAACTGGGTTAGAATGCAAACTAACATTAGATTTACGCTAGGTTTGCCATTACTTTACCTAGTTAATATTAAAATTAATTTTGAGGTTTAGGTCAAAATGGCCTCACAGCATGCTTGCGTATTTGGGAGTATTGGCTAATGTTGTATTGATATACTAGCAATCAAAATATTGAACACTATCAAGTTAACAGCCTCTCTGTAATATATATTTGTATAAAATTTTATAACTAACTCTCTCCTGACGCAGATGGCATAACACTGGAACAGCTGTAGCCTACACACAAGTGCGTATGATGGCAGATTTATGGTTACAGTGACAATGGTCAAATTGACAGTTGCGGCACTTTTTCTGCAGAGTGATAGTTCTTAGTTAAAGGGTCCGTTATCCATAGCAGAAATCATTATACAGAAATATCTTACCATTGAATGCCTGAAGTGACCAATCAGAATTGAGCATTCAACAAAGACGTGTAATAAAATATAATATAATATAGCCTATAAAACAGTGGATGAAAGGCTCTCATAGGCTTTTGAAATGTGTCTGCGGTCCATAAATGGCACACTGGCTTCTGGTTTCACATACAACTCTTAAATCTATTGTTTTTAAATAACTGTGTCTGTGTACATTTTTTGCCTAACAGTGTCTGTTGAGTGTATGGTTCTTAAACAGTTTAACAGTATAATCAACTCTCAGACAAAGACAGACTCCTTGGCCATAGGTGACCAAGCAGAGGAAGTTGTCTGTCTCTCTTCAAACTGCTCACCAACTGACAAACCACAAACATGTTGTCAAATCCTGCCCTGTCCACCTGTGAGTCTCACTACCTCTCTCCTCTCATATATTGCTGTCCTCTTGGGCTCCTTTCATTAAAACAATATGCAGCCATTTTCACACTTAGTCAAAACATATTTCACGTAATTTTGATGCTGGCTATTTGTGACTAAGTTTGCATCCACATCAGGGCCATCTTAAACCTTCCTTACCCACACAAGTATCTGTGAAGGAAAAGAACCATCTGAAGAAAAACACGTTTTCAACGTACAAATATGCCAGGTTACTCTCACATACAAAGCACTGTAAGTCATTAACACTTGCAAAATCTAGGCCTGCCATAAAAAGTACAGATATCAAAATTACGCCAAGTTACAACAAACAATATTGGCAATCTTAGCTAACACAAATTCAACACGCTGTATTCCAAAGCAATGTTGCTACCCAATGATTCCTAAATTATTTAACTCACTTGGCCCTGTGTTTTTTCATGTTACCATGTGAAGAGAATGTTGTCATTTTGCTAGTGATGTAGGTCAGGACACCACACTCACAAAACAACGTTGAATACGGGTCAGTTTCCGAAGTCAGAATCATAAAGTCGTATCGACAAAAGACAAAGTCAAAAAAGACATTAAAAAACTTTCAGCTGTAATCTGACTTAAATTTGACATCAGGAAAAGATGTCTATACAATGCCACTTCAACCAACCTGTGCCGGCTGGGACGGCACTGTAAGTAACACTAAATAGTAAGAAAATTAGCCAATAGAAATTATTTAATTAAGTCGGCTGAGAGTCACTTGCCGTGTCCATGCCAGATTCAGCAGCCAGACTGGGACCAGTTCTGGGACTTATGTCAAAAAGACACTGGGCCTGAACTGGCAGGAAGATTTGGGCCAGCTGTGCCCAGAGTCGGCAGACAAAGCTGGGCCAGTGTCACGCCAGCTCTGAGTAGCTATCCGGGGAGCCTTTGACCACAATTTCCGACCATATTTACTGAGGTCTTTCCTATAGATCTAAACGCAGATCTCACGTTAGTCACTGTTCTTATTGAAACACAGGTCGGCTGAAGCTCCTGCCATCCATGCCCCAATAATGAGCCCTCTTTCAAAGTCACTTAGATCTTTTCCTCTTGCCATTTTTATCCAAAATCAAGGTGAACTGGGCCAGCTCAGTATTTTTATACGTCATCACAGAGCATGCTGTACACCTGTATAGAACTCCTTTATTCAGATTTTCACCTTAATTTTTCGCCAGTGTGTGTGTATATACATACATACATACATATATATATATATATATATATATATATATATATATGTGTGTGTGTGTGTGTGTGTGTGTGTGTGTGCACGCAAAAATACGTTATGCATTTCTTTCTTTTTTTTAATTGGGGGGTTTTGGCGGGTTTGAGGCTCTGATTTGGCGGGTTCCTATTTTTTACAGTCTATGGCGGTTTCACCGTTTTCAAATCTGCCAATACTGTCAGTAGGATGAAATGTCGGAACACTTACCATTTTAATTTCATCAGGAGCCAGCTTCAGCGTTGTAAGAAGTTGGTCATACTGTATAGGCACAAACAAAGACATAAAGCAAATACCTTACAGACGATTGACAAATAGAAACACAAAACTAGAACCAAATATACACTTATTTAATAACTCAAAAACGTCATTCTATCATTCCTCTTTTACTAAAAGTTTAGAACCTGACCCAAACCGAACACACAGGCCTATTTAAACTGTAGGCCTAATGGTGATTCGCAGAGCACATGATTTAATGCGGACGTCACTTGAGTTAAATCGTAACTTCTTCCTTGAGTTTCAGACAGTCCTTCCTGAAGCTGGTTGCACAGCACTATTTTTCAATGGGATTAAGAAAGCACGCCAGACGAAAAAAATGGGTTCTTTATTTTGGTAAGTCATTCAGTGATATAAAAAACGTGGATGGCAATTCAAAAATCAATTTCTTTAACACATTTCTGAAAACTTCTAAGCATTTAATGTTAATTTTGTTCAAATTCGTTTTTATTTAAGCTACTGCATTGAATAATTGAATATATCTCAACAAAAATGTCTGTTAAATCATTGCCTACTTTATATTGCCTAACAATATATTACCTATATTGCCTTATTAAGGTAGCCTTTACAAGGGTGATGGAGTGGCAATATTAAGACGTTGGTGCCGTTACCCAGTGAGCAAAAGCCCGAATTTTTACGATTCAGTCATACACCGATTGGGTTTGAAAGTTATGAGTTTGAGAAAGAAATCTAACGAACACTCCTGATACTCCTGTTTTTTAGCGTTCCGCTGCCTGTATCACATGTTTGACTACCTAAACTGTTGTGCAGGTATCATATAGCTATGTGGGTTCTAGGTAGCCTACTTCCTCCTCTCTTTTCTCGTTCTAGCCGTACTTCTGCTGCAGACCGAAGCAGAGACGCTAACTCCCTCAGATGGTGGCGGAGATTCCCAGCAAGTGCGCTGCTTCATTGACCGGAAGGTACACAACTGTGTTCGGTTCAAACTCGCGCTTGGTTTATCCGCTTGCTTCATAAATAGCCTATTTATTTCTGTGTGGACTTCTTATCATTATCGTGATAAACGTTACTTCCGAAATTCATCAGGTAACTACTATCAAACTCATATATCCTAAACAAATTTTGCGAATGGGCTAAAACCCATTGTAAAATAAGTGACGGCAGTGTATTTATAGCGTTTATTCACAATTACAAACGTACATTTTCTATGATGCCATATAGGCCTATCTATTTCTTTGAGCGCAACAGTATCGCGTTGCATTCTGTTGCGCGCACCATACGGGAATAGCCTGACGTGCACATTTTCTTGCTTTAGATAACACACTCCTTAATGCCATGCCTGTCATTGTAAAGCTGGGAGGTCATCAGAAACGTCTGAAAATGTCTTAAATCTTCATCACGCTCAGAAAAAAACTGCAATGGCCAATCAAAAACATAATTAAAACCAAAATAATGTATATTTTTAAATCCCTGAAAGTGAACTATCCCTTAAATTAAATATACATTAATTTCATAATTATGCAGCTGTTATGCATTTTTAAGTACTTCAAAGTGCTATTTATTTATTTTAATTCTATTGTAAAGCAGTATTCAAAGTGCATTGAATTTCAGTCATAGCCATACCAAATGTAGTTACTTATTTTAGCCATTACTGTTACATTCAGTTATTTAATTTGAAATCTGAGCTGTGTACTGCTAATTTTAAACAGATAAACCAATTACTATCAAGGCTGAAAAATAAATACAATTGTATGCTATTTGTGAAAATATAACAAATATATAAAATAAATATAGCTGCAAGCAGCAATTAAGGGGGGCAAGCACTCTTAACCACACATTCCCAACTGACAGAGCTGTCCTGTCCATAGGCGGTTTTACCATAGGTCATAGGTAGGCAATTGCTTGGGGCCTCGTCCGCCAAAGAGGCCTCGTGAATTTGTGTTTCCTTTTTTTTTTTTTTTAAATGTATAAATCATTTTTCTCTCCTTGTCACTCCAAAGGAATGATAATCTGTAATAGATAAAAATAAATCTATCTACATGTAAATGTGGGCCTATCTATCCAATTAAATATCTATATTTGCCAATATTTATTATCACCCACATTTCACATTTAATGGACTATTCCACCTTGACCTTCCTGCATTTGCGCCTAATCAATGACTTAGAAATTCGAGTTGCCTTCAGAGGCAGAGAGTCACTATCTTTGTTACCATGAAGCATTTTCAAAGTGGATTTGAGAAGAGAAAGAGGAAGAAGGAAGATGCCCAGTTTAACGAAAGTTTGCCTAAACTGGCGAAATTCTTTAATAAAACAGCCAGTCTCCACGACGGAGGAGCAACAAGTAGAGTGAGAGCACCTATTATCGACCACCCTAACCGCTAGTGTATTTACTTTGTATTTATTAGAGAGAACTGGACATCGTTACCTATTTAAATGTAAGTCCGTTAAAAATACACATAACAAATTGTCTAAATGTAAAAAACCAACTTCATACATATATGTATATACATTTAGTTATATTAATACAGCCTTATTTACTATATCAACTTTAAGATAAGAAACAAGCTCGGAATGATCTCATCGCGACCCACTAAACCCAATGGCGCAGACGTTGCTTCATAATTTCAAACTGCTTTCCTAACGGCTATTTTGCGTCCTGCGACTTGAGTTACAACAGTGAATATGTAGGGGAGAATGGGGTAAGGTTTCACACGGGTAAGTTGTCACACTGTTCATACCTCCAACAGAAAAGGCGCTATCTCAAAAATTAAAGAGCTACTTTGTGTGACAACGTGTTCTATGGTCAAAATCCTGTTCACATGTGAGCTCAGTTTTCTTATTTTTCACCTTCAAAAGTAAAAAAAATAACACTTTACATTTCAAAATTATATTTTTGTACTGAGTAGAGGAGACATTAAAGTGTCTTTTGATACTTTAGCTGCAGTCCTATGTTGAGCTAACCTTGAGATTTAGCCAACATTAGCACACTTGTCAGTTTGGGGCAAGTTGTCACATGTGAAAACTTGCCCCAATATAAATAGGCACATAGAAAATGCTCAAAAAACACTGCGATATTGTGATATTTCAAAGGAAAGAAGGAAAGAAAGAAGGAGTCGAAGGAAGGAATGAAAGATTAGAATAATAGAATAGATAAACTTAATTAATCCCCAGAGAGAGAAACTTTGAAAGGAAGGAAGGAAGAAAGGTGGTTAGAAATTATGAAAGAAAGACAGAGAATGGCAGCACACCACCTGATATAATGTTAAAGGCAGTGAGGCAGGTGAAGTTGCAAAAGAAATCAATCAGGAGTACAGTGAGGGATTTTGGCATAAATTACCGTACTCTGACCTGGTATTGTCAAAAGGTTCCCACAGAAGAAGTAGAAAGTCAGGCAGCCGTGCCAACAACAGTGGTTAACAATGTTGAATTTGCTTTTGAATTTCAAATAAAAAAATCAATATTCACAATTAAGTAGTGTTTTTATTTGTTGATAATCCAATGTGACAACTTACCCGACATAGTGTGACAACTTACCCGCTGATGGGGCAAGTTGTCACAAGTGCGCACACTGTATTTAACTGTCTACAATTTTGTACTGAAATAAGATATGAAGATGTAATGAATACAAAATATGTACCCAAGACTTCTTTCTTTCATTTGGTATGACATTTATACTATTGTGATGTATTGTGCCCAGTCAATGTAAGAAAGAGTGAAAAGTGTGACAACATACCCCACTCTCCCCTACGGATTCCTAGACATGCTGATAGCGACCACCCTTTCTCATATTAACCTCAAATATGCAAGACAAGACACTTATACAGTATGCTAGCAAATTTAAGTTCCATTCATTTATATGGGGTGATCGATACACGTCCCCTTAGCAACCAAAAGCTAGCGCTGGACCACCTCTGAGTTATTTGCCGGCACATAAAAAAATCGCAAAAGTACTTTAAAAAAATAACCACTGGAGGATAACGAGGACATTTTTCCTACATAACTAGGTACAGGTTGTTGTATTTCGCCTATTTTTTCATATATAGTTGCAAATCAGTTTACGTTTTCCTGTCTGTCGAATGAAGTTGGTTGATAATAGGTGCTCTCATTACATTACATTACATTTATTTGGCAGACGCTTTTATCCAAAGCGACGTACAAAAAGTGCATTTCATGGTCATAGACAACTGCTAAACACAGGTTCAGTAAGGTACAATACTTATTTTGTACAGCTATTTCTAGCAAAGAACACAGTTCGCACATTGAACACTATTCTGACCTAACCTCTGCAAAGCCAACTAGGCAGAAGAATAAGCTACAGTATTAGGACAAATACAAATTACCAAAAAGTGCTGGGATGGGGCAACATGTAACAAGTGTCATGAAAAGGGTTTTTTTTTTTTTTTTGTTTTTTTAAAAAGAGTGAAATATACAGTGTGGTGGTGGTTAGTCTAGGTATAGTCTGAAGAGATGAGTCTTCAGGCCACGGCAGAAGATGGGTAGTGAGGGAGAGATTCGGAGAGGGACGGGGAGTTCATTCCACCACTGGGGAGCTAGGGTGGAGAAGCTCTGTGATCCCTTTGGGCGGGTGGGAGGGGTTACAAGGCGCCCTGCTGCCCCAGAGCGGAGTGATCGAGCAGGCACATAGAATCGTGTCATGTCCTGCATGTAGATGGGGGCTGTCCTGTTGGCAGCAGTGTAGGCAAGGGTCAGGGCTTTGAACCGGATCCTGGTGGCGACTGGTAGCCAGTGGAGTGATCGCAGCAGAGGAGTGACGTGGGAGAATTTGGGAAGGTTGTAGATGAGTCGGGCAGCGGTATTCTGAATCATCTGTAGTGGCTGTATGGCACAAGCTGGACGGAGTGTGGCACAGTGAGTAAGGAACTGGGCTTGTAACCGAAAGGTCGCAGGTTCGATTCCCGGGTAAGGACACTGCCGTTGTACCCTTGAGCAAGGTACTTAACCTGCATTGCTTCAGTATATATCCAGCTGTATAAATGGATACAATGTAAAGTGCTATGTAAAAAGTTGTGTAAGTCGCTCTGGATAAGAGCGTCTGCTAAATGCCTGTAATGTAATGTAATGTAATGGCTTGCAAGGAGAGAGTTGCAGTAATCAAGGCGAGAGGTCACCGTAACCTGGACGAGCAGCTGGGTGGAGTGCGTCGTCAGGTATGGCCGAATCCTTCTGATGTTGTACAGAAGGAATCTGCAGGACCGTGATGTTGCCTTGATGTGCTCCTTGAGGTCCAGTTGGTCATCCAGGACCACCCCCAAGCTCTTGGCAGAGTGAGAGGCAGTCACTGTGGTGCCATCAACCGTGATTGAGAGCTCACGAAGTAGGGAGGTCTTGCACGGGATGAAGAGCAGCTCAGTTTTGTTGAGGTTGAGCTTCAGATGGTGGCTGGCCATCCAGGTGGAGATGTCAGCCAGGCAGGAAGAGATCTTATCATTGACCTGTGTGGCCGAGGGGGGAAAGAAAAGAAGAGTTGTGTGTCATCTGCATAACAATGATAGGAGAAGCCATGTGAATTAATAACTGATTTATAATAATCTCACTCTAGCTGACGTTACAACAGGTGTAACGTTAGTTGAAGAAGCTGAGCTAGCTAACGTTAGCAGCCTTACCCACCGCACCTACTACAACTTCCAGCGTTACTGTCTCTGCTGGTTGTGGTGAACCAGCTACAGTGTGGGAGGAAAGTGTCACAGGCGACACCGACAGACAGCAGCAGCCCACTACAAACCAGACACCCGCTCGGACCGGGACTTTTACCCCTAGAGAATAGTGGATGTTTAAATGCTTTATCAAACAGCATGTACAGTACTTTTGTCTTGAAAGAATGAAAGATAATATACTTATCTTTTTCTTGCCATATTGTCTTCTTCTAATTGACTGAAGGTCATTTTAAGTTCTTCAGTTAGAATTCTCATTTGGTTCTGTGTCTGTCCTTTAGTTCTGTGGCTTTGTTAACTGAAAAGAGCTGCCTCTGAATAGTTTTTGTACACTAGCTATGATTTTGTTAAGCAAAATGGAGAAGGGCCTCACATTGGTCTTTGCCTGGGGCCTCCAAATCACTAAAACCGCCCCTGGTCCTGTCTAAGCCCTTAATTTATTGTATTGATTTTAGACATCGAAATTTGGTATCCTTCATATGATATATATTTGTGAACTTTCAAGCTAAGCACAGAAAGTTAGAATGAATTCATATCTATGGACATGCATAACCCCTGGCCTTGTAAAAGTACGTAGTTCATGTTGTTTGTTGACATCTTGTGGTAATTTGGTCTAACTGCACTGCACTTAAATACTTTTCTGCCTAAAATGAACCCTTGTATGTATGTATATAGTTTTTTTTATTTTATTTTATTTTTATTTTTTTTGCGTTTACCAATTACAGTTTCTGGCACAATCAAACTAATTTCCATTCAAAGTTTGAAGTGTTTATGTTAAGCTTCTGGAAGCACAATATTGCAATACAGTGAAGTCCTGAAATAACTTAAAGTTGCTGAAGGTAACTTTTTCAATGGTCACATTGTTGTGAAAACATCTTGAAAATCATAAAACCCATTGGCCCTGCCCATAGAGAAAGAGACACACCCCCACCTCCCTGCTTCTCCACACACCTCATCGTGATCACACATCAACTTTTCTAGATATGACTCCTTGGCAAGTAGGATTACAGGATTACAGACTGGAATAACATTAGCTACACTAAACATATCAGCTCCAAGAGTCCAGGTAAAACAACAGAATATTTTTTGTTTGTTTGAGAGCTTAATGGTGATGCAGTAGAACAGTTTCCATTTAGTCACAAATTTCAGTAACTAATGATGTGACGGTTTTGCTAAATTCACTAGTTAATCTAAAGTTAGCTATGTACCTGATGGTTTGTGATACCTCAAACCTATGGGCAATTTAGACTCTCCAATTAGCCTACCTGCATGTCTTTGGACTGTGGGAGGAAACTAGAGTACCTGGAGGAAACCCATGCGGACACAGGGAGAACATGCAAACTCCACACAGAAAAGCCAAGGCCAGATTCGAGGGCCAGACCCTGGGCCTTCTTGCTGTGAGGCAACAGTGCTACCCACTGCACCGCCATGCCGCCCCGTAGCTTATCTTTATCTTGAATAGGAGTGGACACATTTTGGATTACAGAAAGACTTACATTGACGAAAGAGCGATAAAGATGCAAGTATGGGATATACCAAAAGTGAATGCAGTGGAAATACTTATGGACGAAAGTTTTTCTGAATAATTTATTTTGTGATTTGAAGTGCTGAAACCTGAAAGGGGATACGATTTTTTCAAGCAAAAATAAACAAGACCAAGCAACTGTAGAATTATTTAAAAATATATTTTTAATGTGGGTTTGTGTGTAATAAGTGATTGGGGTATGGTGAGGCTCCTTTTATTTTACTCCCATTTATTGCCCTGAGCACTGATAATGAGTTTCATTGTTGGCCAGAAAGGAGTCGACTGCCAAATATCTTCTCAGATCTGCATTTCTTCAGAAACTGAAAAAATGTTATATCCCAATACATATGCCTACATTGTGTGTATGCCTGGTAGATTAATTAACTGGTTGGTTTGTTTTAGTTGGTTGTCTGGTTGAATGTTGTTTGGGTGGATTTCTTTCTTTATTTAGAGCCACTGTAGCAATTGGGACACAGAGCAGATTCCATGCAGGCTGTTTGATTGGAACATGCAGAGTCCCCCTATGAGCCAAGTGAAGATTCGAACCCAGGAAACAGTCAGGATCAGCGCTGAGCACTACCCAACTATACAGACATGCTCCTGGAACTACAGCACAGAGAGCAGCACCTATTCAGAGAAGAACATAGAGTGAGTGACTGAGTGAGTGAGTGAGTGAAATATATTCATATAGTCATATACCTGTATATTGTATTTTTAATTGCCCATTTTCTTAACTGCTGCATCAATGTGTTTGTGTCAATGTTTAAGAAAATGATAGTTATTTAATATTTTTAATTATTTATATTGAATCCATGTTGAAGGCTGACGGAAATTGTTTTAAGGGCACATATCGGTGAATGGAAACAGGTTGAATTAAATTGATTTAGTTAGAGAAATACACTAGTCAGCTTGGTGTTAAAGGTTCAGTAAAACCTTATAAGGTGAAAACAGGTAAATTAAATACCCAATATACATTGTGTTGTGTTAACACCAGGCTCATAAACACCAGTGATCAATCTTTGCTATACTATGTTCTATCCACAGGGGAGTGTACACTGTAATCATTTCCCAGGCCTCAGAGAGGGATTCTGGGAATTTTAGCCTGTGCTGTGAGTCTGGCAGCCAGCGCACCTGTGTGGCTTTTGGAGTCCATTTGACACTTGAGTACCGTGAGTGACCACTTGTGATCTGGCCCTTCATTTCACTTAACCTTCTCTGACCTCCCTTCCTTCTTAGAAGTGATGCTAGACTGGTTCAAAGCACCTATTTCCCACTGTAGAACTTGAACCAGGCTGTCTATTTACACTCATTTTCTATAGTAAATTCAGGACCAGGCTGGCATGAACAGACCGCAGAAGGATCGTATGATGTCCTCCATGAAATGTGTTTTAAAATTAGTTTTCCTCTGCAATTCTAATCAGGACCATCAACACCACAACTGAAAATTTTGCCTGGAGGAAGAGGACGTTCCAGTAATTATTCCTGTAGCTCAAAGGGTTTCCCAAAACCCACAATCAGCTGGATCCCCAAAACATCCAGGTAAATACACACAGCGGTCTAGTGCAGCGGAGGATGCCCTAAACATGGAACTGTCTCGAAAGTAAAGCATTGCTTTTTTTCTTACTATTGGGAATAGGTTGGGTAGACGACATGAGGAAAGTATATCATGAGGTTTCAAAATTCTGTCCCTCTTCCCTCGTTTCACCGCTGCCTTACCAGCCACTTGCTTATATGGGCCAACAGTATACTTCAATTTCAACACCACCAAAAGCTTAAGAAATAGTTTAAAAAAACAAACATTAAACATCCATTGGTAAATGGTAAATGGACTGCATTTATATAGCGCTTTTATCCAAAGCGCTTTACAATTGATGCCTCTCATTCACCAGACCAGTTAGGGGTTAGGTGTCTTGCTCAGGGACACTTCGGCACGCCCAGGGCGGGGGATCGAACTGGCAACCCTCCGACTGCCAGACAACCGCTCTTACCACCTGAGCAATGTCGCCCTGCCCCATTGCGCATAGGCTATGCGTTTCCATAACTTTTGGGAAAGGCAAAGGTGCGACACTCTGTGGAATCATTTTGTTCATTTAAAAGCAAGCTTTAAGAAATTTAATGCGCTTCAATTAAGAAAAACTGCTACAAATGTAATTTAGGAATTAAAGTAAGAATGGCCAGTTTTAACATTTTAACGTGGGCTATAACACATCAAAACATAGCATAAGACTATAAAATATAACATACTGTACACTCAGAAAAATAAATAATTGGACAGTGGTTGCACGCAATATTACTGAATTGGCTATACGTGACTTCAGCTGATTAAGTTGAAGATGTCATTGTGGTGTGGGGATGGCTGGTTTAAGCAGCCGCACCTGCCCTGGGTCAAGCTAATTAGACCTGGCCAATTGGATAATTGGTTAAGAATTAGATAATTGGCCAGGCTAATTGGACCCAGGAACAGGAGTGGCTGCACCTGTGCGTAGTGAGGTAATCACTGCGCACAGGTTAAATCTGCTATCCCCACCCACACAGGGGAGCTCTCTGTCATGACAGGGTTTAAGATCTGCTCATTTGGCTGTACCACCTTGCCAAACCCTCGTAAAATAAATCTGGACTGTTGGAACATCATCTCCCTGTGTCTCTGTGCTGGAGGGCCCCAAGGAAAGCCACTTCGGTGGCCTGTGGCAGGTGTGTTTGTCACAGTCATATTAATAATAATGCATTAAACCACAGTCTACAGTCTCCATCCTCAAAAGTGGGCTGAAATTGACACCCCGGGTTAATGATTATAGTGTTTTATAATCCAATAACCCTGCCTCTTCACTATTATCCATCAAGATTTCTGTGTCTGACAAAGCAAACAAGGCATTCTCCTCCATGAAAGCTTGTGAACTACTGAAGGAAAGGTTGAGTGATTTTTTGGAAAAATGGATCTTCGATTTCAGAGAGAAGCAGAATGAAAAGTCTGCAGTTGCCTATGACTTTGAAGGCTATATACATAATGTCATTCTGACTCAGCAGTCAAATAATAAATAAATAAATAAATAAATAATAAAGCCTACCAATCACAGTTCATAAGTCAGTCACATCATCAGTTAAGTCCAGTTTACAGTTTGGACGATTTGTTGCAGTCTCTATCATCATTGTGCCCATAGATGAAACTTAAAATTGTACTGAACTTTGACCACATCGCGGGCTCATTGACAACATTATTATAGAGTGTTCTCATCTCCTGTAGGCCTAATCATCTTTAGCGAAGTGTAGAGTCATCAACTAGCCAAACCCTAAAATGAATAAAATGGTAGACCATACATTGAGAGTTTGATAAACACAATTACAATGTGTCTGTGCCTGTATACTGCAGACCCGGGCGCACTACAAACATTCTATTAATGACTCCACTTTGGCAATGTGTAGGCTACTTATCAGTTACGTGTTTATACATTTTATGAGTGACAGTATTCAATTGGCCTACCAAAATCATGTGATAATTGAATGTTGGTGACGGTGTAGTGATTTAAAGCAATGGCATTGTGCTTGTACGGCAGGGCATGTCATAGATAAGCTAATCGCTTAAAGGTAAACATAGAAAGTGTACATTATTGGGATGGCAGGTATCCCATCCCGCTAAGTTATGACTTGATGGGGCGGCATGCCCTGTAAGGAAGATCTTGGTGGTTAGGAGTTTGTCAACAATATGGGGTGTCTGGTCAGGACACGGAGGCAGGAAATTCTTTTGGGAATTTATTATAAATGGAATGCAAATACACAGGCACAGGCAATCTCTGTTCTCCTCTTAGGTTTAAACCAGGTGGGTGTGCATGTGTGTATGTGTGGTTCTAAATAAGGAAAAAGAAATACAGTTAGCCTACTTCTACACTTATTATCAGCTGTACATTAAAAGGAAATAAACGGTGCTAATCACGTAGCTTACTAAACACAACGGAATATTCTACCATATATAGATGCACTGTCGCGAGGAATGACACTCTAATGTACCTAGCATAAATCGCCAATATGTGGTAAATATTAAGGAATACTGCTACTAAAACTTAAACATTCTGCTATACAAATTACTATCAGACAATGGATTAACTAATAATCTAAACTAAATATCCTTGACGATAGAGAAAGATGTACTTACTGCCGTTTATTGACGCACACAAAGGAAACTTAACTCGCTAGAAATGACCGTTAAACTGATTAACTTTGCACAAAATTTAACCGCGGCAAGCGCGAGCTGTAAACAAAAGGACGTTGCCTAGCAACAGGTTCAGTCTTCACTGTCCATACTCTGAGCCTTTTGCACAGCCGCCCCCTGATTCTCTGTGCGAATCAGCTCCTTGAAGGCTCAGTGTCCGCTGGGGACATTGTCGGAGTATCCTCTGGGATAGCTGGTAGCTCAATGAGTTTGGCCACCGGTCTTGTGTAGGTCCTGTCGTCCACTTGAACCTCAGCAGTTCTCACCTTCCCGTCTGCGCTCATGATAGTCTTCTTGACCCTTCCCACGGGCCACAGTGCTCGAGGTAACCGCTGATCGATCACCATCACCACTGTGCCAATGGTAAGATTTCTCGTCTCTTTCACCCATTTCTGCCTTGACTGCAAGGAGGGTAAGTAGTGCTGCAGGAAGTGGGTCCAGAACTGGTCCGCAAGTACTTGACTGTGCCGCCATCTCCTCCGACTGAGGATCTCGGACTCCGGATAAACCACTTGAGGGAGCGAGGAGTCGGGCCGCCCTATGAGGAGGTAGTTGGGGGTTACTGGGTCCACGTCGGCTACGTCCGTCGAAACATAACCTAGCGGCTTGGAATTTAAAATTCCCTCTACCTCAATGAGGACCGTCCGCAAAACTTCTTCGGTCACCGTCTGTGCTCCCATGGTCACATATAGCGCGGTCTTGATGGACCTGACTTCCCGCTCCCAAGTCCCACCGAAGTGTGGCGCATTTGGAGGGTTGAACTGGAAGCGGATCTGGCGCTTAGCCAGCTGGGTCTTTAACTCTTCACTCATAACCTGGAAACTTACTCGAAGCTCGGACTCCCATCCCCGGAAGTTGGTTCCCTGGTCGGAGAGAAGCTCAAAGGGGGTTCCTCGTCGAGCCACGAACCTTCTGAGCGACATGAGGAATGAGTCAGTGTCCATGCTATGCAGCACATCCAGGTGGACACATCTCGTTGTCATGCACTTAAACACAATTCCCCATCTCTTTTCCGTAACCCGACCTCGCTTAATCTGGAATGGTCCGAAGCAATCCACTCCCGTAGAATAGAATGGGGGCTTCATGAGGCGGAGACGGCAGGGGGGCAAATCTGCCATCTTTGGTATGATTGGATTCGCTCTCCATTTCTGGCACTCCGGGCAGGATCTCTGATGGCGACGCACGGCTTCGCGGCCCCGAAGGATCCAAAACTTGCGTCGGAGTTCCGCAAAGACTCTCTCGGCTCCGGGATGGAGCAGCTTGTCATCATACTGCCGTGTGATGAGCCTGGTGACAGGGTGTTTCGGTTCTAGCACGATTGGGTGCACAACGTCGTCTTCCAGGCTGGAAGAACGGCGTAACCTACCGCCTACGCGGACGAGGCCCTTGGAAATGTCGTACTCTGCGGCAAGTGTTATGAGCCGACTGCCGGATGGAACAGCTTTCCCTGTCTGTAGGCACTTGATCTCTTCTGGAAAGCTATCGCTTTGCGCTCTCTGTAGGATTCGGAGTTCGGCTTCTGCGTAGTCTTCAGCACTGAGGGTGCTTGGCTGGGAGTCCGCTCCGTGCAGTGACCTACTAGTCGCCTCAAGGAGGTCTTCGAAGGTGGAATATTCATCGACAGGCGGGATCTCTGGAGCGGAGATAGTCGATGTGAGGCCACAGAACGAAGACTTCTTCATCTCTGTCTCGTCTGGAACCTCCTCGAAAGACGGCGGGGTTGGCCAGCTGTCATGTGGCTGCTGAAGGAAGGCTGGACCATGATTGAACTGGTTCGGCTTGGCGAGGTCAGACAGAGTCATCCCTCTGGTGATGGTATCTGCGGGATTATTCTGCGTGTCCACATACCTCCATGACCGGTGGTCGGTCAGTTCTTGGATCTCGGATACACGGGTCCCCACAAACACCTTATATCTGCAGGACTCAGACTGTATCCAGGTTAGCACAGTGGTGGAGTCAGACCACAGCACCGTCTCTCTCAACTGAAGGGTGAGCTCTCTCTGGTTCACCTGAGCGAGCTGAGCTCCAGTCAGGGCAGCACAAAGTTCCAAACGGGGCATTGACTGCTGTTTTTTTGGTGCCACTCGCGAGCGAGCTAGCACGGGGGCAAGTGGCGGATCACTTCTGGCTGGTTACTGGCCCACTGGCGGATCTCAAAGCCACCACTGATTAGGAGGGCTCTCAGCTTTGTCACAAGGCTCCTTGCTTCGTCTTCAGTAGGTAGACTCTGCAGACAGTTATCGACGTAAAAGCACTGTTCCACACTGTGACGTACATCTCCTGGTTGGCTGGACTCGGTGACGTGTTTCTAGAGAGCAAAGATCGCACAACAAGGGCTGCACGTAGTTCCGAATGGCAGGACTTCCCACTGGTATACTGAAGGTGGCTTGTCGGTCTTCAGGTCCCTCCAAAGGAACCTCAGCAAGGGCTTGTCTTTGTCCAACAGGCGAACCTGATGAAACATCCCTTTGATGTCTCCACTCATCGCGACTCGATGTTCCCTGAAGCGTAGGAGGACTCCAAGGAGTGAGGGTCCTAAGGTCGGGCCAGGGAGTAGGTAGTTGTTTAGACTCTGTCCGCCTATCTGGTAGCTGCAGTTGAACACAATCCGGTCTTTGCCATTATGGCTGACTATGTGGTGTGGCAGGAACCACGATTCTTCGGATATGTCAGCTTCATGGTTGTCAATCTTCGTGGCATACCCAGCGACCTCTAGTTTCTTGATCTCCTCCTGGTAAGTAGATGCACGCTGTGAGTCTTGAGCTAACCTCTTCTCTGTGTTCCGCAGGTTTTTCATCACAACTTCCTTTGGAACTTGCAGCTTAGGCATGGTTTGGACTCGCAGGAGGGGAGTAGCATAACGATGCACTCCGTCGACCTCTACACGGGTGGTCTCGGCCTCTAACAGGTCCACTGCGTATTTGTCCTGTCTGGATCTGGTCACTAACCTCTCACTCTTGAAAGGCAGCGTGTCCAACTGCCACAGTCGTTCAACTTGACGAAACAGCTCAGCAGCAGGAGAGGAAATTGCCGTGAACAAGCACTGTGCGGGCGGAAGCTGTTGCTTAAGGTACTTAGCTGGACCCTGGAGTGTCCAACCGAGATTAGTCTTGACTGCTGCAGGGCCACCAGGGGGCCCCAGGTGCACTGGCTCAATCGGAACGATTAGACTGGCTTGATCAGATCCGATCAGGAGGGTTGGCTGAGCTCCATCAATGGGTGGAATCGGCAAGCCTATCAGGTGACGATACTTCTTCTGGAGCTGGGAAACCGGGTAAGTGTACTGAGACAGGCCTAGGTGGTCACCTGTGAAAGCACCTTGGATGCGGAACCTCTTTCTGGGCTGTGTTACAGACGCGATGGCGAAGGAGACACGTGAGCCTGGCAGTGTCTTGATATCCTGGCGGATGGTACGAAGAGTCAGATCTTCTGCCTGACCCCGTATTCCCAGGCGGCGTGCTGCAGATGAGAGCAGGATAGTTCTCTCCGAACCATCGTCCAGCACTGCATATGTGTTGAACACTCTGTCCTGGTAGTACAGGTTGACTCTTCAGCAGCACTTGGCTATATCCATTTGGCTGATCTAGGTAGTGAGTCTCTGCTGTTGATGTGATGGCCGCTGTGTTGGTGGGCTCGTTCTCACTTCTCTGGTTGACCTCGTGCAGAATGGAGAGGTGTTTAGACTTACAAAGTCGACACGGCTTCTTCAGGTCACAGACGGAGGCTAGGTGAGAACGACCGCATCTCCAGCACCTTCTCTTGGTTTTGATCCAGTCCACCATCTCCCCTTTGGTTAGCTTAGCGAAGCTCTCGCATTGGCTGAGATAGTGTTCAGAGTTGCAGTAAGGACAGTATATCTTAGCCTTACCTCGGGTCTGGATGGGAGGAGCTGCTTTGGAGGTTACATCTGACTGTGGATTTTTGGAGCTGTCTGTCCCATGCATTACCGTAGTGACCTTCACCTTGGACTTGTACTTGGAGTCTTTCTTGTCCTTCTCGCTGTGGGCTTGAAGGGAGGGCTCAATGTCCAGGCATCTGACTTCAGCTTTCAGCCAATCCGAGAAGTCAATGAGTGACAGCTTCAACTGATCAGGATCCTTCCTGTACTGTTGTCGACGGAACCTCTCTTGCTGGTGCTTGGGGAGTCTACTGAGGAGGCGCTTCACGTTTGAGCCGCAGTGGAGTTCCTCACGACCTTCTCCTTTAAGCGACTTCAACATCCCTACTAGTGACTGCACTCTGGTGGCGAACTCGTCAAAAGCCCTATCGTCTCGGATGGGGGGTAAGCGTTCCATGTCCTCTATCTCCTTCAATGCGAACTGATATGGGCGTCCGTAACGCTCATCTAGTGCCTTCAGAGCTTCAGAGTAGGGCGTACTAGACTCTGCATGAGCTAGCACAAGGCGATGGGCTTGAGGTACTTTCACATGCTTCAGCAGGATGGCATACTTGTAATGCTCAGATTGCGTGGGGTGCAGGAGGGTGCTGAGGGAAAGGCGAAGCTCCACATACTGGGCTCTATCTTCTTTCATGAAGTCTGGAAACGTGGGGCCTTCTATATTGGGGGCTGCTTGCACGTACATCATGGGGGGATAAGGTGTTGGCATGACCGGGTTCCCTGGGTAGGAGGGGTAGGGCACATAAGGAGGTTGATGTGCTGACTGATGCTCAAGATGATGCGCGGGCGGATGCCTGGGTGGAGGCAGATACTGTGTCTGAGGATGGGAAGCTGGGTCATGTTCGTTCTCTTGCTTGATAGCCTGAAGGCTATGGCGTGGATCAAGCACGTGTTGAGGGGGATGAATGTCTCGGCTGAGAGGTGGAGGCAATGGCCACTGTTGGTGGTGGATAGTTAAATCTTCTAGCTGATGAGCCAGTTCTGCAGCTACGCTTGATTGATCATCAGCTCGGGAATGGTGAGGGGCACTGGCAGGGGGATGCTGCTCACCTACTCTTTCTGGGTGATGTGGGCGAGCTGGTGTCTGATGCCGTGACGACCTCCTTGATGACTGAGCTGAGGACCGAGGGGAATGGCGCTGCAGGACAAACTCCAAAAGCTTTGTCTGCCTCTTGGCCGTCTCACTCTGTTGCCGTGCTGTCTTCATAGCTTGCTGCACGATGGCTTCATGCGCACTCCACGCCGGTGGCATGGAGGATGTGCTCCTAGCAGGACTAGGCTGTTCTCCCTCCTCTTCGTGCCTGTGTATCTGCTCTACATTCCGTTGGTCTGTATACTGCACTAAATAATCTTCCAAATATCTTGGTCGCTGAACTGCGCGCACAGGACGCATAGATGGTGAAGCAGGGAGACTGGTTCCCTCACTACTGGCTGCCATATTGGTGACTCTATCCGGCTCGAAGGACCATAAATTGTAAGGAAGATCTTGGTGGTTAGGAGTTTGTCAACAATATGGGGTGTCTGGTCAGGACACGGAGGCAGGAAATTCTTTTGGGAATTTATTATAAATGGAATGCAAATACACAGGCACAGGCAATCTCTGTTCTCCTCTTAGGTTTAAACCAGGTGGGTGTGCATGTGTGTATGTGTGGTTCTAAATAAGGAAAAAGAAATACAGTTAGCCTACTTCTACACTTATTATCAGCTGTACATTAAAAGGAAATAAACGGTGCTAATCACGTAGCTTACTAAACACAACGGAATATTCTACCATATATAGATGCACTGTCGCGAGGAATGACACTCTAATGTACCTAGCATAAATCGCCAATATGTGGTAAATATTAAGGAATACTGCTACTAAAACTTAAACATTCTGCTATACAAATTACTATCAGACAATGGATTAACTAATAATCTAAACTAAATATCCTTGACGATAGAGAAAGATGTACTTACTGCCGTTTATTGACGCACACAAAGGAAACTTAACTCGCTAGAAATGACCGTTAAACTGATTAACTTTGCACAAAATTTAACCGCGGCAAGCGCGAGCTGTAAACAAAAGGGCGTTGCCTAGCAACAGGTTCGGTCTTCACTGTCCATACTCTGAGCCTTTTGCACATGCCCCCTATTACAGGATGATCTAAAATTCCTCCTTACCTTTGTGAAAGTCTGATCGGCAGCTATAGAAAACCTTTGGTGGAGGTTATTTCTGCTAAAGAGGTTCTACCAGGTACTAGATACAAGGTTCACATATCTTTTCCAGCCTGAACTGTGAATGCGTACACTATGGGTTCAGTAAAGACATGAAATGTGTAATTGATTGTGTGTCATTAGGCAGAATGTGTTTGTCTATTATTATGACTTAAATGCATATATTGTGCAATGAAATACACTTGGTTCGTCTTGGGGGGGTCTGATATTCTTAACAAAAAAAGTCTCATTGCTTAAATCTTTCCTTCGTCTGTACAGACTTCTTCACAAAATCCTCTTTCTAGTCACCGATGCAGCATAGTTTCCATCCCGCTAATCTAATGAACAACATTCTGTCTGGGCAATTCCAAAGACCTGCCCTTAAAATAGTATTGGTGGCATCAATTTACCTGGCATATTTATAAAGAAAGGGCTTAATCAAATTCAGAATTAGCCTTTCTTCCCACAGCCCCAAAAATATAATTTGGGGGCAAAGCAAGCACCCATGGCTGTTCCCTTGACTAAATCCGGAAATGGTGTTATTATGAAGAATCCATCCTGTCAGCTCAAATCAGATTTATTCCTTACAGGCCAAGGTCTTGGGTTTAAGTGGTTGATCAGGCTTTTCTCCCTTTTTATAGCCTTGCACTTTCTCCATTACTATGCTTGTCTTATTGGGAACATTCTGATAATGTGCTATATTGCTCTCTTTTTTATGCTTACTTATTTTTTTATATGCATTATAACATTGCAAGTTGTTGTTTATATGTATGTATCTATGTATGCAAATATGGCTTCTTATTTGTGCTGTTAATCTTCTTTCTGTTCTGTGAATTGTATTGATTGCTCGCAATGAGCACTTCTCCATTTTTATTATATGTTCATACTATTTAAAGACAAGGCAGAATTTTTTTTTTTTTTTTTTTTTTTTTACCAAAGAAAAGTATGGATTTAAAAGCCTTGCAAATAATATTGTAAAAAACACTGGTGTCACTGTTTCAGGTGACATCAGTGTCTGAACAGCATGTGGTCTCTTTCCCGTGTACAGCTTGCCCTCATCGAGCCTGGGGAACACAGCTGTGAGCATTGTGTCAAGCTTCAAGCTCTACAACAAGAAGACTGTGTGCTGTGCTGAAAACAGCCTGGGCAAAGAGTGTTCCATGCTGTACAATTATGGTAACCAATGTGGGGCCTGTATATGAGCTGTATAATGTCAGAGCTGGTACATTCTGCTCGGTACCACAAAAAATTATTATGGAGAATGTCTGGTCATCTGTCCGTGAGCTGAAGCTGAAGCATAATTGATTTATGCAGCAAGAAAATAATCCAAAACACAAAAGCAAGTCCACTTCTGAATGGCTGACAAAAAACAAAATTAAAGTTATGGAGTTGCCTAATCAAAGAGCTGACTTGAACCCAATAGAGATTCTGTGGCAGGACCTGAAACAGTTCATGCTTGAAACCCTACCAATTTTTCTGAATTAAAGCAGTTCCACAAAGAAGAGTAGGCTAAAATTCCACCAAAGCAATGTGAAAGATTGATATCAAATTATATGTATTTGGTTGCAGTTATTGCTGCTAAAGTTGGTGCAACCAGTTATTAAATTTAAGGGGGCAATTACTTTTTCAGATGGGTGATATGGGTGTTTGATATATTTCCTTAAATAAATAAAATAATACTTTATAAAATATGTTTTGTGTTTACTCAGGTTGCCTTTGTCTAATATGATAAAGATTTGAAACCATTCAGTAAGACATATATGCAATAATAGAGGAAATTAGGAAGGGGGCAAATACTTTTTCACAGCACTATACTGCGAGAGTCGGTACAGGGTTTGTGTTTGGGTGAACTATATACTGCTGGAGCCAATATTGGGTGAGGTGCATAATGAATGGTTTCCCTCAGGTATTAAAACCCCTGAGAAAAATCAGAAAAATCTATGCAACCTTAGACTCTGATCTTCCTGGAAGGGGGAAACAGGCACAGTGGCACTGTCTAACAAAATTGGCATCATGTAGTCATGTTTTTACCTGGTCAGGTGTAGGCTATACCATGTAATTACCACAGCTCACCACTACTTTTCTGGGGGATGCACTGTAATGTTAAGAGTAGGTATAAGGTCTGTGTTGAGGTGCATACTGCTAAAACCTGTGTCAGAGCTAAATGTGTAGTGTCAGAGATGGTATAGGGTCTGGAGGGTTGTCACTGGGTGTGCTGGCTAACATGGGTGGAGGGCTTATTTTAAATAGCGAAAGTGGAGACTTGCTGCCTGGGTACTCCAAGCTTATGCCCAGCAGTTCTGTACACTTAGCAGTTATGTAATTAAAGCACATCTGAGTTTGAATTTCATTTTGAGTGTCCTGTATGTTTCAGATCTGTGGCTTCCAGACTCAAATGAGGAGGTTTCTCTGGTTACACTGACCCCAGGTCAGCCTCTACTGTTACGCTGCAGTGATAAGGAACCCTCAACCCCTGGGTTACGCTGGCTACCTGAGAAAAATGGACTCCAGGTAGTCTTTTTCACTCTCTCTCATACAAACAGATGTTACAGGGCAAATAAAGCAGACCTGTTCATTTCCAAACCTTTTTAATTTAACCTTTATTTACCCAGGGTAGGTTCGCTGAGCACAGATGCTCTTTTGCAGCAACGCCCTGCTTCACACTCATACACATTTACACCTGGGAGCTGCCCAGTACAACAATCCTCTACTGTTGGCCACTGAGCAGCTCCACTGGAGGGAGAGAACATTATTTTTTTCTTAGCCAATTAAATCAGGGGATGATTAGGTGGCAAGTTTTTGTGAGAGCCTGATCTGAGATTTTAGCCAGGACACCGGGGAACTTTTATTTTTATTTATTTAACCTTTATTTAACCAGGTTAGTCTCATTGAGATTCTCTTTTTCAAGAGAGACCTGGCCAAGAAAGCAGCAGTCGATTACAGACACAACAAAATTTCAACTTAACATACTATAAAAGCAGACAAACAGCAATGTTCAAAGTTTCACAATCTGGTTAAACTTTGAACATTGCTGTTTGTCTGCTTTTATAGTATAACCCCCTACTCTTTGCAATAAGTGTCATGGGACCTTTAATGACCACAGTGAGTCAGGACCTCGGTTTAACGTCTCATCCGAAAGCACAGTGTCCCCGTCATTTATACACATATCTCATTTGAGGTTGATCATACCCAACATAAAGTTTGGCAATTTTCATAAAGTGTGTAGAAACCCATAACCTCTAAGTTGAAGCCATTCATCTTGTTAAAAACTGGCCAGTCGACATCCACTGCAAAAACATGCATAAATGTATCTGACGGTAAAACACTAGAATTTCCTGAAGAAAATACAACTGTGATTGCTGCTGTTGGGATACACACAATTCAGTTTTAAAAATCTCAGAAGTTTTTTTTAAACTCTGTGAGCAAGTTTTCAGTTGTCTCAGTTTTGTCCTCTCTCTCTTCCTGTCCAATTCTCTCACTAATGTCGCTAATCACTCATGGAAGCATCATGCTTTTCATTTCTCCTGAAAATAACAAATTTTCATGGTTCAATAAAGGAGCATCAAATAGAAAAAAAGTCTCTTTCTCTCATTTGTCTGACAGTCTGGCCCATATTTCTGATTGTCCCCCAGGTGTTGCATGATGACATGGGCTCTCAATCACTCACCTATTTGTTCATTGATTCTGTGAATGAGGAACACAGTGGCACGTATACCTGCAAGTCCCATGACAACAGAACGAAGTCCATCAATGTCCAAGTTCGTGGTATGTCCACACATGCAAACTGCACCCTTAACTCAAACATTCAACCTCTGCCTTTTCATGTTCTGCATTCAGTCTCTGCCCCTTTACGCTCAAACTAAAAATACGCTAACTTCATCACTTCATCTACTAGGCATTAAATGTTCTGACAGCTGTAAAACTGGATAATTGATGTGTCAAAATCCTCCTTTATGGCACAGATCTCAGGTGTGCAACATTTTCATAAAAGCCTTTTGTTGTTCACAATCAGTGAAGAGGGTGATTTTCGGGGTATTGGACCTCCCTAATTTATTGACCAGTAGTTCATTACGATCTGGAGGAAATTTTGCCTATCCTGTTTCACTGCAGAAGGAGGATTTATAAACTTGCTGGAGCTGAATGAAGTGAACCATGTATTGGCGCAGGACAGAGCCAAATTCTGCTTCCGAGCTGTGCTTTCTGCCCATCCAAAACCACGCTGTCACTGGCTTACTCCAAATGGGACGGTGCCATGCCCAGACCGCGTCACATTCTGGGGGAACAGGTGAGCTCTGTCTACTTTCTCTCAAACACACACAGAAGTACCCACACATATCTTTCACACAGTGGTTCAGTTCACATCGCTTGTATGTGGTTCAGTTTGGAAGCATGGATTTCAGGATTGTGGTTGAAATGTGGTTTTCATCCTCAGTACTTTTGAGCTGTGTGATCCTGCTCCAGGCCTGTATCAGTTTCACGCAGAGAACAGCAAGGCATGCATAACTAGGAACATGTCCCTCTGTGTCACAGGTGAGTGTGCTTCTGGTGTGAATGTATTTTGGAAGAGGTGTGCAATAGTTGTGTGTGAGAGCACGCTGTACCTGCGTGAGAATGGCTAACCTGTGTTTTCTCTACAGACACACCCAGTGTGAGACTTATTCAGGAGGCAGACAGGTTCAGCTGTAGCACCAACAGCACCATGCCACTGAATATCACTTGGAAGACCTGTCCACTCTCTGCCAAGTATGTCTGTATTCTGGAGTTTCTATTCTGCAGTGTAGCCTTAGAGCCTGCAGTGTAGGTATGAGAGATTCAATAGTGTGACAGTAATAGGAATCAGAAACTGACAGGTATGAAAGCAAGAGTGACAGAGAACCAGATTGAAATAGAGTGGGGGGTGTGCATAAATGATAGGTGTGTACAACAGTGACAGGTGTGTTAAAGAGAGTGAAAGGTATATGAAATGGTGCAATAGGTGTTTTGAGCTGTGAGAGGTGTGAAGAACATTGTAACAAGTGTTTGATCCACATATGTCAGTGGAACAGAGATAGCTGTTTTAATTACTGAGTTCTGGCTGTGTGTGTGTATGTGTTTGCCTGCAGCTGCCTGGATGCCTCCTCTTGGCGAGGTGAGGAAGATCACCCATTCCATGTGTCAGAGGCTAAAGGCCTGTGCCAGAAGGAAGTGTCCAGTTACTTTCTCCTGGACCATTTGGAGCACCAAACCAAACTGAAGTGCTGTGTTCACAACTCTGCCGGCGAGCATTGCAGCCAGGAAACATCACTGCTGAAAAGTGAGAGACAGACAGACAGAGAGAGAAAGGGAGGGAGAGGGAGGGAGAGGGAAAGAGAGAGAGAGCATTTCTATATATTGGGGACCAGAGTGATTTCATCTGAAGTGCTCATTGAAATTCCGGCCACAGTTAATAGGCACGACAGCTGTGGTAATGAAGGCACGGAAGTTCTCAAGAATAATAATATTTTCCAAGAAATGACGAAAGTCATCGATAAAGTTCCGCCAGGTGCAGTGTCTTTTACTGCTACCACAGACTGAATGCGTAATGCAGCGTTAATGAGAAAAAACTTTTGGTTACACTGAGCTATAAAACGCTATTCCAAAAATAAAATTAGACATTATACGAAACGAATTGTCCAAAACAATATATGACCACTCAGTCTCGAAAGGGACATCTCTACGCGTAAAACCAATGCTAAGGTTGTATATTTATTCCATATTTAGTCACAGATATTGACAATAGAATGACATGGTATGATTTTAGAAAAATTCCTCTTGTTTATTTCAGTGTTCAGTGAGCAGTGTTTTTCACAGCTGTACTGGCATATCTTTGGCTGTTGTTGGCTTTATCTTGTTGCTATGACGTATTACAAATTTTTAGTGGTCAAAGAATGTTTTCATGTATGCCCAGATAGACACTATTGTCCAGTGTGTCATGCGTGGGGTGTGTAGCTGCAGATAAGACTGTGGGGGTGCTTGGTAAATGGACGACCAGAGCGACAATGGTGGCGCTTAGAAACTCTGTCTTCGGCATAGTTGTCCTGAATCATCTACTAATACTCTACTACTCTTTAGAGTTTACTGGAAATTGTGTGAATAAGAAGACATCCAGAGAGCAACAGTTCTGTGGGCAAAACATCTTGTTTTCTGTCAGTGTGTGAGTGTGCGTGTGTGCGTGTGTGTGTGTGTGGTGTGTGCGTATATACACACACAGACATACACTGAACATCAAGTACAGAAACATCTATATTAATGTTTCTGTACTTTCTTACTATGCAAATTTATAACAAATTCATTTGAATTTTAAAAATGGATCTTATTAAAGGCCTTATTCAAGGCCTCTTATTAAAAGGGGAGAAAATAATTGTGTAAAATCATGTTGTTTCTTCCAGACTATTCCTCTACTAGTCTTCTGTTGCTGACGGGCTTGTTGAGCATTTCCCTGTTACTGCTCACCACTGCATTGATCATCTCCTTCAGAAGGAAGGTGGGTCATCTGTCCGTCACCTGCCTCTTTCTTTCCTGACACATTCTGAAATGTATTCAGTTAGTACAGACACACTCTCACAAGTGTGTACTTCACACATAAGCGTTATTGCATAAGCTGCGCATAAGAATGTTTTCATGTCAGTTTCGAGTTTTGTGCATAGATTTCCACATAAGATAAAGTCTACTGAATTTAGGGTCATATCCATGCATATGAACATTTTATAAATGAGGTCACAGGTGTTTTCCGAGTTGTTCATTCATTTTATGATTTGTTTTTATGTTCTCTAATTTGTTCATTTGTCTTGCCCTTCCGGACTACTATAGTTATGTCAAAGATGGTTCAGTAGATGTATGAAAGACAGCATTGATTTGTGTCAATGAGAACTGCACAGGAAGCAACATATTATTCTGGGATTTGAAAGTGAATCAATTAAATTCAATTCAAATCACTTTATTTGTCCCCGAGGGGCAATTGCAGAGGCAGAGGTAGAGTAGTACGATTAACAAGTAACACAATGTAAAATGTCAATGGGATTCTTTCAAACCTTGTCACAAATTTACTATTTTGCTCACAAACTAGTCATATGTCTGGAAATACTATGTTTTCCTACCAATCACCAAGTAGCCTATCATATTGGTGTACACAGAAGCCCCATCATGAAAATCTCTTCAAAAGGACTAATATTACAAAATTTCTCTCTTCAGAAGCCCCAGTATGAAAGCCAACTTAGGATCCTGCAGATGGTCGACAATGACTACGTTTACATCAACTTTAAACAGTTCCAGTATGACCAGAGTTGGGAATTTCCTCGTGAGAACCTAGAGCTGGGTAGGAGTGATGAGTGTGTGCTTGAAAGAAAGGTGACAGGAGACGAGTAAATGGATAGAGGGGCGGATGGATGGAGATGGCTGAATGGCAAATAGTGGGCTGTGAAGAGGGGATTGAATAGAGTGTGGCATGAAAGTAAAGATTAGTAAATGGAATGAGTGAGTGCTACAGAGAAAGTTGAAAGGAGAGTTGGGTGAATTGAGAATGGGGGTCTCTCTGAGTCCCAAGCTGAACCTTTGTTGTGGCCCTCAGGGAAGGAGCTGGGGTCAGGAGCATTTGGCATGGTGGTGGAGGCCACTGCCTATGGGATCTGCAAACCAGGAGTCTCTGAACAGGTGGCTGTGAAGATGCTGAAAGGTATAAATGAGCATTCTGCCCTCTCAGGGTGTCTCCACTCCACTCAATTTCAACTTCTAGGACTTTAAATCACTCAGATAAAATACACAATGCTTTTATCTATTGTGCTATATAAATAATGACTTGTTCAGAAAGTCACATTCACTTTTTCCTAAAAGGACAGTGGACAGTCTGCCCCTCCTTATGTGAGTGAGTGTGTGTGTGTGTGTGTGTGTATGTGTGTGAGTGAGCGAGTGAAATGGCTTCACAGGTGTTTCTGACTAGTCAGGGGTGTTAAATTTCTTCCTTAATGCAGGTATAACAGCTTTTAGCATGTAGTCTTGATTCCAGGCTTTTGATTGCGTTTGGAGTGTGTTATTGCCATTTGTCAACATGAGGACCAGAGTTCAATGATTATTTGATCAAAGCTTTCATTGTTCATATCAAAGTGTACCAAATTGATGCATCTATTTGTGAAATTCCAAAAAGAATTTCCCCTGGGAAAGAATGTCCCAGGACTCCCCTACAATGTTCTGGGCTAAGCACTGCCAGAATCCAGTGGGATTAATGAAAGCAGTGTTGTGTTTGTTGGTTGCCTCTTCCGCAATCTCATAGTATCCTGACTTAAGGATACTGAGACCACTGAGACCAGAAAAAAGGTCTCCTCCATATTTGGTACGGCGTGTACGTCTTTCAGTTTTTGCATGTTCAGCTTCCTGTAATTGATACTTACATCGCCATTCTTTTTTCATACTACACCAATGGGTGACTCAAATCAGGATTTTCAGATCACTCCAGTGTCTAGTAGCTCTTGAAAATGTTAGACAGCTTCAATATCATGTGGAGGAGGGATATTATTCTCAGATTCTTATTCTTATTCTCTGAGCATCAGAGAATAAAACTAGCAAAAGCCAGCATACATGAGGGGCTGAGGGAGACTGAGTTTTAAATTCATTCATTCATATCGCTATTGTTTTTCTGACATCTGTCAAAGAGACTGGTGGAATTACTGAATGTGTGTTTTTGGTGAAGTTAATACTGATCCAGAGTGAGGTAAGACTTGTGTAACAGTTATACAGTATGATGTCAGGTTGTATAACACTGACATAGCGTGAGACCTGGCTGTGTAACACTGACCTAGTGTAATATCAGACAGTAACACTAATTAAGTATATGTGTTATTGTACAGAGAAGCACCAGACAGTGGAGAAGGAGGCTCTGATGTCAGAACTGAAGATGATGATGCATATTGGTAACCATGTCAACATTGTCAACCTGCTGGGGGCCTGCACAGGCTCAGGTATGTAAGGCAGATAAACATATTCTCTGGTACATAATGCAAACAAATACAATTCCAGGTAACCCTGGCAAAGAGTTCTATACAATGAAGACTGAAGATTATATTCATGTCCAGAGAATTATGAGCACAAAAAAACTTGCATTATTAAGTAATGCTATTTTTCTAAAAAAAAAAAAAATAGGGTGTTATGTTCCCACTCCTCACTGGTGCCCTATTGGGAAGTAACAAAGAAATAAATAAATTATTAGTTATTTAGGGAAAAATGGGGTTTTTAAAGATACCACAAACTAAACAAAAAACCAGCTCTCCAGAAAAGAGAGAGAAAAAAGAAAAAGAAGAAAAGGCCTAGCATTTCTCTTGTAGTTTTTTTTATTTTATTTTATTTTATTCTTTTTCCACAAAACGCAACTCTTCTTTGGTGCCCTTATTTTCTGAACTAAACTCTTTTGCATAGCAAAATTTCTGGTGCTAATTTTAAACAGTAGTTTTCAGGGGGAAAAGTGTTGAAACTTTAAATTGCCAAAACCACTTGCACACTTCATCTTACAAATCTCAGTCAAGCACTGTTGGGACAATAGTCAAAAAGTTTTAAATATCTGGAACAGTTGCAAAGTTTCCACAAAGGTAAAGAAAGGGAATGTTGTCCCGCACAAGGACAAGGATCACAGTTCAAGAACTGCTGACTAATTTCATTTTGGAATCACAGAGTCTCAAAATAAACCATAAAACCAAAGGCTATTTGGATTGCATTAAAAAGCCCTTACTGAGAGCAACCAACATATTTAAACCAAATGTTATTGGACCTATGACTGGAAGTGGGTCGTTTGGTCAGATCCGGCCAAAATAGAAATCTAGAAATGGCACCCAAGATGAAAGCATGTGTTATTTAGCAGCATCAAGAGTGGAATAAAGGGACCTGCTAAAGACAAGGAATGGGAAAAGATTACATATGAAATTGGATTCCAAAAAAGGATGCATGACTGCGACAGGAGATTTAAACTCAAAATATCTTCAAAGTAATGAAATAGATAATCCATTAGTCAAAAACAACAGGGTTTTTTGCTTTGGAGAACGGTAGGCCATTGTACATAAATACAAGAAAATTGGTGAATGCGGCAAGTTCTCTTAAATCGATCGTACGCGTAATTTAAGAATGAATCTGCGTACACGTGGTTGCCAAATGACCCCAAACATAAAAAAGTTATGCATGGAGGAATTAAGATCCATCTTAACACAAAAACAGCTCTTTCTGTAAAATGGTAAAACATATACATATGTATGGAAATAAAAGATGATTGTTTGTACGTCTGTTTCGTATAATTCATATTTTGATCTCATATCCGAATGCTGAAGTATATAACAAAAACAACAAATTTCACTCTACCATTCCTATACTTCTGGAGGGGACTGTGGAATTAATCCTATGTGCCACTCACAAATTGTCCGTTTGCATGTACCGATGCAATGACTTTGTCCCATCAGAAGCTGTAGTTGCAATGGATTGTGGAATGTCATTGGTAATTCAATTAAATTCCAACTATGGAATGTAATTGAAATGACTATGTTTTCAGAAAGAAATACCTTTGAAAAAACTACAGCTTTGGGTGCTGCATTTGATTTCCTGATAGAAACGTTACAGTGGCAAATCTAAATGCAGCAATGCCACATTGAAAACATAAAAATGAATATAATTCAGACAATTTTAGAATCCAAAAATATTAGAAAATTTGATTAATCATGCAGCACTACTTCGCCGACTTCAGTCTCATGTGGATCCCCGTTAATTCCTGATGCCTGTTCCCTCCCCTTTGGACACCTAACAAGCTTAAAATTCTAAGGCTTCTGTCTTTCCTGTCCATAATTCATTGTATATTTCTCCTCATCTAATGCTTCACATAAAAATAATAATTTTAAAAATGTTCAAGAAGACAAGCAGGCAGAATACAGTTTTTTGTGTTTGATCTATAGGGCCTATCTACCTCATCTTCCAATACTGCACCAAAGGAGACCTTCTGAATTACCTGAAGACTAACAGAGAGAGGTTTCACCAATCTCTGACTGACCTCTTCACCAAAAACCACTTCAGCTGCCTGTACCACAATTTCCAGTCAGATTGCACCCACAGGTGGGTCCTTCTTTCCCCTTGGATTCAACTGAGAAGTAATGAAATAGATAATCAAGTTCAACTACATGGTGAATATTAAAGATGTTTTTTCTGGCCCATAGCCCCTACATACCAATGTTCCCTGCGGTAACCAGAAAGCCCGAAACTCAAGAGCTCCTCAGTTATAGCACCAGCCCGGACCCTCCGGAAGTCTTGTGTCACGGTCAGTCTGGGGTAACTGGGAATTCAGAAGCTCAGCTCCTACTTTCCTTCTATCCTCTCTGTCTTTTAAGTACCAGAGGTTCTTGCTAATAATAGAAGTTTCAGAATGTCCATTGCCACAGAGTGCCGACTGCCACAGCACTGTTGTTCGTTATGCCTCTCAGAGCTCACCTTTCTTTTGCCCAGACATCAGATTTTGGTTTCTGAAATGGGCAATGTAATTGCTTTATATATATATATTTGCTGTACCAAATATGTTCTGTTTGAGTGACAGTAAGTTTAATAAAAGCCAGTGTCAAACTAGCTAGCTAGTTGGGAACTTCTTTTTCTTGCTGGCTAAATATTTTGCTACTGAGTTAATTAGCTTCAAGCAATGCTTGATTTGGATTGTAACTTAACAGGATTGTACGTAAATTACAGCTAAACGTCTGCAGTTGAGGCCAAAAGTTTACATACACCTAGGCTAAAGATATTCAAACTCAGTTTTTCACAACAATTTCATGTTACCATACATTTCTTTTGGCAAGTCAATTGGGGCATCTACTTTGTTCACATCAGAGGTAATTTTAAAACAATTGATTATATACAGATTTATTTCAGCTTTAATTCACAATATCAGAATTACAGTGGGTCAAATGTTTACATACACCAAGTTGACTGTCTCTTTAAACAGTCTGGAAGATTCCAGAATTTGATGTAACAACATTTTCGAAGCTTCTGATTGGCCAGTTGTCATAATTAGGAGTCAATTGGGACTTAATTTGTACCTGTGGCTATATTTAAGGGCCTACCTCTAGAGCTACTGCCTTTTTGCCCTTGGTACCATGTGAAAATCCAAACAACTCGGCCAAGACCTCATGAAAAAAATAGTGGATCTCCACAAGTCCGGTTGCTCCTTAGGAGCAATTTCCAAACAACTGAAGGTACCACAAGCATTTGTACAAACAATTGTATGCAAACATAAAAATCTTGGGACCACACAGACACTGCATCGTTCAGGAAGGAGGCACAAATTAACTCCCAGGGCTGAATGAACTTTGGTCCGAAAGGTTCAACTGCACCCCAAGACAACAACAAAGGAACTGGTGAAGGAGTTGGAGGCATCAGGTACCAAAGTATCTACACCCACCATTAAGAGAATCCTAGGAAGAAGCCCCTACTCCAAGACCCGCATAAAAAAGTCAGAATGAAGTTTGCAGGTGATCACCAGGACAAAGACCTAGCCTTTTGGAGGAGTGTTCTCTGGTCAGATGAAACAAAAATTGAACTGTTTAGCCATAATGATCAGCGCTATGTATGGAGGGAAAAGGGTGAGGCTTTTAATCCGAAGAATGCCATCCGAACTGTGCAGCATGAGGGTGGCAGCATCATGTTGTGGGGGTGTTTTGCTGGAAAAGGGACTGGTGCATTCCAGAAAATAGATGGCATCATGAGGAAGGAGGATTATCTAGAAATACTGAAGCAACACCTCAAGACATCAGCTAGAAAGTTAAAACCTGGTTGCAACTGGGTCTTCCAGCAGGACAATGGTTCTAAGTATACCTCCAAAGTTTTAACAAAATGACTTAAAGACAACAAAGTGAAAGTATTGGAGTGGCCATCACAAAGCCCAGCCACAGACCCATTGAAAATCTGATATAGTACATAAAAGCTGAAATAAATCTGTCTCTTGGCTATTATTTTGAAATGATCTCTTATGGAAATAAAGTAGATACCCTAATTAACTTAACACAGGAAACGTATGGTAACTTGAAATGTGTGGAGTTGTTAAAAATTGAGTTTGACATACTCCTATGGACATACTGCTATATTTAATAATTGCATTAAAAAACCTTTACTCAAAGAAGAGTGACATGGAATTGTCCTTTTTTGGAGCAGGCAGGTAAAATCAGAGGTCCAAAGTATGGGCCAGCATGGGATCAGTATGGACTGGCAGCAAATTAGTCAGCTGTTCCTCAGATTATATTTTCACATTTTATATTTTCTTTTTGTCACAACCCAGCTCAGTGATTGGAACAAGAAGGGAGACACCAGAAACTAAAGATTCAAAATTCAAGTAAATATAATGAAAGAAATAATCAGCAGAAAAGTACATAATGCAAATTATAGGGTATGTAGGGAAGTAAATCAGTAATGTAGGTGAGTGGGCACAGTGAAATGTACCCTGTAGAAGTGCATAAGTGAACAAATGTAGAAGAACACAAATGGAGCTGTTTCGGCTGGGAGGAACAGAGCAAGCTCAGTGAAAGTCCTGCTTTTATGCACCAAGATGCACCACGCCCATGTGTTTCCAAATAGCTGTAATGATTTCCCAGCCTCCTTACAAAATAGACAAGACAGGGGGAGAAAACCACAGAAACACCAAGCACATGGAGACATGGAACCTCACTATATATTGTTTGATGTTTTGCAGGGATCTATGAAGAAACAGATTTATCATATGAGGATGAGCTGCAGGTGCTGACCTATGATGATCTACTGAGCTTTTCTTGCCAAGTGGCCAAGGGAATGGAATATCTCTCCTCAAAAAATGTGAGTTGAGAGACGCACTACGCCCTGCATACCCTACAGCAGTGAACACTACAAAACCTAACATAGTGTGTACAGTACATCTCATTTATATTTCTGCAATACAAATTAAATACACCCACACTTACAGAGTTCCGCTTTCGGCATTTTGACCGAGTTTAACGTTAGCTACCTTGCTAACGACACGACAGACTGCGTGTCTGCACTTCATTCCGGTAGGTAGCGTTACCGGTCGTATAGAAAGTGGCACAAGATAATGACTTCTTCACGGAAGGTATGTCGCAGGGTTTGTGGGCTGCTAGTGTGGTAGTGTAACCAAAAAATAAGAAAAAATCATTGTGCACGCAATGTTAGTTTGTCCAAGAACAGTTGGACAAACTAATTAAGTTGAAGACGTTACATATAGTTGCTTAATTGCATGCAACATTTCTAGACTTTTATTAAGCAAATCCAACAATTTCATTTATTGAGCAAATCCAACTATTTATTTTTTCAGTCTAATTCATAATGCTGCATACAACCTCTAGCCAACATTTTGTGTGTGTGCAGTATAGTAACTAGCCAACGTTTTCCAGTACCATGTCTGTAGTTTCTGTTTCTAACATCTAGTAGCTACAATTGTAGGATAGCTGTATTGCCATAAAAGTAAAGTGACTTGAAAGAATTTAGGAAACACTGGGCAGTATTGCTTTGGAATACAGCTTGTTTAATTTGTGTGAGTCAATATATCCAATATTGTTTCATGTAACTTGACACAATTTTGATATCAATACTTTTAATGGCAGGCCTAGATTTGAAGTAATGACTTATAGACAATGCTTTGTATGTGTGAGTAACTTGGCCTTTCTGTATGTTGAAGACATATTAATAAGTGTCTCGGCACAAACTGCAATGTCAGGTTCATGTAGTTTCCTCTGTTATCCACATTTTCACTCTAAAATTTTCACTCTCGTTAATTTTTGGGTCGTCAGCTCCTGACAATCCAATAACTAAATCGCATTTTGTTATGCTTTGCCAGTTGGATATGTGCACCTTCATCAATCTAATGATCAATTTTAACATTTCCCAAAAGACTCAACTGCACGGTTGTACATGCTCCTTCGATTTTGCACAAATTTTAAGAGACTTGTTGAAATTACATCAAATCAAAGCCATCTCTCACAAACTTTAAACATCCACCTCCCGCAGCAGCGCACTTAAACACACATGACCAGCAATACATGCGATTCATCAGCCAGCTCTCTGCTGGCTAGCCACTCCACCTTGTCGGACCATGAGTTTTTAAAACTCCAACTTACCGAGCCCACTCGCTGGACCATCAGTCTTCCCTCTGCCTTGACTCACAGTCTTTCTAATTTAAGGACTGAAAAGAGTCCCACAGAATCCTATCCAGGATGTTTACGTCCTCAGATTCCATTTTCTTCCAAATTCAGCCAAATTTAATGCCAAAAGCTAACAAAAACTGAGCTAGTTTAAACTAACGTTAGCTAGATAGTTAAATCATTAACGTTAGCAATTAGCTAGCGATTAGACTTGCAATACAAATCACCACCGACAATGCATAAAAATTCAAGAAAAATTCAAGACAGCGACTCAGTAATTGTCATTATTCACCTCATTCCAATACTGCTTTCATTCCTGTTGTGATTAGGCTGATTTCTGTTTCTCTTTAAAAGTGTATTCATCGAGATCTGGCTGCAAGAAATGTGCTGGTGAGCCACGACAAAACTGTGAAGATTGGGGACTTTGGCCTTGCAAGGGACATAGTGAAGGACTCCAACTATGTTGTCCGGGGAAATGTAAGTGCTGTTAAGAACATTACATTACAGGCATTTAGCAGACGCTCTTATCATGTGTGAGTGGGCCACACAACCTTTTGTTGTTGGAATATATGCTTGATGACAATGTGTTGATGTCTTATATGTGAATGTGGTTGTTTTAGGTGTTCAGGGATGCAAGCATTGAATGTATGGAAATGGCTGTATCTCAGATGTGGGCGTGGCTGTGTTTTATGTCCAGGTGTGTCAGCCTTTCATGTACAGGTGTTGTTGTGTCTGAGTTTCAGTTGTGCATGTGCCAGATCTTATTGCAGGTGTGGATGTGTCTTTGTCTCAGTTGTGGTCATGGCTTTGTTCCAGGTGCGGCTACCTGTGAAGTGGATGGCTCCAGAGTCTCTTTTCGAGGGAATGTACACCATGGAAAGTGACATCTGGGCTTATGGAATCTTGCTGTGGGAAATATTCTCTCTGGGTACATAAAATTCCCAACACATACACACACACACACATGCACATGCACATGCACACACACACACACACACACACACACACACACACAAATACTTCCATACTTATGCAGACATACAGTACAGGCTTATGTATTATGCTGGAAACATACTTGATTTAAATTATGCAAGCATGTATGCAAAATGGCTGTCCTTTGTGTACCTTTTAAACTTCCAGTTCAACAAAAAGTAAGCAGACGAGCATGAGAACAATGTTGCCATTTTGCAAAGTGGGAGGTAGAGGGGTGGGACGGTAATTAAATGAGTGAAATCTTATCTACCTTAAGTTTGTTTTAAAACCACAGGTAGCCTAATACTTTTAGCCTGTAGTCCAAGTAAAATAGGCAATAAAGTTGTAAGAAATATGGCAAAGAAGAAGGAGTTAGCCTTAGCCTTAGACATGATGGGCCAAGTAAGCATTGTGGCAAGAAGGTTATTCCCAGTGAGAAATTCCAAAGAAGGTTTAGATTTCCAGGTGCAGTGTTCAGTACGCACTCAGAACGTTCCAGATAATGGGCAGTAATGGGAGAAGACCAGGAATAACAATACTAATCAACCACTAGAGTCTTTGCTAAGCACCTTGATTAGTAGAATCAGCCCTTTCTGGAAAAGACGGAGGACTCCATCTCTAAAACATTAAAATTTAATTAAGAAAAATTAAAAAATTTAAAATTAACAGCTTGATAAAATTCTGTGATTGCAGTTGAGGTTTGAATGAAAACCAGCATACACAGTGGTCCCCCAGGACCGAGATTGAGAACCGCTATTGCATTTACAGTACTGGAGTAATTCTAAAGTGCAAACACCCAAAGGCGTCTACTATCCAGCTGTAGGGGAGACCGGGATCGGTTGTGCCCCATTTTGTCTCTTACATGTTTGCTAAGAGACCAGACCACTTGCTCAAGAATGACAGCATTTTCAAATGAATAACCTGATACTGCCTATTAACTTTAGTGATGATTTAATTCAATCGCTAACCTGAAAGGCACAATTTGACTTCAAACAGGTGTTGAAAAAGGACAACTGCTCCACGGGGTTGCTTGTACCCGTGGGTGGTGTCAGTTGTGCCCCTCACCTTAAAGATCCAGGAAGCTGAAATCTGAGATCTTTGCTGATGTGTTGTTTTAATACTTTTTTGCATTCACAAATGACAGAGGGATATTTTAAAATGATTCTTGCAAAAAAAAAAAGAAAAACTCTAGTGCCAAAATTGGCTAATCTTAATGCTACAGCATACATTCATATTCTAGACTATTCTATCTTTCCCCAACTGTTTGCATAAGGCCCCTTTCTGTTTCAGCAATGCCCCCGGGCACACAGAAATATAGAAATGGTTTTGTCAGGAACAGTGTGAAAGAACACGACTGGCCTGCACAGAGCCCTGGCCTCAACAACTTAAACACCTTTGGGATCAATTAGAAAGCCAACGGCAATCCAGGCCTAATTGTCCAACCTCACTAATGCTCTTCAGGCTGAATGGAAGCAAATCCCTGCATCAAACCTCCAGCATCTAGTATAAAGCCTACCCAGAAGAGGCTCGGTTTTTATAGCAGCAAAGAGTGGACCAACTCCATATTACTGCCCATAATTCTGGATGAGATATTGGATATCAGGTGTCCACATACTTCTGGCCATGTAGTGTACACAATCATAAAAAAGTGAATTTATACTTTGTTTCTTGTTTTGAGGTTTCAGTTTTGTTCTGATTATTTTTTATTTATTCTGGCGACAGTACTCACAGTTTTACCCATGCGCTTCCATACACAGAGATGACCATTCATGAATAATACTTGACATACCCCACAGCAATACATTTTTTTTAACAGCTTTACTTATTCTCTCTCTCTCCTGTTCTCTCTCAGGTGTTACACCATATCCAGGGATGAAGGTGGATCAGAATTTCTATGCCCTGATCCAAAATGGGTTTCAGATGGACCGGCCATACTACGCCAGTGGGCCAGTGTATGTGTTTAAAGCTCTAGCAGCCAGCTGAGGCTCTGTAACACACCTATTCACTTCAGGTCCATAGCATATTTGACCACACCAGTGATTTAGCTAGGAATTCTTTTTGACAATTAGCCCCCCACTCGCCCCACCTCTACTCTCACACATGCGCACAACACACACACACATAGACACACTGTCAACGATCAATGATCAAATGATCAAATTTAGTATAGAACTGGAATAATAATTTAAAAAACAGTTTCCTACATTAGAAGACAAAGCCTACCAATTTCGCCACACAGATTTCAGTGCAGCACTCCTAGCACGATTGCAAAATTAGCAGCAATGTGGTTCAGCTCGCATCGCAGTGCCATCGTCCGCTTGTTGTTACTACCAGGAGTGTTTGATTACAATGACAATGTCAACCAATTGCAAAGCTAAAATATAGCCGCAAGCAGCAATTGGGTGGTTCAAGCCCTGTAATTTTAAATGTTATCATACATTGTGTTATCATTAAAAGTTTGGACACAGCATGCATAGCATGCCATTCTAGGTGTTTTTATAGTTGAAGAGAGATTATGGTATAGGCTCTGCCTGATGTACAACAGTATTGAATGAGGCTCTGAATTTATTGTGAAGTCAAAAATGGGAATGAAATCTCTTGTTATCTTAAAATAGGATGAAAGAGATGCAAGGATTTCAAAAGTTCTTGAAATCTGATGGAAGGTAAAAGCATGGATTTATATCTTTGGGTCATTACTGAAAAAGTTTGTGCACCCCTGTTTTACACCAACAATACAAGCATTTTGTTGCAATTTAAAATGTTAAAAAATGAAATAAAAGTGCATCTGCACTCCCACTCCCTCTCTTTCTGTCCCCTTCCCCCTTCTTCTTCCCCCTCCCCCTTCCACCTCGCCCTTTCCCATCCCCCCTTCCCCTCCCCCTCCCCCCCTTCCCCAAACAAAGTTCAAAATAAATTTCCCCCAACACAATATAAAGGAAACACATTACTATAAAGACACACAAAAACTAAACCAAAAAACCAAAACATATGTAAACAGGTCAGGCCTAAGCAGGGCCTACAGAAGACTAACTCTAGGCTACTACAAGTAGTCATCTTTCTCCTGATCTAAATAAGAATGGTGAGTCTTCTGCATGTTTCCTACTCTGGCCTAAAACATAACAAAGACATGCGCATAAAAGAAAAAGAATGATTCCTGTCCAACAGATGGGTTGGACCACCCCCTTACCTATATAGATTCGTATATAGCTCTGTATAATCAATAGTCATCTGTATAATCAATAGTCACAACTGAGCATCACTTTACTATACACTTATTTACACCTGATGAGTTTGTGAAATTAATAAAAGATAAATTAACATATAACATTTTTATGATATTCTGTCTCCAGGTACCAGGTAATGCGACTATGCTGGGCACTGGAGCCCCATGCACGCCCACCATTCTCAAAACTGGTGGCCTTCATGGAGACTGAGCTGGAGGATGTAGAGGAGAAGGTGAGACTGACTGAGAATCTTCCCTGCCCTTAGTGTACTGTGGAGCAGCCATGTTGAGCAGCGGTCAGAGTAAGAATGTGAAGTAGTACAGACCAGCTGAGCAGAACAGTCATTAGTATTGAGCAATAGTCTGTATGGAGTAGCAGTGTAGACCATTGGTTAATCTGTAGTGATCAATGTGGAGCAGTGTGGACCAGTAGTTAGGGTCACAATATGAAGCAGTGGTCAATGCAGAACCGTAGTCTTTCTATTCATTCCTCTGACAGTGACTCTTCTTCCTCAGCTGTACTCCAACATGACAGGAAGCAAATCCAGAACTTACAAGAACATCCTTCAGACCACAAGCAGCATGTCAGAGAACGTGAGACTAGAACATCATTAGACTCAATTCCACCTCCATGGCAATACCAGTGCTATAGCCTCAGAGTAAACTTTCTTTCCCCTCATATGCAAACAAACACCGCATGCATATTAACCCTTTAACTGGAGGGAAATCATTCAAGGGTGGCCAAAGACTCAGATAAACCTGTCAGGCTCATGTTAACAAATCCATTTAACAGTAGTAAGTATTTACGATGTATACCTTCAGATATTAATTGATTTTGTTATGTCCATATGATATAACAATAATTAGAGCCCGACCGAAGCCAGATTTTTGGGTCCGATGCCGATCCCAATTTTGGAGATTCCTAGCCCACCGATTACCGATGTTTTGACCGATATTTTGTCAAAAAGTGCAACATTTTCAAATCAATTTGAAAAACTTATATTTTATTAAAGTTTCTATATTTAAGAACATTTAACTTAAGCAAACTAAAATAAACACAAATAACTTTTTAGATAAAAAAAATGTAAAAGATGATATTAAATTAAATATATATATTAACACATCTTTAAGAGTGTGAAATCAAAATAACTCCACACCTTGCTTTTACTCCTTTCTTTTAACATGGCTTAAAATGATCCACGTTATAAGTGTTTTATCGGCGTTTTTACCGTCTGGTTAGCTTGCTACGATGACGCGTGACTAGATGACACACTCGCTTGCAAGAACGCTTTGGCTATTGACACAGCATCATATGGTAGCTAATATTATCTCAGATAAAAAAACAAATGCGTGATGCATTCAATCACCATTTTATTTTGGCTGGTTATTTATTTGAGAATACAGCGATGTCCTCTGGAAATGTAGATCCTACGCTGCTTATGTGCTCACTGCCACTTCATGAAGGCTTGCTAGCCAGCTAGCTTGCTAAAGTGAACCAAATATGTTAGCTAGCTCGCTCGCTTGATAATGAGGATTGATAAACGCATTTAATTAAAAACTTTCACTTAATATACATACCTTTATTGCGCCAATCGAATCTGTGCAGACAAGTCTTGCAGTGGAGAATACTGGATGAGGCTCGAGTGACAAACGTCTTATTACAGAAGTAGCGCGTCAGCTTCTGCAGTTCACACTTGTATTAGAACTCCCTCTACTGGATAATTCTAGTAAATAGCAATTACAACGTTCGAACAGACAAGTACAGATACATAATCAAAATAATCAATTTTGTTTATTATACTTATTTAAAAATCAGGACACATCGGCTGCATAACTGCCAATCCCGATGTCGTCAAAAAAGTCAAATAATGGCCAATATAGCTGCCAAACCGATATATCGGTCGGGCTCTAACATTAATATGTCAGTTCACAGTATGCTTAAGCATTAAGTAATATCTATGGAATTAATTGTTTCTATGTATTATAAATATGTTCTTTTTTTGGAAAATTCAGTATTTGAATGCAATGTGTGCTGAATTCCTCTCCCGATGGAATCAGGGAAAGGGCTGGTGTGAATATGTAGTCATAGCATATCTGAGATACACGTGTTAATGTGTAGTTTTAGTATATCTGACACATACATATTCATGAGTTGTTACAGTATATCTGAAATACACAGGTGTCAATAGGTAGTTGCCATAAATTGGGAATGCAGGTATGCCATCCTGCCAAGTTAAGCCTTGGCGGGGTGTCACGCCCCATACCTATACAGCACAGAGACTTTGCCACTTTTCATGGTTTCCTACAGAAATAACCACATTGACCACAGACCCTCAGCCCTTAAGAACATTATCTATACCCCAAACTGTTGAGGAAGCACAAAATCATCTATAATGTGATTGAATGCTGGAGCATTAAGATTTGCCTTTGCTGGAACTAAGGGACCAAGCCCAAATCATAAAAAACAGCCACAGACCTAAAAAAAAAAACAGAAGAAATAATAAAATAAACAACATCTGAGCCTTCATTATGTCGCTGCATAAAGTATGTTGTGTGTTTACATGAGGCCAAAGAATAGAAATTAATGTTTAGAAGTGAGAGTTTGTAGTCATAGCAGTTACCTCACTGGGTAGCCCTAAAAAGTGTCAAACTCTCAGTGCTGTATATGTATGTTGACAGAAAACATGTTTGCCACTGAAATAATAATATCCTGTGGCTGAGATCCTCTATCATGACATGAGGGCATCGTGCAAGTGTCCTGAGTTTGATTTGTAAGGATCACTCAGTTCTGTACTAACTAGAGTCCATGCTTGCCATTATTCCATATACAAGTGACTCTGGACCTGGAAGTATTTCAAATGTGTCTGGCCACATGTAATATTTCTAACATTGACCAGGTGTGCTGAAGTACTATTGGATGTTTTTGGATCTCGAGTCCCTCTAGTGGCTGGACCCAGTACAACTTTTTTTACACTTTCATTCAGTTCATTCTGCAATCAAAAATAATTTTGACTGTAATGTTTGGTTTTTAGATGCTTTATTGCTGGTCCCAAAAGTAAGTAAATAGAGAAAATCATGACCAGTATTAATGGGCTGTGAGTGTATGTTAGTGTAGACATGTGTATGTGTGTGCACACATGAAGGAGAGAGAGGGGGGGAGGGGGTGAAAGAGAGCATCAGGGTGTATTTATTTTCCTGTTTGAGAAGTTTAACTGAAGACCAGGTGCCGTGTTTACTCGAAATGTTGCATTTGGTTATTGGTAGAAGCATTTATTTTTTCCATAGATATATCCTCGGTGAGGAGGTCAGTCCACTGCATGTTGCTTTGTTTTTTCCTTGTTTTCCACTTCAGAAGGACAGTGTTCTTGGTGACAGTTACTGTATGGCAATTAGAGTGATTCTGCTGAGATGGTCAGGAACAGTGGCCGCGGATAAGTTCCTCACAAGCACAGGGAAGGTGGAATTCAGCAGTCCAAAGAGAGGGATAGTTTGTTGTAAGATGTGCTGTTTTTGTGGACAAAGTGGACACGCACCCTATATGATACAAGATATGCATACTGTACAATGCATATAGTTTGATTATATTTCAAAGAACTGTTTAACTTTTCCTGCAATGCACTCTGTCTGAAGAAGTAATAAAATGTGTTTACAATATTCATTCTCTCATCATTTTTTACAAAATAACAAATAACAGAACTGGTTGCTTTTTAAGCAAGTAATCTTCAGTGGCAACTGTCATGCTGGGTTTGCAGCATTTTAGATTAGTGATTACACAACAAGGGTTGCCAAAATTTTCTTGCCAGAAAAATGTTCACCAATTCAAGTCCAAGTTACATGAATCTTGACTTGAAACTTGCATACTTTTTGTCTAGTTTCAGCTATGCAGCTTTTGATTGAGCCAAAAGGTAGAATAAATAGGGCGAACATATGACTCAGCCTATGAATTTGCAACTCGGTCATTTGTGTCCAAGTGGTGACAATGGTTTTGATGCATTGTTGATGAAATTGAGTCAACCAATTTCATTTTATGACAATTTAGAGTTTTGTGTTCAAATTAATAAAATGGCAAATAAAAGTTAAAATGGCATTCATGTTTAAGAAAAAAAGTAAGTTCATTACCAATGAATTGTAAATATTGAATACGTCTATCATTAACATGTACTGTAAAACCTAAGTTTGACATGTTTAAAACCTAAATGGGTTTATACTGCCATTTTACATTTTCATAAAATTATGGTGAAACACTAATGTTTAACATTTTCAGTCTTTTCCTCATCCCAAAAATGAATTCATTTTAAATTATATGAAATTATATTAAATCTTTTTTCTCATCTGGGTATAGTTAGGCCAAGTAATTGCCTAGACTATGTTTAATTCTTTACTTGAGGACAAATGGCTATCAATAGTAGCCTTCATAATCCTGCTTCAAATTTTTTATCAAAGTGGGAAGATGATGTTGAGAAGGTATCATAAAGAATGTCGCAAGTCTAATCAGTCTATCAGGTAGGCTACTCACAGCTCAAGACAGGTTGACTTCTCAAGAACATTGCAGATTCAATAGAGGAAACGTATTTTCATTGTGGGGTTACTGTAAAGGTAGGTAATTTAACATTTAACATCTCCAATGTTCATTACGAAAGTAACTCCTACTGCAATGTGTGCAATGTCATTCGTTATATAAAAAAATCAACCTGTCAATTTTTTACAATATTGCTAATTACTAAAAGCATAATTAATGATAGCATTTAAATACTGTATGAGAGCTAGTGTTATCTAGCTAACTAGTTCATAATAGCCAAAGCCTAGATATTATTTTATTGCTAATGTAACCAAAATAAAATGACTTAACTAAATTTGGCTAACTATCGCTATATTTTGCAAGTAAATCTAGCAATTGTAATTGTATTTCTCCAGGTGTACTAGCAAAAACGTTTTAAGTTAGAGGGTGATTTTATTCTTACATTTAGCCTGTGTGTAATTAACTAGCTTGTTAGCTATGTTGTTAGCCAACAAGCTCATTGCGAGGTAGGCTATTCATGCCATTACACATCACTCTGCTGATTACATTCCAGGCATCAGTAATGGCTGATGTAGAATGGCCAGAGCCTTCTAATTATGTAATTGACAAGAAAATCAATCCGAAACATGAAGAACACAAAGAAGAAAAAAAAGAAACATAAAATATAAAATGGGCTTTAAAGTGGTGCTTACATAATATCAGAGAAGTACAGAAATCAATGTTTGTAAACAGTGAGCAGCCATAGCAATTTTTTCTGTGGGAAACCCTGAAAGGCACCAAACTCTGTACAATTAATCTATGGTATGCCCTGGCAAAGTGAAACTTGGCAAGCTGCATATCTGAACAATTTAATGTAATGTTATGTAATGCTGTGATGCCTGTTGTTCTTCAGTATGGGGTCAGAAAACATCATTGTCTTATCTTCATAGCTATGTGTAGTACAGTGAGAAATGGATCCAGGAGATGCCTGTGTCAGATTATGCCCAGAAGTAAGACGGCTTGCCTTGATCATTGTGAAAGTGCTTTGCCTGTCTGATCTCAGCTGCAGATCTGAGATTGCCCACCAGCAATGGTGTCCCACCAGCCCTACACCCTACACAGGCAGCTATGCCATTTTCTCAGTCCTGTGCAAGCTTTCCAGTTTCTAACTGTCACAGGTGTAGAAAAACATAAAAATGCATAGGACCAAATCCACGTTTACAGGTATATGCCAAGTCACAAATACAAAAATACCTGGAATTAATTTTGGTTAGCTAATTGAGTGAAGTAAATGCTTTTTTCTTTTGAAAGTATACTTGGAGAAATTCTGGTGACAAAATGCTTGCATGCGTGCGTGCGTGTGTGTATGTATGTACATTTACATGAATATGTGCCTGTGTGCATGTGTGTTTGTGTGTGTGTACTTAAAGAAACAGTTTAAGGAGTTCCCTGGCTGACATCAGCTGGGCGTGGAGCTTTGCATCTGTCCTTGAACTGCTGTCTATCATGGAAGCAGTATGTGGTCTGGCAGCAGGAAGATGATGTCAGAGATTAATATGTTGCCGATACTACACCAAACCAGCGATCTGCTATAGAAATACACAAGCACTAATCATAATCCATAAATTGTCTACAGAAAAACACTAAGCTGCACAGTGCTGGTCCAGCCAGCTATATGCAGAGTGCCTGCGTGCCACTGTTGGGCTGCTGTGCTGGATGTGGGGTGCTCTGGGGGGAGGAGGGGGCAGTGGGTTCTCCAGAGCTAATGGAGGAGTCCTGCTCAGGGTCTCCCCCTCTAGCCCTCTTCTTGTCCTCCTCTTTCTTCCACTTCATTCGACGGTTCTGGAACCAGATCTTGATGTGGCGTTCGGTGAGGTTGAGCATGACGGCCAGCTCCACACGCCGTGGCCGAGAGATGTACTTACTGAACAAGAACTCCTTCTCCAGCTCCAACAGTTGAGCACGTGTGTAGGCTGTCCGTGTGCGCTTATTCTCCTCTGCCTCTACCAAGTAGGAGCCTGACGGAGAACAGAACAGACACAATGTGCCAGACCTCCAGCAACATGTTTAAAAATTACATTTTAAAAAGGAGATTTTATTATTGCTTATATATTTTGGGGGAAAGTATACATATTTATCTTTTGGCTTAATGAACATTTCAATTACAATTAGCAGTGGCTCAACAGGAAATAGGCGGTCAACATAGAAAGCAAAATACAGCTAACACTATATGCCCCAACAGTCACTATGAAATATATTGCGCCATTGTGGGAGTTGTACTATAACATTAATAAAGGTGTCTTTCTTTTATTTGGTCAAATTATTCCTTAAGAAAATGGTATGTTTTCAAAATAAAATTCAAAGAATAACTCCAAAAAATTTTGTAAAGCTTTAATTTTGTTTTTCAATTTGATGAAAGTTTGTGTCTCAAAATAAATGGTTTCAGAACATATCTGTTCCAGAATTGCTTGACTTCAATTCAGTATGCTTTCCATGTGATTTAAGAAGGAGGTCAAGAATAAACAAAACATAACTCTACGTTGGGGCTTTATTGTGGGGCTTTGTGAAGTTGTATCCAAATTCTGTGTGTGTTCACGTGGTCAGAGGGTACATGTTTTTAAGAAGAGAGAGTCTGTGATCATTGTCATTATTTCTACAGGAAACCAAGAAAAGTTGCACTTAGTGCTGTTTTTATATGGGGTATACTCCACCAACCCCTAACCAGGCAGACTACATACTTACTGTCCAAGTAACAGCTCTCACTGGAAAAATACATAATTTATTGAATTATTCAAAAACATCCATGACATGTTAGAGTGGTTCCAATGCATGTAGGCCTATATATACACTTTTTGTGAGGTTGGGGTGAGTCTTGCTCTGTGCAAATTGAAATCAAGAAGCTGCCTTCCCATTTTTGGTTTCACATGGTCAGAACATTCACATCTTTTTGCGTCATATAGGCTACCTTTGGTACTGGTAGTGTGCATGTTGTTGGGTCTGTGACAAGGTTGTAACTGTATCCATTGTTCAATGTTAATAATAGCCAAAATAGTAAGAAGAAAAAGAAAAACAACAACAACAGCTATTATATTTTTAATTTTTTAATTATATATATTTTTTTATTAGCAGGCTGCAACTTGTGTTACATAAACAAAAACAAGGATACTTGAGCAATGGATATAAATACACACATATATATACCTCTTTAATTAAAATTTCTTAATGTTTCTCAATCGTAATTTAAATTTCTTAACTGCTACTGTTCATTATTGTATTCTAGTTTATATATATACGTTATGTGAGAAGTGGCATTGCTTTTAATAGAGGCGGGGTAAGTTATTGCCCTCAGCACAACTGACCTTATCTTCCCAGCTAATCTTTTTATACTTATTTTAGTTTGTAGCCTACTTTAAACTCTAACAGTCACGCTCATACTCTACCGATAGTCCGCAGATTACAGTTTAAAATAAGATCCATTACAATTAATTCACATTTAAACACAAAATGGTACTTGAAAAATAGCGATAACATAAAAAGAAATCACCCTCCAAAATATGATTACAGCACTCCAGGTTGGTTTTTTTTTTTTTTTGGTTGAAAACAGCGAAGAACAACCCATCCCGATCTACCCTACTATGATTGATCTTTTTTACTTTCTGTAGACTACCTTTAATGGTGTTTCTCATGTTATTTCTTTATCTATGTTTTAATATCCTTACTTTTACTACAGTAGTCATTGTATAAACTTGTATCCTGTTTGTTTGCTTTCGTTTGTTCTTATTCTTCCCAAATGTGAAGCACTTGACGTTACATTCAATGTGAAAGGTGTTGTGCAAATAAAGTGTAGCCTATTATTATATTTATAGCATCGACAACAGCATACAAAAATGTGCCGGTGCGAGGAAGCGGAGCCCAATACAGTGTTAATGTCAATGTGCACTTCTATTAATTGCTGGAGGTAAATAATTACCAATAACTGCATTAACTCAGTAAGCCACTTACGTGAAACAGGACCCAGACTTTATTCAGCTTCGAATCTTTCTGGTGATATTATTCGCATTTTCATCATGGTTAATTTAGGCCTACCTGTGGAGTTCAGATGTCATGATCCTCACTTTTCCTGCGTAATCCAAACTATGGACTGGTTGTGACAAATCATCAAATTATCTTCCCCATCCCACTCTCTGCGTCCTTGCCTCTCTGTGACCACCTCACTCCCGCCATAACTGCCTCGTTAGCACTGCTCTCTTCCCCATCTGCATCCAGCGGCTGGCTAACTTAATGGCTACCTCCTCCGATATGTAACCACCCAGGCCTACTAGCCTACTGATTTAGTCAGGCATTTAGATATGTTGCTGTGCTCAAGGTCACGCTAACAGTGTCCCACAGGATTAAATGTTAATTTGACAATTATTTGATTGAATGTCGCAATTAAGATGTGGCTAGGCTGTATTAAAGTAGGACATCTGATGCGTATGTGTGTGTGCGTGCGAGCTTGCGTGCGTGCGTGTGTACGACCGTAGTCGCTATGCGTATGTGCGAATTTATGCGTGTGTATTTGTTGCTTTGAATTAAGTTTAAGTGTTCAGTTAAAATGTTTTCACTACTATAAAACGTATTTTAATGACGAAACGTTCATGAAATCGTCTGCTCATCTGTCGGAGGGACTTGTGCAGCCTAGCTACCGAATACCGAAGCTGCCTTTCCTACTGGGAAACATTTTTACTTCACTCAATAATACCATAATTTAATTATCATTATAAAGACGGTAGTCCACAAGGTCTGACGTTTTCAATCCAAAAGCAAACATACCTATAGATTTGTATTGTAAACAAGGACTGTACGGATGTAGGCTGTAACAAAACCAACATAGCCTAATACAATTTACGCTTGACAATTGCCTACGTTGGTAACTATTCTCATTCAGAGACGTGGTAGACTATACGTCCAGCTTTTAATGTGTAACTTTCAGCTAAACATAGCTAATTCAACTAGAGTTTAGTGTATTCTGTTAGGGTATTATTCACATATTTATGCAATTATCGGTGCGGTTATAATAGGTAGCCTACTATAGGCTAATCGTCCGAATACGTTGAAATGTTTCTCAGGTAGGAAATATTATGAAATATTAAAAACAATGTAACGGTAGGCTACAAACAGCTGGAATTACATGTCTATACCTGCCAAAACAATAGGTAAAAACTTTAACTTTCTTATACTAAATCTATTTAGTGCAACTGCAACGATGTCGTTGTCATCGTAAGCATTTATGCAGCTTAAGTTTTAATGTTAATAGGCTGATAAGCCTAGCCTAGCAGTACCATATAACCTGGTACTACCAGTGGTAGTGGTAGTAGCAGTAGCATAGCTGTACAAATACAACTAGGTTGCATATCGATTTTAAGTACAATGTAATCCAGCAGTGAAATAGGCTATGGAACACGTTTTCACGGAATCAAGGTAATATATAATATTATATATTATATATTTCAGCAAAACAACAGACACATTTTCCCACAAATTACTAATGGAGTTTTAAACGGGGTTCTACTGAAAACGGGGTTCCACTATCGACGGACAGCTTTTTTTTTTTTTTTTGTATGTGTTTATAGGCTATATAAAATGCAGTATTGACGATATTAGGTTTTCAAAAACAAACGAACTGCATTTTTAAAAATACAATGTAAAAAATAGGCTAAGCCCTGAAATAGCCTATGTAAAATAGGCTATAACATGGCAAGGTGGCGATCGAAAGTAGAGACAGTAGGCTACTTCCATAAAATAAGGCTAATAGTCCTCATCAAACTGAGATTTTCTTTTTGATGAGGACTATTAGTTCAGCACTCTCATAAAAGTGCAGTTAAAATACTACTACGTCGCCCAGTTTAACAATCCTGCATGTTTTAGAATGGTTTGTCATCCAGGCTTTATTATTATTATTATTATTATTATTAGTCATTGAGGTCGCTGAAATCTTTTTATGTTTCTGATCATCTGGCATAATATAAAATCGCAAAATGTTTTGCCTATTTTGGATCATTTTGTTGAAATATAGGCTATTGAAAAAATACATGAAATAAACAGTGTAAATTAATGTGCAAATTGTATGTAGCTAAAATGAACCCGTAGCCTACCTTTGAATCATGAATGGCAAGCAGGCACCAAAGATACGAGTTAGTAAGAAAAGTCGATATGATAATGAATGAGCTTATTGTTGATCCAACTTCATACTGGTCCCCTCGGAATTTTTGTTTAGTTCATGATAGGCTATGCAAAGTATTTAACAAAAAATTTTGATGAACCCTGGGATGTATTAGGCCTACCCCGTTCAAAAACGTGGTTAACAGCCAATTATAATGTATAATGCAGTAGCAGTAATAATAATAATTATATATAATACATCGTTGTTGTCGTTATTGTGTTTTTTGTTTCACTGTTGTTTTTATAGGCTTGTTGAACGCTATACATATAGCCTAGCCTATTAATCTTTTCTTGGGGATGTTAAGAAAGTTAATTACAAACATTATATCGGTTTGTTATTTCTGTTTTATTTTATTGACAAACTCACAATAGTATCACAATAACTCCCGTCCTATAGCAAGCCCTATTACCAAGCCCACTTTTTATAATAAAAATATAAAAATGATTTGTTTCCCTCCTTACCACGCAGTAAAGTGCTAATTCAACTCTAACAGAGTAGATTGGAGTCCAATAGCGGCCTTATTCACTCTGTAAGAGTTGAACACTGGATATTTTACTGTGCCGACACGTCGAAAAGTTGGATAGGTTTCTTGCTGACTAAGACGGCAAAATGACAAAACTATATTAGTGAAAATTATCGAAGGTCTGGCACTTGTTTCTAATAGTGCTGTGTAGGCCTAAAAATAATAATAAATAAATAGAAAATGATCTTTCAAATGTAATACGCCGATCTCCAAATATGGAGTTGGTTTACCCATAATTTCAAAATTAATTTCAAGAAAGCAAATAAAGCTTGACAAAGAGTTGACATATATTAAAACTTTGTGGATATTTTACGAACATGAATAAAGGAGTAAGACACACTGTGAAACGTTAATCTAATTTAAAAGTGAATTACGCTGTTTATATTTGGCATGAATCGTAGTAAAACATTTAGCATAAAACAAATGTTGCCTCAAGCCATTTGATTTTACAGTGCAGAAAGGAGATTTAAGGAAAATATGGGTTGTTCCAGATTATTTCGCCGCCTAACTCCTGAACTCCACTTCGTGAAATATTTCCAGGATCAAAATAAATATCCAGCGTTAAATTAACTCTTACAGAGTAGGTGAAAGTCGCTACAACAGTTTTTGGATTTTGCTCAATTTGGACAATATTTAGCCGAACACTACGGAATGTTACTTTAAACAGCTTTGTGTCAGTAGTCAGCATTCAATAACGTTTCAATTACGTTCATAAATTAATCGATTCGGATACAATTTAAACCAAAGTAGGCTACGTGATGTCCAATGTTACATTCATAGGACCTCGTCGGTATAATTATATCAGAGGGGCGGAATAACTGTGACAGTAAATGAAAACGCCCAGAAATGTGCGTATGGAGGCTTTTTTGTACATACTATCGATAATGTTAATCAATGAAACACATTTCCAGTGGTTAAGTGACCAGCCACATCCTCAGATTATGCAGCATGGGGCGTTATTCATGAAAAAACAGTGCCTAATAATCGAGGCGCAAGCAATTTCGTAACTTACCGTAAAGTGAGTTGTGGTAGGGTAACGTCGAAATCGATTAGGAAAGCTGCTTTTGTTTGTTTCTTAACACCCAAGTAAGCTTTTACAAAGCAAACAGCCTACCATACAGACCAATATGGTGTGCGCGTGTTAAACATGCCTATGACCAGGTGGCTGTTTCTTTTCCATTAATCACTCATCAGAAACTGAGGCTATGTCAACGCAGCAAGCAAATTAGTTGAACAAAGTGAACATTGAACAGTGAACTAACTTAAAACGTCAAACACGTTGATGAGAAAAAATTATTTATTTAATAAATATTAAACCATTTAAAACGCCTAAAGTCCCCCAAAAAGAGTGTGATTTTACGGTTTCACCGTTTTCAACACCATCTAGTGATCTTAATCTCCAAATCTGAAGCCCTCTCCATGACATCCCAACCCTCTCGTTCTCTCTTTAGATGGCATTCTGTAAACATATAACAAGCAAAAAAGCACGTTGTTCATTATAGAACTCAGAGGCGGCATAATTGTAATTATCTGTTACATTTCTACAGACGGGAACATCAAGTTATTTTTTGGTCTCCTAGCAAATATTTGTTGATAAAATTCACTGAGAAAAGCATACTTTTCAGGGACAGAGAACTGCATAAAATGATGTGTGAATGGATTTACTGTAAATAAAAATAATGCCTTATATCCGAAAATTACTTTCGGAACGGATTTTTTAGGCCTACTTACCTTGGTCAAAAAAGTTTTTCAGAAGTATTTTCCTATGAAGGTTGTCGAATTGCTCCGTTCTTTCGGCACGCGGCAGAGGGCTGAATTGCACGTGTACAACCCGGAAATGGCTACTGTAGCAGCAGTGTACAAAAAAGTTATTGACCGTGTTATATTTATCATTTACCTTTATAGCGACTCTACCCTACTAGCTACATATGGTCCCTACTGAACTGTTAAGAGTTGAATTTTCTCTAAGACTGGACATTTTACTGTGTATAGGCTACCTACAAGTAGGATAATATGGATTATTTTGCACGTTAACGTGTTTAACAAAGATCCCACTTGAAATAAAGGAGGTTTTGCATGCCGTCCAAACATAGGCTGTATTCTAATTACCAAAAAAATCATGTTTCACTTAAAGTTTTTGCTCCTGATAAAGGTTTCCGGCTATGTAAATTTGCCTGTGCTGACATTTTAGCCTAAAACGCACTAAAAGCATGGATGAAATGATTATTAAAATCTGTTATTCGCATTGCCTTGCTCCGCAGTTCTAAACTGAGGTTGGTCGAAATTAGTTTTATATTGCACCGAAATATTTAAAATAGCAGTGATCAATGATCACTTTAGTAGCATTTGAATTTGTAGAGCAGCGCTAGACCGTGCGTGGCGAAATATTTATTGTGGTAGCAGTAGTAAAAAAAATAATTTAAAAAAATGCAGCAGATGCAGTAGGCTACAGCTGTGTTTGTTTCTGTTGCCGTTTCCGGTTGGCATTATAGCGTGCGGCATTGACCTTAACTTGTGATTTCGAAAAAAAAATCACAGCATGTCCCATCACTGGCCTACACATCACCAGAGTATGTGAACCAGTCTCGCAAATTACCTGCCCACTGTCCTCTCCAGGCGTGCGCATGAGACTTGGTTGATTTCATCCAAGGGAAGGGCAGCTGGTACCGGCTCCTTTCGCTGAGCATCGCCAGATTTGTCGGGTCTCCGTATGCACCGGCCTGCTGGATGGGCGGCTGCGACGCCTGTGAATGGTGCGTCTGCGGCGCCTCCGGGTCTTCCCGAATCAGAGGCATTTCGTATGGAACGATGTCAGGAAGGGGCGAGTGGTCCAGCGCGCCGAGAGTTGGCGTGGCGTACACGGACTGAGGCTGTCGGCCCATGTAAAGGCAGGGTGGCGGGCTGTGGTTATAATTATCGCCATGGGGTCTATGGTAAAATGTCCCATGAGTGTAGTAATTCTCTTCCCTGTTCATGGCTGGCGATGACTGGAACTCTGCGGGTGCACATGTGTCTCTGCGCTGCCGACAGAAACTCCTGCTGTACCTGCTGAGACCTCTGGCTGGTGCGGCTAAGGGCCCATAGGTGTGTCTTTGATGTCACGTGACCCCAGTTGCATTTGCCCATAGGCTTATTTTTTTATTTTGCTACAGAACCACAGTAAGTTTCTTGTTTCTCCCTCAGCAGCGCCACGATTCGACAATAATTGAAAATAATTGACTATGTGCCAATCAATTCCTTCAGCAAACACCAGTGTTTGCATGCGGTTATATCTGCGATCCCCCAATGAAAAGACAGGCAGGCCAGCACGGGAATCCATGGATGGTCTGACTAATGCCACTGAACGACTAAACACCAATCTCTCTGATAGTTTCTACAGAACAGCGAGGACCAAATGCAGACAGAAGCCGAATCCTGTTTTCCGGATATCATATCAAGAGAAATCTGGGAAAGAGGACTATTTGCGGCAAATGAAACTTTCTACTTTATTTGAACCATTGACAATAGCCATTTCTTTTCAGGTCATTGGCATTAAGTGCAAATACTGGTTGAATTGCCTGTAAATTCAGAGACTGCAGGAGAACTGAACCCCGGGTATAATCTTGGATTGGGAGGCGGTTGCCGAGGAAACCTAGCCATCAGGAAGTTGGGAGTATTCAAAGAGGATCAAAGATCAAGCTTCAACCTAATCACACACTTGAAACATCCCTCTCACTCTCTAGGTCTGACGTATTTACAGAGTACTCTTCGTATAATTGTAGCCCCTATTTCTGGGGGGGGGGGGGGGGGGGATGTGCCCTTTAAAATGGCTCATTTAACCCCATTTAACGAATCTGCTTTCGTTACAGAGAATTACATTCGCAAACAGACTCCTTTCTACTCTCACTTCCTCCTTAGATTTCGCGCTTGGGAAAACTGGGCTATTTCAGAAAAAAATCGAATACAGTAACAAGCCAATTGAACCCTGAGTGACTGGAGAAAAAATGGATAGAACGGAATAACTTAATTGTCAACAGGTTGTGCGGTTCATTTTGCGCTGCCCGTCAGGATAAGGGAATTAGTTCGCCTCGGGTGAAGTTAAGTGGCATTTGCCTGTTACGTGATATTTTCGCAGAGACGGTTCGCGCGGTGGTTGTGTGGCTCATAACAGGTACACTTCCTTGCTCCATTAAACAACGACCTTCGTGGAGAGTGGCATCGTCTCCATTGGCTACAAACGGAAGAGGCACGTGTCCCCTCAAATGTTAAAATTAACATAGGCTATAGAAGTCAAAAGTATTCTTCTAATACGGCACGGAACCCCTGATGCCCTCCCCGCCCCACATGTTGGCAGTTTCACGAGTCATTTGGCGAGATAATATATCATTCAGAAGACATAACATACATAGGACAGGGTTGTGCACTGATGCACAATGAACATTAGCACCAGTCAGAAATGAGAGGACGTGGTGATATCTTAGCATTAAGATATTTTTGTTGGTACCAGACCCGCGGCTCACATTGCGGGATGTTCAGTCAGTCATTAAGCTGAAGTGGTAAGGATGACAAGCCACTGTCTGTGAAGGTGGCAAAATGATTAAGAATGGAAAAAGCCACATCCAATCATTGTTCAGTCCATTTGGCAAAATATCTAGTTAGCTTGATTGCTGGTTATCTAGATCGTAAATTAACTATCTGGTGGCTCATCCATTCAGCCAGGTGGTTACCTTGGGGTTAACATGCCTTCCGGAAAACATGGAAATTAATAGACCGGTTTTCCAGTCATGGAGGATACATGGAAAATCAGAACAATATTAGAAATAATCAATGCCAATGCCAATAAAATCAAGAAAAGTATACTGCAACACGACAGCGCCTGAAGTATGGGTTTGGGATATGTTCAATGACTAAGAAAAAGTAGCTCAAATAGTTGTAGGAAGAGCCCTGCAGATCAGTGTTTGGGGATTCTCATGTGACAGTTTTCAAGCTATATTTTCTTCAGTTGCCAGCTAAAATAAGTTACCAGTATTGGTATTCAGTGGAGTGATTAATGTTTTTTTGAGTTTGGATCTTTTTCGATTTTTTTTATTATTATTATTTTTGCAGAAATATGAATGTAGCCTACCATACATACCATACACCAACACATTTGAAAATCTTTCAGAATATTTTTTATTGAAATGTTAAACACTTAAAAAAAGAGCTTTAAAACTTTCTCCTTTCTATTTTCAAAGGCTGCAATTCTGTGGCAACATATTACAGCACATCACTTGCATAAATTATCAATCAACGACCACGAGGGGTGGCCAGACAATCTAATGTTTATCTAAGGAAATAACGTTATTTTCGCAATTACGTTATTCATCCCCTATCGCGGTATTAATTTTAAACGGATGGCAACAGAACATTTCATAAAAATGTAATGTAAGAAAGAAGGATTTTACCAAGCGACTTTTTAGAAGCTTCTGATTGGCCAATTGTCCTAATTAAGAATTAATTGGGAGTTATTTGGCACCTGTGGCTGTATTTAAGGGCCTACCTTTAGAGCCACTGCCTTTTTGCCCTTGATACCATGGCAAAATCGAAGCAACTCAGCCAAGACCTCAGAGTTCCACAAGTCCGGTTCCTCCTTAGGAGCAATTTCCAAACAACTGAAGGTACCACAAGCATCTGTACAGACAATTGTATGCAAATATAAACACACAGACACTGCATCGTTCAGGAAAGAGGCACAAATTAACTCCCAGGGCTGAACGAACTTTGGTCTGAAAGGTTCAACTGAACCCCAAGACAACAACAAAGGAACTGGTGAAGGAGTTGGAGGCATCAGGTACCAAAGTATCTACATCCACCATTAAAAGAATCCTATATCACATGGCCTGAAAGGCTGTCATGCAATGAAGAAGCCCCTACTCCAAGACTGGCCAGAATGAAGTTTGCAGGTGATCACCAGGACGAAGACCTAGCCTTTTGGAGGAGTGTTCTCTGGTCAGGAAGGAAAAAGGGTGAGGCTTTTAATCCGAAGAACACCATCCCAGCTGTGAAGCATGGGGTTGGTGGCATGTTGTGGGGGAAAAGGGCCATATTGTGGGGGAGAAGGGCCTATTTTCCCATAGCAAATTTGTGGACTGAACTGAAAAGGCATGTCCGAGCAAGGAGGCCCACAAACCTGATTGAGTTACACCAGTTCTATCAGGAGGAATGGGAAAAAATTCCGGCAAAGTATTGTGAGAAGCTTGTGGAAAGAACGCAGGGCACACTCACACAATCTATTCACTCACACACTCATACCTATGTCTCCAGTTAGCCTACCTGCATGTCTTTGAACTGTGGGAGTAAACCAGAGTACCTGGAGGAAACCCACGAGGACACAGAAAACCACTTAGGCCCAGGCTGGGATTTAAACCCAGGACCTTATTCCTGCAAAAACAGGACAGTCCACAAGCTAAAATCAAGGGATTTATGAATAAAAGTATTGAAAACAGGAGTGGCAGTAATTTTGACGCCAATCTTTTTGGGAAATGAAATTAAGAATAATTTGTCTACAATTTTATTAGAATAAAATAGTATAGTTTTCCAAGAATGTAGTTTTTCAGCATACAATATAGCATGTTAAATTTGTGTTTGTAAAGCCAAGTTTTGCTAATCTTTGTCACGCATGCCAATAACTTTGGAGACGACTTGTAGCTTTCCATCGCAGGTTATTGGGGCCTTTTCTCACACTGTAATGTTCAAGTAAACTCACTCAGCTCAAATCAGTCTGCGTAATGCCGCTTAATGGCATTTATATTTGATCACCTTTGGGGAGAAAGGAAACTGTTAACTGAAGGCAAGTTTGCACTAGATGTAATTGTATAGCTGTGGTTATGAGCCGTGAATGTGATAAAGCGATTTAGCATATATCTAGACAGAAGAAATGTGTGTAATGATTTTAAGTGAAAGTCAATACCATATTGCCTCGCCAAAAAGGGAAGAGAATAGAAATAAAGCAATCAAACAAGGACTTGGACTGCCATAAACGCTTTTACTCAGTTTAACATTAGCCTGAAAAATAAATAATGCACACACACATGTATGTATGTGTGTGTGTGTGTGTGTGTGTATATATATATATATACACACATATATATAGAGAGAGACAGAGAGAGAGAGAGCTCCATAATGTTTGGGACAAAGATGTTTTTTATTATTTAATATTTGGCTCTGTACTCCACATATTTAGATTTGTAGCTGAACAATTCACATGAGGTGAAAGTACACTTTCTAAGATTTTGTTTAGGGGTTTCACCTTCTAGGGGTTGAATCACTTTTTATATCAAACATCCATATCACTCATGTTGTCCCCTTAAATGTGACTGGTTGCACTACCTTTAGCAGCAATAACTAACATCAACGCTTCCTGTATCTGATGTCAGTCAGATATTCACATCGCTGTGGGGGAATTTCAGCCCAACATTCAATATCCTTTGATCATGGCATAGTGTGGCATTGTAGAAACTGTTTGGTGAGTACATCACTCAGACAGCAAGGTTCAATATGTGTGAGGTTCAGATTTAACATGGCTAGCTGCAATCAAGCCTGGCTGTGTTCAATCAATTGAATATAAGTATCAGTTAAATTTGGTTCATTGGTTGAGGCAATTGGGGGGCAATTACTTTTTCACATAGATGATATTGATGTTTGATAAACTTCATTGAATAAATGAAATAATTTTAAAATGTGTTTTGTGTTTTCTTTCAACTAAGTGTAACAAATATGCAATAACAGGAAAGCAGGAAGCACTCTAGCACAATAAGCGCAATATGAACATGGGTGTTTCATTCATCATGACATGCATGGCTTAAGAGGGTAAATAATCCCTTTAAATATGAAATGCATCTAATTAAGAACAATTAAAAGCTTGTTAAAATTTTTGTATTGTAATTGTGGTTAAAACAAGAACCATACATACACAGGGGGGCCCCAGGAATGAGTTTAGGAACCACTGGTCTAGTTTGGAGTGGCAACGTGTGACATTTTGGGACTGGAAATACACAATACATGTGTACCACAAAATATATTCCTTGTATTGGACATTTAGGGAAAGCTGTGCTGTCAAGCATTTTGAACTAAATATTCATAAATTTAAAGGGTTCAGACAGTTCTCTGGATAGACAGCACAGTTCTCTGAAGGTCCAGGAGCATCAGATTATATGAAGCTATTGGGTGTAATAAAATCACTGCAAGATCTGTACTTGCTCCAGATACAAAGCTGGTTTTTATAACAAACTTACCAGCAAGTGGCAGTAGAGTAAAAACTCAATAGCTGAACCCAGTATAAATACAAATGCATTCTGTATCAAAATATGTATATTAGTCTTATAAATGTATTTTTAATATACAATTTGAGAATGGTTGTGAATGGTTTTTAACTGTTTTGCTATCAGTTTAACTGCTGTTTTATGGCTGAATGTGATGTGCTGGAAACTGACTGTTGCATGAACATGACATCTCTTCAGACAGGTGGGGATTAGAATGCATCATCCTGATGAATGTCAAACCAAGGTCAAAATCAAGGTAGATTTTGAGGTGTGAGGTTAATTTAATAAGATTTATGAAAATATGTATTCAATTACAATTACATGTTCAATATCCATGACGACACAGGACAAATATAAGCATATTTTATTGAAGATTGTGTGCCAAGACTAAAAAGCTGTCATTAGTACCAAACAAAGCCAAGGCCTCTCTGCATTACCCATTCAAAACAATATTGCAAGAACAGGATACATAGTAGTCCCATGTCTACAGCATGTTTCTGCTTGTTTAACAAATGTCAGGCTCATGCATGCATATGTATGTGTGTACATGAACATTTTCACACGCAAAGGCATGTTACATACACACACAGGTACACACAGATGTCAGACACAGCAGTTATTTATGGGACTTATTGCTGGAGGGGGCTTGCTCTGTTGCATTGTGTGTGTGTGTTTATTTGTTACCCTAGCTGGTCTGTATGTGTTTGTTATTTTGGTTGATCTGTCAGTGCATGTGCTTTTGTCGTTATGGTTGGTCAATCTGTGTGTGTAGGTGTGTGTGTGTCCTTTTGGTTGGTCTGTGTGTGTCTGTCATTGTGGTGCGTCTGTGTATGTGTGTTTTTCGGTGAGAGGCTCTTGCTGGTGGGCTGAGTTTCAGCTGGGGCCTGGGAGGGAGTGTCGTCATTGGGTCGCACCCGCTGTGGTCTCCTGAACCTAGGTTCAGTAGCCTGCCTCCCATCTCTGCGTCTCCTGGTCTCTGATTGGCTGGATCCAGTGCGAACCGAGCACTGCCGCAGTGTGGTTTTTCTAAGAGTGTTAAGCAGGAAGCGTTTGTTTGTGCTGTGCAGTGGACACTTTGCCCTGAGAGAGAATATGAGAGAGCAAGAATGAGAAAAAGACTGAAAGGGGTAGAAAAATACTGTCAGAAACAGACCCAGCAGTTTAATCTTTAAAAAACAACAATTATGATTTTTCCAGAGTCCAGTCCAGTCCAGATCTCAGGTAAGCAGACAACTCTTCATGCAACACTGCCCTACAGAACACGTTAAATTCTGCACAACATAGTGATACATGGGCCGCAGTCCATATGACAGTCAACTCTCAGGCTAGCATAAGCAAGCTTGTACAGTATGTAGAAGTTTGGGTCGGGGGGAGGTGGGGGGGTGGAGGGGGGGGGTTGTTTGGGGGCTTGACCTCCTGCTATGGCAGACTGAGATATATAATTAGATTTATATCAAGATTTTATTTATGGATGATCGATGAGATCAATCAATGGTTAACTAAAATCGGAAAGGGTTTAACAAACCCCTCAATGGTGCTGTTTTGGGGTGTCGGTCATTTTTTATTCAATTTTACATTTCTTAATCATTCATGTTTGAGGTGTTTATTTTGGGTTTGTGGTTTTTGCTTATATTCATATGTTGATTTGACTTACATTAAATTTTAATGGAAATGGTCATTATTAAAAGTGTGAAAGGATATGTGACGGTAAAGTATTCTTTTTTTACGTCACTTTGGATAAAAGCGTCTGCTAAATAAATGTTATGTAATTTAAGGGTGTACTATTGGTGCCTTTTAGATTAGTTTTAAAAGGAAAGTTTTGTGTGAAAGTTCTTAAGCAACTTAAACCATCTATTAGAAATCGCAATGACAGCAGTGCCCACACCTGGGTCTGCACAGACAACTGTCAAGGAGACTTCAGTACCGTCCAAAGAGGAACTGCTTTGCACAGAAGCCAAATCTGGCCAATCCTCTTCCATTTAGGGGGTGCTCTATTTAAAGCTTTAGAACTCCTTAGAATGGATTGTAGACTTGATGCAGTTATTGTGTTAACCAAATATTTGACTACATTGCTTTTATTTACTTTTAAGTTCTTACTTTTTGCACAGCTGAAAATGGGGAGAGACTCAACACAAAAATATCTGTTTCTGTAAAATGGTTAAACATATCCAGCCATCCATTATCTTCCTGGTCAGGGTCAAAGAAGGTGCTGGACTCTTTACCACCATGCATTGGGTGAGAGGCAGGAATACACCCTGGACAGTTCGCCAGTCCATCGCAGGGCTCATACACCATTCACTCACACTCATACCTAAGGGCGATTTACACTCTCCAATGAACCTAACCTAACCTAACCTAACCATGTCTTTGGAAGGACTGTGGGAGGAAACCAGAGTACACGGAGGAAATCCACACGGACACAGGGAGAACGTGCAAACTCCACACAGAAAGGCCCCAGCCAGGATTTGCGGTAAAATATCTATGCATGTAAATATGAAATAAAACCTGATTATCTGTACTTTTGTCTCAAATCTCAAATCCAAATGCCTTCAGTATACAGCAAAAATAACACATTTCACTCTTCCATTCCATACTTTTGGAAGACGTTGTATTTTATCAGTAGAGAGAGGGAGACAGGGAACTGATGTAAAGTGTAACACTCTTTACAGAGTGCCAGGGTCTTAAAAGTAAAACTCCTGGCTAAAACACATAAACCATTAATAAAAGTGCAGCAGTGATATGAAATTCAATCGAGGGTTTGTAATACATTTATATATGATGTTTGTAATATATTTTACTTTATCACTATTTGTGATTTTTTACTTGCTATCCTGTCAGACTTCTTCCAGATTTGCTCAAGTGTGTTATATTCCTACATTACCTAGAACTAATTTTGCCATCCCCTTTTGTGAGAATGTTAGCTAAAGTTGGAGGTAGTGGCCATGCACTAAGTTCCCCATAAAGTTACAATGGCACATTCTAGACCAGTGTTTCCAAATCCTTTAAAAAAACTTTAATGTTCAAATGAATTTAAAAAAACTTAAATGAACAAATCCCATTCACAAAAGCCAAAATAAATGTCATTAAAATGCATATAGTTTAATTGAAACCCCAAAAGAACATTTAGGCCTACGTGCGTGCGTGTGTGGAGGGGGGCTGCAAGGTGTTTATTTTTTATGCTTTTGAGAGTGATGTGCCATGAGATTCTGTAAATTTAGAAAGTGTGCCGCGGAAGGAAAAAGGTTGGGAAACGCTGTTCTAGACTACTGAGGCTGCTAGCACAGCAGAAATCCAGGTACGTACTCTTGACATGAATTTTCTCAGTAGGAGTATTGCACAAAGTTAATTAGCGGGGATTCAAAGCAAAGACCCTGTCTTGTCATGGGCTGAAATTAATATCTGATACTTACAGTTGGTGCTATAGCAAGTTGAAGACACACTCTGCTATTAACTTCATTGTTCATGTTATGACAATATCACCACATGACATCATGTCATCTATAGAACTCAAGTTGTACTGCGAAATATTGAAATGTCACACAAAATAGGAAAAGATTCCAATGTTAGGTCTGACTGGAGTGTTTTGAACATTGGGAAGAGAACATGGTATTGCCATACACAAAAAACAGCTTAAGCTGCATCAAAATAACTTAATCCTGCCTGAATAGTTTCAACATGCCTGTAGCAGGTTTGTTATATATCATTGAAAGAGCTGAAACTCACCATCCAGCAGGACCCATAGTCTCTGCTCGTACCCTGGCTCGGGCAGCTTCCCTGAGCAGCTCCTCCACTGCTTTCCTGGGGAAGGGGAGGTTGGGAAACAGTCAATTAGCCTACTTAGTACCTTTTATTGTAGACTGCATAACCTTTGCGCTGGTCTACAATAAGTCAGGTGATTGGCAGAACATGGGCAGATCCATCCATTATGGTATTGATGAATGCTCTCTCCCACATCAGTACCTGCCTGTATTCAACCATTTGAGACAGGGAGCCTCTCCATCTGGGATGATATAGTCTAAAAGCCACCTTCAGGTCCTGCCAATTCTGAACTACAGGAAGATGGAAGGGCTGTGGACTGAGTCTGACTTTGGGCAACACAATTCTCTACAGTAGCCCAGTGGTCATGTCTTGTGTTCCTTCAGTCTTCTACTTCCTCAATTTAAAGGGAACCCCGCCTGTTAAGACACTTAGGCCTTAAAATGGTCTAAATGCCTTCAGTTATATAAACATGTCATAAAAACCATATAAAAGGTTTTAGTTATTTAAAGTAAAATAAAATAAAAATCGACCCGTAGTTTGCCATTGTTATTACCGTCACAATGCACTCTGGGTAGTGACGTCCATTAGCCCTAGTACTGTACAGTACCTAGTACAGCCTAGTCTTTTACCGGATTCATACATGTCTAAACACACATATTCATACACTCGCACACAAAAATGCAGGCACAAACAGCTACTTAGCTGACAGTGCTTTGCTTTAGCTAACTACTAAGCTTGCAATGCTTTAGTCAACTGGCTAATAATGGTAAGACTGTCCAAACCATAAATACTACATAGTTACGCATGCTTAGTGCTGTTTCCAATAAAAGTTCATTTTACAAAATGTACAAGTCCTTGTATATTTGCAACTTCAATAAATACTGATTGTTAAATAATACTGTACATACATACACACATACATGGAATGCTTAATTGTCCCCATGGCAATATTTCCCCGGCAGCATGTTACATTCACATCTATAAACAGACATTTATACCAAGAAACATACAATCATTCACACTACAGAAGAGGGGGGGGGGGGGGGGTTTACATACAGATATAAAATTACACATCAGCCTATTAAATAAATATATAATCTTACAAACCTATCCCCACATATGTTTGCCCCATTCATGCACTGTATGCTTGTACACACAGGGCCAAGCTACTTAAAAGAATTTAGGAAACGGGTAGCATTGCTTTGGAATACAGCTTGTTTAATTTGTCTGAGCTAAGACAGGCAATATTGTAGCATGTAACTTGGCACAATTTTGATATCAATACTTTTGATGGCAGGCCTACATCTGAATGAATGACTTATAGACAGTGCTTTGTATGTGTAAGTAACTTGGCATTTTTGTGCAATGAAAACGTATTTTAAATCAGACAGAATTAACGGAGTACTTCGGTGTTCGCAAAAAAAAAAACCCATTTTTTTCAGCCGGAATTATTATTCGAGTGCCCGATAAAAATCACGTTCCAGATGTTAATTAAGCCGGTAAGAATGACAGTATCTGACCTCCCCAAGTGAAACTAATCGGGTCCGGACAGGAAGATTAGGGCTAAAATAAAAAATCTCCTAAATAATAATATTGGAATCTTATAATGTTTTCAGCTGCACGATTCCCAGTCTATGTAGGAATTTAAGGCGAGTGCACCTCTAGGATTAAAAAAACCCATGATTTAGGACAAATCGTTGTTAAATGTGAGAGTGTGTCAGACTTTAATTGTCTAGAAGTCGTCTAATGTATGGAAGGCATTAGCCAACTAATTAGACCATATACATGTAATTACGGGTATTAATACATACTCAGATACGTCCGCACGACAACTGACCTTTCTAAATCCTGCTCCTCAGTCATAATTTTAATGTAGTCCTCCAACAACAACAGAATGACTGACAGTCGTCAAGGCTTCTATTACACAGGACCCCAGTCAGGACCCTTCCACGGTGCTGTCTTTCCCGTAGCCTGCTTATAATCTACACGAGAAATACCCACCCGAATAAAACAATGTAATCTAGAACAGACGTATAGGTTCCTTTAAATTTTTTGTGACGATTTAAATTGTTAAATTAAAAAAGTATAGGCTTTGAGACGTTAAATGTACGATGACGATAATTATGTGACATTCGGTAGGTCTGGTTAATGTCGTTCATTGAATTTTATGATCAAGTTAGCCTGTCAGTCAGCCAAGTTATTTTCATCAATGTATAGAAAGAGATTCCATAGGCTATCAGAAGCGAAGCGAAAGTGAAAAAAGAGACTGGCTCGCGAGGCTATCACCCACCTCACGCACTGGCTAAATTATTTCAAAGATAAATGAGACAATATCGCTGTTTATCATTAAATAATAAAGCTCTTCGGGAAGTGTTTTTTCTCCTCTCCATCATTACTACTTTAGGAAGTTCGATTTTCAGTCAGGCAGTGTGCGCACCGATATTATGTGATAGCCTGGGAAGTGGGAGAATGTAGCTGTAGAAAGGGAACATAAACACAGGATTTTCAAATAAACCAACTAAGGAATTGAAATAATTATTTGAGGTCGTACATAAACTGGATTTTGACTCTATCGGAACCGCAGGTAGCGGTGCTGTACCATCCAGATGTTGACCGAATGTTGCTGTAGCGTACAGGTGTATGCTAATGCAGGAGGAAGAGGCAGCAGCTAGAACTGGGCAACCCGCTATTCTCCTCTCATTTTGACATCGGCACTTGGAAACCTAACGCCCAACACTGACCCCAAGTGGATTTTATTCAATATGTACTTTAAAAACACACCAGGCATTGTCTGCTCTCAGCAAGACCTGGGGTCTTGGACCAGCATACTGCGTCCAGGGGCCTCATTTATAAAAATGTTTTTGGACTTGGATCTTTGGAGGTTTGCGTGCAGCCCTCAAACATGCAGTACCTTCACATAACCAACAGGTATTGAACTTACATCTAGTATGAACTTTATATAGACATACGATCATATCCACGTCAAAGTGGGTTTTTATAAATAACTACTTAGTCATGGTTTTCTGCGTAAGCCACTGTTTTAAGATACAATTTGATTGTAAGACTATTTTATAAATGATGCCCCTGGTCTAGATCTTTATCCAGTTGACCTGAGTTCCATCAAGCTGATCCAGGACCAGGTTTACCCAATCATGATCTGGACGTCCACCCAACATGTGAAGTTTCAGACTATAGAAGACACTGCATGTGGTCTACTGAGTTCAGAGGTTCATATGATTCTGATATTTGGAATCTATGTGCCCTGTATTGTGGCATTTTGTTTATCTTTCTGCAGTGATGTTATGCTCCGAGTGATTGTGTGTGTGTGTGTGTGTGTGTGTGTGTGAGCGTTCATAAGGCAGACATCCCTGCAGTCTGACCTTTGTATTGTGTGAACATTTAAATCCAACCTCCCATTCTAAAGCAGACATGCTACAATAGTATTTCAGTTGTTTTAGCAATGGGGACAACTCTACTGTCTCTCAGTTGTGACTCTCACTGATAGTCCAGTCCAGAATACAGGCTGGGATCACAGGTAAATGGAGCATGTGCTGCTTGATGTCTGTTTGGTGCCAGGGGCATGATTAAGGCCTCAGTGCTATGGATTTGCTTAACGTAGCTTGGGAGACATCACAAGCTGAAGATCCATGCTGTTCTGAGCGCTCGAGTTGCACATGACCTATTCAATTGTGTGACAATGGGCAAATGTATAACCAAAATAATCTATGACAACAACCACCAACTACACCAAACTCCCTCCATGCCATGCCCTCACAGGGGGTTACAGATTACAACTTCCCCACCCCCAGGGTGACAGGATGGCCGAAGAGAGGCCAGGGCCAGTCATGTATGAGCCCTTAATCACAGCCTTTTGACACCCAGAGATTGGCCCCATAAGACAGCCCAGCACTCCGATATGGTCGTATTGACAGTGCTGGTTACATATTAACCAGGTCCGTGCCTCTCCTGATGGAAACAGCAAACATAGGGCCAATTGGTAATGTAGAAATAGGACAAGCCCCTGTCTCTGTTTTAACTTGGAAGAGATGTGAATGTCTGTAGGATGAATTTCACCATTAGTGTGGGATGCTTTGACAGATATCCTCAAACCTGGTAGGTTCATTTTCATAGCTATCCAGTCTTTAATTGATCAAAGTGGTTGAATGCACAGTTAACACTTGGTTTCTTGAGTCATATGTTTAATGATGATTTTAATGTAAAAATAAATGTCAGCATACACTTTTTGGTATGTCTAGTGTGGGATGGTACTTCTATCCTTCCTGTTTGTGAACTGTCAGTGCATTAACTGTCTTCAATAACAAATGCATCCCTATCTTTGATGCTTAAGGAATAAGATCATCACTCACAGAGAGCAGGATCAGTTTTAGAGGAGGATCAGTCATAGCAAAGAGAGAATAAGGCACAGGACCAGAGACATTCTAACCACACATATATGAATCCTTTTCAGTGTATTCACTTGTACTTGCAGTTATAGTTAAAACACTTTTTATAAACACACACGCACCAGTACATTCAGAACATTCAGAAGTGTGTTTTTTTTAGAAGACAAATTTTATCTCACACTCACAAACTCACATAAGTGGAACAACGAACACACATTGCCTCCTAACCCTGACAGACAGCCCCCGCGCGCTCTCTCATACAGAACAAGCAGCTGTTCCTATCTTTGTTCCTGTGTGCATGGGTAAACTAGCCCTAATTGAAGTAAATATTGTGTAAAGTATCCTGTAAGACTGAGATAACATGTTTGTCAGACATTAAGTCAGGCATTGAGTTTCTCTGTTTAAACAGCCAGACAGCACAGTCATTGAGGACCAGGAACTCCTAATCCACACACAAATAGAGTCACATTCACACACACACTCATGTATGCACTTAAAAATACACTCACACACATTCACATGCGCACTCACATACACATATAAAAACATTCAAACTTGCACATATAGACTTATTGACTAAATGTAATGTAATGTATACACATGTAGGCACAGACGCACACACACTCACAAACATCATTCACAAGCACATCTTAAAAACCAAAATGGGGGGTTTCTGGGAGGCTCATTCTTTTAACTTTTCTAGTGCATGGATGGGACCCATGGTCTGATATTGAATCTGGACCTTGCCAGGGTTTACTGTGGTGGGCAGCCCCAAAGGGTGATGCACAATTTAGTTACCTGAATTTGGTAGCTAATGAAGTAATGGCTTTGCTAAGTTCACTAGCTAATCTAAAGTTAGCTATCAACCTGATGGTTTGTGATGGGTAATGTTAAAAAAAAATATATATATATTTTTATACATGTAACTAGTTGAACAAGGCTATCCTCTACCCCATACACCTAGCCCGAATTAATAATCTGCTGGACATTTCACAATGGGACCTTTCTGACAAATAAGCACCGAATCAGGGCTACAATACACCCAAACCTTTCTAACACTCTGCACAGACCGTGTAGTTCTGTAGGTTACTACCTACAGTGGCTACTTATTGTATTTTTCAAAATAACTTCGTGTCACACTATTCTAAATGTATATTAGGCTGCTAAGTCAAACATTTGTGTAGCAAAGCATGTTGGGGCAGCCTTAGCCCTGATACAGGACCCTTTGGGGGTCTGGTCATAGAGACAACAACTGATACTAGCTACTAGCAAGTTGGATTCTAACCAGTTCAAGCTAACGTGATCTATCCAACAGGTAACATTAGCTTACCAAACTAGCCTAGCTTCTAAGCTGCCTAACTTCACCTACCACACAAATAATGTGAGCAAACATTTAATTCTTCGAAGAACTTAACCCTCCTGTTCTGTTCATTTTTTAGGTACAGCAAAAATGTTCCCGGGTCAATCCCCATACAGGGGGGGGTTGCAAATACATGAAATGAACCATTTTCATTTAAAATGTTGATTACACTAATTAAGGCCAGTAGAAGAAGTTTCATACTGAAAAAATAATTTTAAATATTTTTCCTAGATTTTCAAACTTTAAAAAGGGTCAATTTGACCCGCAACATAACAGGAGGGTTAATGTTGAAATTTGCACTTATATGTCCAGGAGAAACAATGCAAGCTCCGCATCTATCTTGAACTCCACCCACTCCCAAAGCCCTCGCCACTTTCTCATTTGTGGTCTGATGTTTATTTTAGTTTTAGAGTGAGCTCTATCCAATTTTCCTCTTTTTGGCATTACACAGTGCCTGAGTAAGTCACCCCCATCAGTGAAACTTTCTTTTTCAATGCATCTAGCCATGTCTACTGTAGAAAAAATGCTGTTACATGAACATGCAAGGTCAATCTCATTGTTGATTGGTTCATGACATGAACTGGTCCATCTCTTTGATTGGTTTATGTCGTAAAACCACTTTGTTTTGAATACAAAAATTAGGGCCGAATTCCTGGTTTTACAATGTAGAATTTAAGAGTACCAACAGTGTATGGTGCCGGATTTCAGTCTATGATCGCAGCCAATGAAGCACAGCTGTCCCTGATATCTTTCTAAAAAAGTCACTTACTACAGCTTTAAATACTTACAGATTGCACTGTATAGTCAGGTTCACAATTATTTGCCCCCTTGATGAAAATGAGGGGAAAAGGCCATGTAAAATAAACCATACAGACAATTGGGCTGCTTGGTAACTTGGGGCGCATGAGTGGGCACCACTGTCTCGGATTGATTCTGACCCATATCAGTGCTGACTGTGGCTGTCAGCCCTGCAGGGTTGGCGCACAGTTGGCTTTGTGTTGCCCAAGGATGTGGGAGGGATACAGTCGCTGGGGATAGCAGTCTTCATTGCTTGAGTGACTCCTGCTAGTCGTCAAGGGTGCCTGTAGCCCGCTTTCTGTGCAGCCATATGATTGGGTCTCCTCCGCCCTCTGCCTCCTCTGCATACGCGGCTTATGGCTGCAGTGTGAATGGTGGGTGGCCTTCTATCACTTGTTTCATGATGTTTCTTTAGGGTATAAAAATGAGGTAACACACAAGGTAAAAATATCCCTTTATCATCCATCACCGTGGGGAAAGCTAAAAAATTGTCAAAAGACACACCAAAAACTATATAAACATTTAAACATAGCACTGTTAGGGTGATAAAAATGCAAACATCTGCAACAGTTGGAAACATTCCAGGAAGAGAATGCATCTTCTACCCATTAACAGTGAGGAAGATGGCAAGGGGGCAAAGAAGAACCCGAGGATCACATTTCAAGAGTTTAGCTGTCGCATGCATCTCAGATCAGTCATAAAATGCCACCTGCTTACCAACCAACTTTGGAAGGGCTGCAAGAAGAAAGTCCTTACTGAGGGCAACCAATAAATTCAAGCGTTTGCCAAACGTAAACAAGAAAATTACACCAATCATACTCCAAATCAATGCAGAAGTGGTTCTGCGAAAACAAAATCAACATTTTGCAATGGCTGTTTCAGTCCCTAGACTTAAACCCTACCAAAAATCAGAACTGAATTAAAGAGGGCAGTCCATAAGCACAAACCTGGGGGCATCAAGGATCTTAAAAGGAAGCTTGTAACTGAACTGAATCTTTTCCATAATTTAGTTCATATTTAGAAAATAGCAGTTATATGCAGTGCCACAAGTCTCATGGGAACATCCTTGGAAATAAGTATTTGCCTAATGACAAATATTTAAAAAAGCATCTAAATCTTGTTTAAAAAAAAAAAGCTCTGTGGGTGGCCTTCACAAATGGTTGATCAAATATTGAATCATTTACACTTGGTTTAAGATTGGTGGCTCACATGGCAAAATGCCTCCAAATTAAAAACGTGGATATGTTGAATGGTACCATTTAATGGAAATATCAGTAAGTATTTAAGCTTTGACATAACATGGATCAGTCCTACGGAGACAGGCCAACTGATGGGAGACTCGGACTTGCTTAATCTACGCTTTCCTATACATTACCTCACCTTTCCTCTGTGAAGAAAACTAATACTACTTTGCAAATCAGTGAAGCTAAATGGCATAAGCGTGAAAGTATTCAAGCAAACCATGGGTTGAAGGTATGTTTAACACTGATGAGCAAAGGGTAAGCATTATTCTTTAGTCCACAGCGACCTCTAGTGCCCAGAATGAACTCCTATGGTAGAATTTGTGGAGAGCTTTTATGGGGCACCTTGCATTAACTGGATGGCTGTATTGAAGGGATTAGGAAACAAGGAATAGAGCATTCAAAAAAATTAAAACATGTTTTGTATATTATGTATAACTTCATAAAATCTTTTATATATTATTAATTTGGTATATGATGTATATGCTGTTAATTTTTTCCTCTTTGAGGCGGATTGTTTTTGTTCCATTGCCATATGCAGAAATAATAAGTGTTGGTTTGTGTTGTCTTCAGATATGTTGATCAAACACCTAGACAGAAAAAATGTGGGCAGAAGGGCCCAGTGATCTAAAGCATAATGATCTACCAACACAATACACTTTTTCCACATTTTGTTACGTTACAGCCTTATTATGAAATTGATTAAATTCATTTTTATTCTCATCAATCGACACACAATTCCTCATAATGACAAAGTGAAAACAGGTTTTTAGACATTTTTGCAAATTTATTAAAAATAAAAAAACTGAAATATCACATTTACATAACTCTTTACTCAGTACTTTGTTGAAGCACTTTTGGCGATGTGGCGAATTAGTCTATGTATTTTATATTCATATAGCCTACAATCATCTTTGCAATTGACAAGTTTACCATCTTCTTCACACCTTAATCAGCACCATAGCATCATCTGAAAATTTATGAGCAAACTAAATATAGCTATTCGCCTGTTTTATGTTGGTCTATTCATTTTTCATGTGATTACTCTTCGTCATGGAAAGACAAAAATACAACGAATACCACTTTAGTAGGCTATTAGTAGTAATATCAAAATGACAATGTAGCCATGAGTCCCCAGGTGTAAGATGCACAAACCCAAATCCCTAAATCAGCTTTTATTGTCCTCATAGATAGGTTTATGTTTGGGGACAAACAAAACCTTAATTCCACATCCATTGCTAATGGTTACATATGGTGGTGGATCTGTGATGGCATGGACAGCCATCTTGTGGGAGTCATTGGTCTAATAACTGCTCGCCACGGTCATATAATGGGCAAAATATGAAGCAGTTTTACATCACCAGGTATGGTGAAAACACTGTTCGCTTATGATGCCCCCACACATACTATTAACAAATTCAAGCGATTTCACAGATAGCTGGATGAAGTCAAATGCTTTTCTCAGCCTCCACAATAAAAATAATTGAACCTTTATGGAGAATTCTAGAGCCCAGCATAAAAAGTTTCTACATACTTCATCTCTTAAAAAACTGATGGCTTTCCATCTCAAAGAATGGTCCTATATCCTACGTCACAGTCCAGAAACTGAAACCATTGCAAAGACTAAGTTATTCTGAAGGCAACTGTTGGCTTTAATCCTTATTTTTCACTAGATATTCATTCAGTCAGGCACTTGTGCAGCCATTGGACAAAACAATACAAGTCACAGGCTATGGAAGCTAGTGCACCAAGAGGAATGTGCCTTCAAGTTTTCATGTAATTTCCACACTTTTACAGGATGAAGTTGACAACAAAGCAATGTAATAGCAGTGGGTGGCACCCAACTTCCAATATTTTACCAGTTCGGGGTAATGGATGAATTTAGCTGGCTTGATCAACTTGACCCTTTTGCATTCAAGTTAATCTACCCCAATCTGGGGCGACAGCTCAGGAGGTAAGACCGGTTGTCCGGCAGTCGGAGGGTTGCCGGTTCAAACCCCGCCCTGGGCATGTCGAAGTGTCCTTGAGCAAGACACCTAACCCTTAACTGCTCTGGCGAATGAGAGGCATCAATTGTAAAGCGCTTTGGATAAAAGTGCTATATAAATGCAGTCCATTTACCCAACTACTGCAGTACCATTTTATTCCGTTCTGCATCAGCTTGCCTCTGGAGAATACACTAGGAAAAGGTTAAGGTTACAACAACCAATATGAAAAGAGCAGAGATACTCTGAACCCAAACAATGTAAATCTTATTACACAGAAGTAGGGCTTAAGTGCTTCAGCAGTGTTACTGCTACCATTACACCACCACCTCTCACATGCAAACCCTCAGGCAGACCAGACAGGTAAAGCAGTCAGTTTATAGGCAGAAAATCAGAGGTGTGTGTGCAGACAGAGGTATTAACACAGCAGTGTGAGTGAAAGGACTTTATTGGTTTATATTAAGCCATGAACTCGTATGGGATTGGCTCGAGCAGCTGGGGTTCGTTGTTCTTGGAGCTGACAAAGTGGGCGGGGCGGGGGGCAGCAGGCTGCAAACAGAGACACCAAACAAACATGAGAAAAGTAACTGCAGCTATGGCTGCAAGCGCAGATAAAAGTGGGCATGTACGGGCGTACCAGTGGTGGGGTGCATTCAAAAAGCAAACCAATCTGCCATAGTTCAAGATACGCAAATGTAACATTAGGCGTCACTGTGGTCAGAATTCTAATCTCTTACAATAGCAGAAGAACTTTTATTTTGGTATAAAAAAATTGCTAATTCAAACCAGCAGCCTAAAACCAGAAGTCTTATTGTGGCTAGGTTCCTGGACCTTTAGGCAGTATACAAGGAAGTTCTGCCTTTGGTCATCATGGTTAAAAATTGTTGGTGTCAAGCTGCATTATATGCTTCATGCACCACACAATACCAAATGCAGATAGAAAAAATATCACCATTTAAGGTGCCAACTGCTGTTTGCAGTTTGACAGAATCTCGAATTGTATTTGGATGCGTAACAGAAAACTGAAATTGAATTTTAAGAACTGATTTTGCAATTACATTGAGTTAGAATATTTAACTAGAAAATAAATGAAAACTGAATGCAATGAAGACTTTTACAATTTAAAATAGGAAAATGCAAATTCAAATTATGCAATTCAAATTCTGTTTCTGCCAGCACAAATTTCTGCATACATTTACTCCCATAATTTAGCCAATAAACTAGCTTGTTTCCTATGAAGCAGCTAACTGTTAGCAATACACTACATGCTCAAAAGTATGGACACCCAAACATCACACCCATATGCGCTTGTTGAACATCGCATTCCAAAATGATGGGCATTAATATGGAGTTGGTCACCCCCTTTCTGCTATAACAGCCTCCATTCTTCTGGGAAGACTTTCCACTACATTTTGAAACATGTAGGTCTGTCAAGTTCTTCCACACCATGTTCGTCTATGGAGACTGCATGGCTGTATGCATGATTTTATGCACCTGTGCACTTTAAATGCATTTTCCAGGACATTCTTAAAATAGAGATCCTGCACTTATTTTATAAATGCGATTGTGTGAAGCAGGATGGCGCATGACGTTGGATCTTGTGATAAGGTGCTATGATTGAGGAATGTGCCACTAAGCTCCTGTCAGTGCAGTGCTGCACACAATAGCGATGACAGCCAGATTATTGATAAGAAATCAATCATTTTGAGCACTGCTGGCAGTGGTGGTCAGAATCGTGTAGCAGCAGGCCGTCACTTGTGAATGTAGCAGAAACAGTTCAATACTAGGCAAGTAGATTGACATGTATGCTAACCTAACCCTAACCCAAGACAAATATTATTACATACACACTATACATGCTTTAAGCTGACAAGATTATGATGTTAATTGCTTCAGGAGAAGGCAGGCAATTGATGCTAATTGCTAAATCACAACTGTGTACATTACGTTACGAGACAAAGCTAAACAAGGGCGGGTTTTAATGTTAATTAAATATTTTTAAGTGGTTGGAGGTTCACAGGTCAGTTGTGACATCACAGCTGAGGCCATTTCTAAACAGACCGTTTAGCCTGGCAAATTTCTTTCTTACTCAGCAAAAAATAAATAAATAAACAAATAAATAAATAAATAAATAAATTTTTAAAGTGCGGTAGAATATTTTTTTTAACCAGCAAATAAGCATCATGCCACACACTGCAGTTAATTTTTTTTTTTTTTAACTTTTTGAATGCAGCCATGAACATGTGCATGGCTGTGAGTACAAGTACAGGTGAACGTTGAGTAAAGCTGTGAGCGTGTAAGAGATCACGGGGTAATGTGACCACATACAGGTCTGTGGCTGTGAGTTCAGGTGAGATCAGCTTACCTGACGTTTCAGCTCCACCCAGGTGCCTGCCTGCTTGGCCTCAATCTTCCTCTTCTCATTCTCCTTGACACGCTGCAGGAAACTGTCCCGGCTCTTTGAGTGCTTGATGTGCTCAATGCGCACATTGATTCTCTTGGCCAGGATCTTGCCTCTGCAGGGAGAGCTCACTTGTCACACCAACATAGAACACAGCAATGCAACAAGGTCATATGTCTCCTTAGACAGGCCCCAGTGCAGACCCTGGTTCAGGTTGCCTAGGCTGTGAAAGGATGGACATTCTGCCCCACATGAATGACCATCAAGAACACTGGATTGCCCTTGTGGCAAAGTGAAAGTGGGGATCAAACAACACATCATGCAGGACAACAACTGCCTAATCACTGCTCTACTCTGTGTACATACTTGACCTGTTTGTTGACAATGATGCCCAGGGCATGCTGGGTAACATTGTACACACGCCCAGTCTTGCCATGGTAGCATTTGTGAGGCATTCCTTTTTGGATGGTTCCTGTTCCCTGTGGAATACAAATAGGCTGTTGTCTGAAACGCATCTGTATATGATCTATAATAATATAAGACATAGTTAGGAGGTTTGTAGTAGGCATATCAAGTGCTGTATCAAGAACCAAGAGTGAGAGTGCATCCCAAAATGTTGCTGCATACTTAGGATACAAATCATAAGCTTTCAAATATGAAGTGTGCTTCATATTTGTTCCCAGAACCCCCTTCAAAGAAGAGATAAAGTATTTTTCGTATAAATGTTGTCAGTCAACAAGGTCCTTGTTCAACATATTTGAACACTTTCCGATTAGAAATACCAAAGATTTTTTTTTGTTTCCACGCACACATTTTTCTGTGGCAGTGTAAGTGTGTTCAACAAGACAATAGTTGGACACATCAGAGCACCCACCAAACTCCCCAAAAAAAGATCATTTTGGGAGAAACAGGCAAAAACAAGCAAACCTTAATGTCGACAATATCTCCTTTCCTGAAGATACGCATGTAAGTAGACAGGGGAACAGGGCCTGTGGAACGAAGAGGATCACTGTTAACCCATACATTTTCAGCATAGCTTATTCCACACCCAAATCTGGGTTAATACTCCAGCACAAACACATTTATCAGGCACCTTAACTGTAGGTGTTGTAGAGCAACCGTATGGTGCTGATACTCACCATGCTTACGGAAGGGTCGGGCAAACATGTACCGTGTGCCCCTTCTCTTGCCTCTGGTGTTGGTCATGGTGCCGGTTTACTGAAGGGCAATAGAAAACTGGTAAACACACCACCCAATTTGCAGTATTTTCAAACATTCTTGACATCCTCTGAGGTGAAAGCTTAACTCAGAGAATGCACATTCAAATTATCAGCATGGCACTGCCTTTTTTACCTTACCACAAAGTAATGTACCTGAACGGTTCCAGAAAATATAAGGAAAATGCATTCTAAATTGCAATTCATGTACTGCCGCTATATTTGCTGTAATCTGTAGGCTAAAATGAGATTACTGCTACAAATAGAAAGCTTCGCTTCCAATAAATTATCCCCTCACCAGGAGACCCCTGTGGTCATCCGGGGTCAGTCGTTGGCTCATTGCCTAGTACGCAAATACCAAAAAACATTGCCATCTATCAATTAACTATTATAATATTAACGAAATTCAAACGGCTGTTGACCATAATATCTGTAGCGCGCATGCAGGGCCATGCAGCGATAGGTTGGCTGTAATAATTAATCTCTGTAATCTCAGTTTTACTCATATTTCAGCACTTGCAGGTATCATCTTTTGCGATACTGCGGTGTGTTATTAGCATGAAATAGTACAATATTTAAAGCCTTAAGGAAAATAACTGCACGGAATTGAAAGACTATAAAGACGGAGCGCGTACCCTGTGTTACACACAAGATGGTGAGTCGGCCGGAAAGAGAGATCAAGCCCCCGAACTCCTCCCTCTATGGTAAATCCAGGAGTCCTTTCAAATCGCCTGGCTCAAAATGCTGAAAAATAGACTAAGGAAATGAAGTTAAAACAATTAAAATAGATTGCAAGAACAATTAATGGATCAGGAAAAGTACGGGTCGTTGTTTGTTTATAACGAATCCGTTGGTTGAGAATACTGTAGATGGAGAGCAAGCTGAAAAGGAATTGTTAAAAAACTTTTAAAGCAGATACATTTTGTAGTAACATTAAAACTTTTATATAAAAACGTCCATCCATCATCGTGGTCGGGGTGCGTTTCAACCACCGAACTGAAAGATATGGAACGGACGTCTGAATGAAGAAAATGGCCTGTGGTCAAGCGTTATGTGCCTTCAGATTAGAATACAATCGAGGGGTACATTCAGTGATTGTGAATCCATCCATCCATTGGGATGGCACGTATGTCGTCCCGCTAAGTTACGCCTTGGTGGGGCGGCATGCCCCCATATTATTATTATATATTTAAATTTATTTTTATATATTTACTATTACCTATACAGCACTGAAAGTTTGGAACTTTTTCAGGATTCCCTACAGAAATGACTACAAATATAGCTGCAAGCAGCAATGAAGGGGCCAAGCACTACAGGGGCACCAGGCAGATAAGCAATCAGAACAACCCCTGAACAAGACACCAGTCCAACGCAGGGTGAACAGCATAATCCTCTACCATTCTGCAAAGTTTTGTGAAAACCGACCAGTCGGTTGTAGTGGCTGCCATAGACTTCCATGGCAGAAAGCATTTGAAGCATTTTTCAAAAAAGTCTAATTTGCGGAAGATCTAATGGGCAGAGCTTATGGGTCCTTGTTACCCTTGACGAGTTGCAGATATGTCCAAGATTTAACAACTGTAGCTCAAATGGGGCAGAAGATATGCTTGTTCAAAATTATCAACAAAAAAAAAAAACACCTATTAGCTCATGATAGCGCCACCTTATGGCCAATCGGCTTCATATTTGCTCCCTGTCCATTTGGAGTGCCCCTATACTAATGTGCTGAGTTTGGAAAAAATCAGCATAGTGGTTATGCCTAAACAGAAAATGAGCTCTCTAATGCCACCTGCCTGGATATATTGGACTATCCTTTATCAATGTGCCAAATTTCATAAAAAACCATCAATGGGTTCTATGGGCTGCCATAGACTCCCATTGCGGAAAGTATAATAATACTAACGATTACAATAGGTGCCCTGTACCTTCGGTGCTTGGCCCCTAATAACCACAGACTCTCAGCCCTTAAAAACATCAATTTCTGTACCTTCTGAGCCCATTTCAACAGACAGAATTCACGAACAACTTCACATGTCCACATAACAAAGCCCCAAACTTTTTCCTGCCTGATTACATTATCACAAATGCTCCAAGCACACAAATAATATATCTCCCCATTGGACATTTGAGGTACACCAGCCAATAAAAACAACAAATGCACATGCAAAATGACATATGTAGAAGTGCATTCATTTAAAAGAGCAAAACTTAGCATTATCTGTGTCTTCTTCAATAGAAGTGCAGCGGGTAACACATCTACCAGTGACACTTTTGGATCAGCGATAGGTGGGGTTCAAATCCCCCCTCGGACTCAGCTCTCACTCATTACGCTGCCTTGCCAGGTAACTAAAAATAAAACATTTCAACTGTTGCTTTTGCATCTATATAATCTTTGTGAGAAACTCATTTATATTTCTGTATTTATATAACTACAAAATAAAATACACCTACATTTTAATTGATAAGAATAAAATCAATTAAAGTTCGACCTAATTTGTTAGTCAAACTAAGGATAAAATATTTGGATAGAGTGGTAGCCAAAAAAGATGGGGAAACTACCTATAGGAGATGGGGATGCTAGTAACATTTGGTTGCTAGCTACCTACCTAATGTTACTAGTTTTCCCATCTTTTATTGTATAAGCATGTTATTAAAAGAAGAACTGGCAGAGAATGAGTGGTCTGACTGAACCATAATACATTCAAGTACAAGTACTCTCTCTCTCTCTCTCTCTCTCACACACACACATACACACACACACCCACACACATACAGAGCTCAACAATTCACACAAATGTTCACTTTTATTTGACACACACATTCAAATTGTCATATTTATTAACAGACTTACTGTTAACTTGTTGGTGCAATCTCCTAGTAGCCATGACACTGGCATCCTGAGATTGCTTAACTCAGACATTCAGTGCTCCTGCAACCAAACTATGAGTTGAAAACACAAACTCTATGTTCTAGCTTTATTAGTAGACGATTCAGGACAACTAAGTTTCTAAGTGCCACTGGTCATCCATTTATCAAGCACCCCCTCCCTGCAGTCTCATCTTCAACTACACACCCCACCCACGACACACTGAACAATAGTGTCTACCTGGGCATTCATAAAAACATTCTTTCACCTCTAAAAATGTGTATTCCGTCAATAGCCAAAGATATGCCAGTACAGCTGTGAAAAACGCTGCTCACTGAACATTGAAATAAACATGGAATTTTTCTAGAACGATACCATGTCATTCTACTGTCAATATCTTAGGACTAAATATGGAATGAATATACAACTTCACCATTAGTCTTATGCATAGAGATGTCCCTTTCAAGACTTAATGGTCATATATTGTCTTGGTCAATCCGTTTGAGAAATATACGCTCATTGTGACGCCTGGGTACCTTCCAAAATAGCTGTGTGTAATACCAAACTGTTGTTTACGGTGTTGTCGTCCTTTGTAGTACAATCTGGCTTGATTGACAATTCATTTATCCAATAGGTGACAGAATAAGCTTTCTAATGATGTATAATATGTCTAATTGTACTTTTGGAATAGCGTTTTATAGCTCAGCGTAACTGAATGTTTTGTCTCATTATCTCCACCTTATGCATTCACTTTATGGTAGCAGTAAAAGACACTGCACCCAGTGAAACATTATCGATGAGTTTCATAATTTCTTGGAAAATATGATTATTCTTGCAAACTTCTGAGCATGGCTTAGGCATATGTTCGCTGATAGACCTAGCTGATATACTGTTTTCTTGACTAGGTCAGAAGAGGAGAATGACATCATTGATTCTTTGTCTTTGTCTCTATCTACTGAATACAGATAAGATTTCATTGTCCATAAGGAAGTGTTACTGCTCAAAATATTTCGGTTATATACGTTCATTTTGAAATTGATGGTTTGTGTTTCATACACTGGATGTGACGTGAAAGCTGGAACATTGTCAAAACGTGGTTGACAGTTGAATATTGTTTTAATGTCGTACCATCCCCATACAAGAAAACATTACATACAGTAGAGACCAGAAAACCATACGTGAGTTAATGATCACACATTTAGGTACTTTACCACATTGTATGACAATGTTTTTGCATTATTTTTTAATCTGATATCAATGTTTCATCTTAAACCTTCGTAAGGGGCACATTTATATGCTTTATAATGGACATAATTATTCATTTTTGGAGAGATTTTGGATATGTTTCTGGACCCTTAGATATTTTGTATTATGTTGTGATTTACTGGATAATTCAGACATTTTGGATAAATTTGGAGGCACTGGGTGCACTGCTTATTTTTGCTTCATAGATTTTTTAGTAGTTCTGCATATCCACCCTTAGATTTTGCACACTTGTGGTCAAGGAGTTTTTTAAATCCAGGACATGTATAGTTTAACCTGTTTTATATATGAGATCTCTCAATACATAATACCACGAGCAGGACAAGGGGTACATTGGGGTTGAGGCAGGTCAAGTTCGGCCTTGGTTATAAACATTCTTTATTCTGTTTATTCTGACATGAGGTCCTTTTGTTTCTGTTTGATTAGACAATGATTGAAGTCCATTTCAATAGATAAGAGTGATTTAGAGGGTACACACAGTATATTACTGCGTATTACAATAATGTGCCTGGAGAAAAACATGTGAAGTCTACCTCTCTGATGACCTGACCTGAGATCAGCATGGATTAACATATGACCTAATATCAGTGTGGAGGGGAAGAGTTGAGCTGAGATAGTGTGGAGAGAGACCTGATAATGAGGTCAGTGTAGAGAGAGAGCTGACAGGAATGATTAAATAAGCCAAGATCCTTGTTGATGCTTCCAGAAAGCACTGAAAATGTGTTCTAAGGGAAGGAGAGCAGATACATGAATGTGAGAGAAAATTAGGACAGATGAGTGAATGGGTTGAATGAGCGAGATGTGGATAACTGAATGTGTTATAAGGTGAATGTCAAGAGGTGGGTCAGGGTTGAAGGTGTGGGGTTCAGAAGTTGGCAGGTTTTTTGGGTCATCACTGTTTATTCCAGAGTGTACTCCTTTTCCTTCTCTGCAGAATGTTAAAATAGGAGACAGTTTACCAATAGGACAAACCAGGATGTACTGTGCATATGTGGGAGTTTATGCTTATGTGAACTGTCCCATGTGACCTCTAACCTTGCATCACAGTCCGTCTCTGCAGTGAAGTCTGTATGACTGTGAGCTCAGATAACACCCTTAAATACCTGGAACACACTGTTTCTGCTATTCCATCAGTCAAGTGACTGTCTGCATCGTTCTGACTGCCCATGGAAACAATAAAACTGTGGTAGCAGTCTCCATGGAAACTGTGTATCTTTGGTATCTGTCTCCATGGAAATTGAACACCTTAGATGCTGGTTTCCATGGAATTCATAGAAATTATAGCTCGAGTCTCAATGGAAGGTGAATAGCTCAGAAACTGAAACACGACTGAGTTTGTGGAAAAAAAAAAAGGTTTATTGATAATGCACAGCACATTATTTGATACAAAATTAACCAGATCTCTCAAGTCAACTGGAGAGATAATAATGATGACAATGAGCACAAAAAATATACATCACTGATCAGCACAATGTCATACAATGTCTTGGTTAATTAGTGCACATTGATTAGTACACATTGATTATCGCGTATAGTTTATTTTGCAGATACGTAATCGGTTGTGCCATTTCTGGTTGAAAAGTAAAGTGCATTTCACAGTTTAACACACTTATACACAATGCTACTGAAGCGCCCCCCCCCCCCCATCCACCCCCCATCCCCAAAAACATACACACACAAACACACTCACTGGGCATGCTCTGTACAAGGAGCTCACAGCAGCACATGGCTCTGCCTGCTCAGGAAGCCCCAACCCAGGAAGTGGGGTGTGAAATTCATAGGCAGTTACAGTCATTCAGGCAGTGCAGTCCCACAGGGTGTATGCATGTATGTATATGCGTGAAAGCGTACACACATGCATGACTTTGTGGGACAGTTTTCTTCTGTGTTGGAGTAAGAAGACGCATTGAAATGTAGATTTTTCTGTGCTAAGAGAGTTACAGAGCACACAGACCCAGGACTCCAACCAAAGCACCTGACTGAGGTGGTTACCTCTCTGCTGTTCTTGTGTGAGTCAGGCTGGGGTACTGTTGTTTGAGGAATACGAGGCGCATGCAGCCTGGACAGGAAGTACTTCCTTACTTTATAAAGAAGAAAACATGTAGCCTTAAGAACAAATAACGTTTTCACATGTGAAAATCACAAGAAAATGTCACATGCACTGGACATTTTTGTGTGATTGGATTTTCTCACGTGAATGTAAATTTCCACATGCGATAACAAAACCTGGGACATGAAACTGTGAAATTCTACATTTTTAAATGGGACTTGACTTTTTCAAATGTGAACTACATTTTTGACATGTGAAAACAAAACATGTGACTGGAAATAGCATAGGTTACCTTTTCCCACTCTCACTTTATAAGTGGGATTATTTTTATAGTTCACATGTTTGGTGTTCACATGAGATTTTTTTGTAAGGGCATGTTCTATGATTTAAGAAAAAAAAAAAGTTCCTCAGATGACCTGTGTTCAGGTCAGGCAATCTTGGCCATCCTGTATGTCTGAGGAGTAACCATGGAGACCAAAATAAGTGGTCCCCTTTCAATACCAGGGTTGTGCACCATTCAGAATTAGATTGTGAATCCCTCTTTAACTCCAAAACAATTCTTGAATTTGGCAGCAAACAGGATGATGAATTGCAATTCAATTTTAAATTAAGGAAGTGAAATTAAAACTCAATTAAATTCAATTAAATTCATACACAATGCTGCTAAAACATAAAGGTACGAAACATTCATCTTGCATGGATGCGATCACCCACTGCCTCAGTGGTTTTTTTAAATAGTTACTTCTATTGATACCTTTGGCACCCTGATAGTAAATCCTACATATTAGAACAGAATGGAACTTATCTACTAAATGTAATAAAAATGATTAATAAAATGCATTCAGGCCAAAAATTATTTTATCAAATCCATCATATTGTGGTATAACTTCTTATTTATTGAGACTACCTAGATTATGTCCATTCTAATGAAAGAATACACACAATGCCATATGAACTTAATATGCAAATAAGTAATGCCTTAAGTGTCTGTAAAACATTCAATTGGAAATGAAAGGGATTGTGGCTTAAAATATGTAACAGAATTCTCTATGAGGTCTACAACACAACTGTTTAAAACAGCATTAATCTTAATAGGTACAGAAATGAAAAACTATTACTTGTGATTATACACAAAAATAGATGGGAATCATTTCTAGAAATGAATTATATAATTTTTGGTATTTTGTGGTAAACTATGTTAGATGTAATGAAGTTCTCTTGTTGCATGACTGATTCCACTTCATGTCATTTCAATTCAAATTCCACTATAACTTCCTGTGAGGTGTGGCCAACTCAACTGAAATTCCAACTCATGAATTAAATGGGAGCAAATCCAAAAATTCTGAATTATGCACAACCCTGCTCAATATTGCACAACCTACTGGCTAAGAGCAGGGCATTGTGGGCTAAAGACAGTGAAGCCCTGCTGGTGAGTAGTGATATATGACAACCTCACACCCTTCCAGCTCTGCAACTCGACAGAAGAGAGGACCTACATTGGACAATGGGCCTCAGTATCACATCAACAGGAACAAATATTCCATAATTAGTACTTCACATTCAGAAGGTATATTCGGTGTCCATTTACAATATCAAAATTTAATAGGCAAGCTGGAAAAAATATAAACTATATTTAAAAAAATATTACAAAATAGATTCTTGTTGAACGATCTGAGGTGTGACATCACATTCTACACATGAAGTGATGGTTCTCTCCTCACCTTGACCCGCCCAACCCACACACTCACAGACCCACCAGGCTAAAATGCAATCACGCATGCACCATTCAGGGCAGTGAGTTAATTCAGGTAATATTTTCCAGGTGGATAGGTAGGGGGAGGTGTCCACTTTCTTCAGGATAACTGGAAGACCCCCAGCCCTTCCTCTGGGGAAACAGGAAGGTTCCTCAGCGCAACAGGAAGTCAACCTAGCATTCAGAAAATAGTGGATCAAGGGATTGGGTCCCAGTTTCAGTCACTGGCTTGGCTTTAGTCATTGGCCGAAGGGTTCTACAGCGGCAATATCTAACCAATCGGCTTAATACAGAGTGGAAAAAATCTTGAGGCACACCCAGATTCTCCACAGATCCCAATGACTACTCAACTCCCAATATGTTTTGCATGTACTCAAACATCTTCCATATAATAACAATGCTGTGCATGCACATGCCAACATAAACACACAGAAGTGAAAAGTAGCAAGCTGAAATCTGCTGCCTGTTGTTATTATCTCCCCCTTGCAGAAGTAAACAGACTGTACATCCATAGTGCAGAATATAATGGGATGTTCCTTCATGGGAGCAGAATATGGGGTTTTCTTCTCATGGCGGGATTCTACGCTATGAGCTCCACGTCTTGGTCCGGCCAAATCCCAAGCTCTGGGTCGGCCTCACACTTTGCAGGTGGTGTGTTAGATTCTGGATCTGGCAGAACTGATTGTTCTGATGTTAGGAATGCAAAGGCTCTTGGGCTTTATTTCAACAGAGAGGGCAAGAGGGTGGGGTATATATTTTTTGGTGTTATTGCTGTTAGATAATCCTGTAGTCCATTTCAAACTCAGCACATAGTTATTGCTAACTGGCCTTTGCCATGAGGATGAGACTAGTTAACCCCACCCTCCCCACCATCAAGAAGCAGGGGTGTGGCTAGTGACTGGAATAGCTGGTGTCTGGGCTGAATGGATGAATCTGAATGTATTCTGAATTACAGCTATTTCTGAATCTTGCCTGGATCTAAATATTAACAAGTTCTGAATATACTTGGTTTATTTAAATAATTTAGTCCCAGCCACCAGGACCTGAGTATTACAAATAGTTATTCACATTTCAGGTTTTCCTTGATTTTATAAAAAACATTTATCAAGTTGTTCATAAATACGACTTTTCCAGATACTCTTCTGGTGCGAAAAAGTTGTGCCACTCTTGTTTAGTTCAATCGTATCTTTACTGTTAATTTATTTTAACAGTAATTAATTATGAAACGTACTGATACGGGCAGTGTAGTGTTAAAATAAAAGGTCACAGGTTCAATTCTCAGGTCGGACCCTCACTCTTGAGCAAGGTACTTAACCTGCATTGCTTTAGTATATATCCAGCTGTATAAATGGATACAATGTAAATGCAATGTAAAAAGTTGTGTAAGTTGCTCTGGATAACTGCATCTGTTAAATGCCTGTAATGTAATAAATCCCCTATTAATATTTGGAAGTTTCATGGGTATATCCTTATAAGGCAGTGTCTTTTTATTACATTTAAGAAAATGTACAGAGCAAATTGAACTGAAAAATGAAAGGTTGCCAGGTATACAGTGTGGGTTGCTGTAGGGTGGGGTACTGCAAATGTTAACTGTGTGCCTTCACCATGATGGAGGCACGGTGGTACTGACATTCTGCCTTTTTTGGTCACAGTAAATGACAGCATGTTATTTTACTGTTGCAAATTTGCTACCTATCATTTGACTCAGTGGCTCTTTGAAGAACACATCAAAAAAACAAATAAAAATATACATTTTGTTTTTGGGGGAGGCATTCCAGATACTGCCAACTGTGAAACTATTAATTTGGTAACCATAGCAAGAGTGAGAATACGGTGCAGCCTGTGGGTATTGCGTGTCTCTTGCAGCTCCATTCAGGGGTTTTGCAGCATTTGAGACAATGGATTCAGTGTCCTAAATAGTTCCAAAAATCTAAAGTCGCATTCCTGAAACCCATTAAAAATACATTCAGTACACCCTATCTCTGAATTTCAATGCATAAAATCCTGCTTTTTACAAAACACTTTATGCACAGAAAGAAATGGTTAATTGTTTTAGACAGTAAAGCATCTATTTGGAACGCCACTGAAATAATCACAGATGTGAGAGATGAATACATGAATATTTGCACCTGTTTTTGTCTGGTCTTCATTTACACTAGCTGCGTTTCTAAAACTACAATTAAGTATTCTTAAATAGCTTTACAAAGCAAGTTTTTTGGGGGAGTGGGTAGCTAAACCGCCATATATAAGCACAAATTTATTGCCGCATTGGTCCGCCAGGGAAGTGGACTGGTCTCGGTAACGCCGACTGGTGGAGAGAGCACATGCACCTGGGCTGCGTTAACTAATCAGCCCAGGAGCTTAAAGGTGTGTTTCTCTCCACAGTTTGGGGCTGAGACTCGGAGTACACACCGAGAGAGCGAGTTTCAGTTTTGTTTGTCGGAGCACGTGACAAAGAAAGTTAACCGCCACTGAGAAGCTGGCCAGCTAGGAGCGGCGAGCTGAAAAGCTGTTGCTCCATTTTACTTTCTTTTGTCTTTGATATTTTAGTTTATTGTTTTTGCCCGGAACCCGTGAGAGGGAAGGTGTTCGTAAATTTATTTTTCCAACAGTCCACTCACGGAACAGCCACATCTCCCTCACAGGGGTGTCACACCGCCGTGTAACATTTATATTATAAAAAGGGATTTAATGCTTTTTCCTCACATTAGTCCAGTGTTAATTAGCAGTTTCCTGAATGTTATACATTGGGACTCACATGAGGATCGTGATTCAAATGGTAAAGACATGCAGGAAGGGCAATGCACCTCTCTTTGGAGGGATGAGAAGTGCAGAGCAGAGTGCTGGCTATTTTTAGCATGGGGTTCTTAGCTTTCAGAGCACGTACTGTACTGAATGCAGGAGATGAGAAGGGTGCACACACCCTGCCTGCAGCACCAGGTGCCCCCATCAGCCCCACTTTTCATTCAGCATGCCAGAGGAGAAATACCTGACTGCAAGAGCTGAACAAAAAAGCCTAAGATGCCAATTATGTACAGAATATATACAGACAATAAAGCTCATCTCCCTCCCTTACAGTTAGGGTCTGTTAGGGGGAGGTGTGTGGGAGTAAGTGTTGCATGTGTGGGGATGGGGAAGACGCTTAGCCAGAAGAACAGCCCTTATCCCTCATCCTTGTGTGGGTACACAGCAAAGTAGGTGCAAATGCTGTCTCGCTCCTCTCCCTTTCTTCGGTATCAGTGTGATCACCCTGGCCAGCTCTCTGGCCAAATCTGGCAGGGGCCTAGAGCTGGACTTGGATCAGACGTCACTAGGCGTGCGAGCACGCTGGGCCACACTAGCAGGAACACATCCACAGCAGACCAGCCACAGCGCCCGCTGAATCTCCTGGTTGCGAAAGGCATAGATGAGCGGGTTAATGATGGAGTTGTAGGTGGCAGGTACTAGGGTGGCATAGGTGTAGAGGGGTGGGTAGGTATAGTCTCCCACCAGGGAATAGACGGTGAAGGGCATCCAACAGGCTGCAAAGGTGCCCAGGATGAGGGCCAGGGTGGACACTCCCTTGCGGGTGGTGACGTAGTGGGGCGTAGCCGTGAGGAAATGGTGTTGCAGTGCAATCTGGTGGGCGTGGTGCAGGACTATTTTACAGATCTGCACGTAGAGCTGTAGCATTAGGCCAAACAGCAGCAGGAAGGAGACCGATAGCACCGCTACATTGTTCTTGGTCAGTGGCCGCACCACGCTGCAGGTAGACTCTGCTCCCAGGCAATTGACGCCAGTGACAGGCAACAAGCCCAGGCAGAGCGACACGCCCCACAGCAGCACCAGCATGGTGTAGGTGAAGGTTAGCGTGCGCTCAGAGTTGTAGGTGAGGGCATAGTACAGAGACAGGTAACGATCAATCGTGATGGCCAGCAGGCTGAAGATGGAAGCAGAGAAGGATGCTACCACCAACCCCACTGTCAGCAGCTGGGTGGGATCGGAGTGCAGCAGGTAGGCAAAGAAGAAGTGCAGGACGAGGCCCAGGCCAGCCAGGAGGTCAGCCAGTGCCAGGCTGCCGATGAGCAGGAACATGGGGGCACGCAGGGCAGGGTTATGCCAGATGACCAGCACCACTAGGCCATTCTCACAGGCAATCAGCGCTCCTGATGTGCACAGCACCACATCCCAGGGGTTCACCAGCCACTCGGGGGACTGGGGGGATACAGCTGCCGGGGAGAACGTTGCTGCGGTGATGTTCTCAGTTACTGCCCCCGTGCTGGCCCAGATGGGGTCAGGAGTCATCCAGCTGGGGGTTACTGGCGACTCCTCACTCATAGTGCCCCCCGTCTGAGAAGAGAGTGACAGCAGATTCAGATTACATACACACTCCTCATATGCACTAAGGTTCTAATATGACTGTGGTTAAAAACTTAAAATGAATAAAGAAAAATGAACACAAAATGAACACTTTCTGTTACGTATCTGAAAAACAGATACATTTTTTAGTACACACACTCACAAACCCTCTTGCTCAAACACAAATACACATGCTCCAGTAACACACATGCCAAAATAAGGCACACATACATAAACTATTTACTAACAGTCACAAATTTGTAAGACAATGCAGCTGTTACAAATGCAAGAAAGGAAGTTCAAAGTAAAATGAGTTTGAAACAGCAAAAAATTGAGCTTGCTTGCAGGCATGTTCATTGATGTCTCATGGTGAAATTAGAAGAGTGGCTCTGCCATAATTAATGAACTTTTGTTTACATACTGACTGTGCCATCAATGTAAAAAAAAAAAGAAAAAAACCTTTTTCTTTTTTAAATCACCCAAACCTCCTAAAACGTTGCAATTGCATTTTAATTCACACAAAAACATACATCCACACCAGTGACGTAGCTGACGTAGTGTCTGGGTTAACAAACAGTTGTGGCACACGCTTTGTGACCTCCAGAAAAGCAGACCGATGCCCATCAAGCATAATGGCTTGTGTTCTGCCAACCACTTACAAGCATTTTCATCAAAACCAAAGGATTTGAGCCTATCTAAAAGAATTTTGTGGTCTACCGTATCAAAGGCGTTTAACAAGTCAACAAACAAGGCAAATGCTCTTTCCTGTCCAGGAAACAGAAAATGTAATTTACTGATTTACTGGTTGCAGTCAAAGTACTGTGATCAGGCCAGAAACCGGACTGATGGGAATTTAAAATACTGTGATAGGAAAGATATGAATGAATTTGAATATCAATTTAGCAGGATTACCACCACAATCAGACAGTGTTTTAACAAAGTAGGATGATTTAGCATTTCTAAGTGAAAAGACCGTTTCATGTCAAACATGCAAATGGTGCAAATCCTACACAGTCTGAAAATGCTATGGGTGTGACTCAGAAAAGCACTTTGCTTATTCATCCAAATTCCCTGCTGTCAATATGATCTGAAAATCAAGTAGGGAAATGGAGCACTTTGCTAAGGTATGTCATTCTAGTCAAAAGCATGTCAGGCAGATTTAAGTGCTTGAGCTCACTGTACTATACATAACAAGCCCTGTTCCAAATAAAATAATCTGTGATGTTGACATAGGCCCAGCCACTATGCAAAAGTCAGTAAATCTGGTTGTAGATACTGGATGATCAGTTGCAATACTGCCAGAGGAGGTGTATCAGAAATCCTTTCTTGACATAGCACTGAAACCTACTGATGTGCATCTGGTGACCTAATAAAAAGACAGTATCACTGTTCTTGGTTGCCTGGATACACATGTGCACCATGACGGACGCTCAGCTCCAGCTTCCTTTTACACTGTTCAGACAGGCACACCATTAGTGGGCATGGATTTCATAGTGGCATTGAAAATGTGCATTTCTGTTAATAAAGTGCTGACCTCAGCCAAACAGTCCATCATGGAAGTAAACACTCCACCTGCACGTACCGGCTGTGCTACCAACTTTGTGCATAAGGTGGAAGCACATGATGATGTAAAGCTTGTACAACAGAAACTTAGATGGTTACCATTTTCGGTAAGAGAAGCTGTTTCGCCAGAGCTGAAATGGCTACTTGATGCAGACATCATCGAGAGAGTCAACACATGCCAAAACAACAAAAGTCATCAGGAGGAGTGCAGATGTGTCGACCTCAGGGGGCCCAACAAAGCCATAATCAGAGATATCTCAATCCACATATGTTCTCCGAGGTGAGAGGGGCAACCATGTTTTCAACTATTGACCTTGCCATTGTATACAACCAGATTTCTCTGCATTAGGCCAGCACAGACCTGGACTGAGTAAAACCCTGAACAGCTCTTTTTACTTCAATCTGTATTACAGATTTGGGACGGTTCCAGATTTTTCTCAGTGCAGTTACCTCGTTTGTCCTGGTTTGTGAAACAAGACCCAGATGGCCTTTTGAACCCACAATGGATTTTTCAGATACAAACGAGTATCTTTTGGGTTATAACCTCTGTTCCAACAGCATTTCAAAAACTGTTGTTGGTTGCACAACTGTCTAAGGTGTATTCCTGCCTCTCACCCAATGCATTCTGGGATAGGCTCCAGCACCTCACACAACCCTGACCAGGCATAAGCGGGTATAGATAATGGATAGATGGATGTTAGCTGCGCTGAAAGGTTTACCTGGAGTCTAGTCATATCGGGATGACATTGTGTACTCTGCCTGTACCGAACATAAAGTAAAACATGCTTGAAAAGCTGCCCTACACAGGCTGTAGGAACAAAAACAAATGAACAAAGACAAATTAAACTTCTACCAAGAAAAGCAGAGTTTCTACAAAGATGGTCTGCAGTCGAGTGATGACCACATCACCGCCATCTGTGATCATGATGCTCCAGCTCCCAGTGACACTGCATCCCTCAGGTCTTTCCTTGGCCTGACGGTGTGGTACGCCAGGTTTATTCCGAACCATACCACCATCGTGGACCAATGAGAAACCTGCTATGTAAAGCCTACATTCACATGGACTACTGATGCACAGAAAAGTTTCCAGCGAGTCAAATTACTTATCACTGACAGCTCAGCACTTGCCCTGTTTGACCAGTCACTGCCTACGATCCCACAGATGCCCCAGACTATAGCACCAAAGGGGTTTTCATGCAGCTACACCCATTCAATATTAAACATACTGTACCTTTTGCTTCCTGCACCTTGACCTCTACTGAGCAGAAATATTCAGTGGCAGAAAAGGAGGTCTTTGGCACAGATGCCAAATGTGCCAAATTTATTGACATATTTCCAGTTCAAATGAGCCCGCAGCTGGCAACTTAAAGCCTAGAGAATACAGCGTATGATTGATGACAATATAAATATGTTACCTCCCATTTTTAATTAGTTCCCTTAGAGAAATATTTATTGTTGTTTCTCATCTTTTCAAGAACTGTAAGTTATAAAGCTTGCTGAATAAAATGTGCATTCTTCAGAGAACTGCAGATTCTGTGTTCTCTCCATGATACCATGTATTAAAGCATAACCTTGATTGACGTCTCTGTGTAGAATGTTATTACACTAGAGTTATTCCTCATCCCAGATTAATTTAGCTAAGTGTTGATAAAGCTGCCTATAAAAGAACACTGCATGCTAGCCAATTCCCTGACAGCTAGTCTAGCAATGCTGTCACTCTGTAAAAGATCCACATAGACAGCTAATTTTTTAAAATTGTTTTAAATGACTGAGGTAACCTATAGCCAGGGCCACCAGTTTGTCTTCCCTTGTTTTCTCGCTTTGTACTTCAGTCCTTAGCCAGCTAGAGGTCATGATGGCCTATTTGTCAAACCACTTCTCAAATGATTATCCAAATTGCACCACCTCAATCATCTAGGTTGATAAAGTAATTGACACTAATTAAGCACATACAACAATTGACAGTGCTGTTTACAAGTGACACTAATGTAAAATTCAGCTTGATTCCTTACTACCATGGACATGCTGCAGTATTTTAAATGCAGTACAGGCAGGAGCGTGTTAGTTACTGCAGTGATACTCGATCCTAGATTCCTGCCTGACTCTCCCCATATGAGATCAACTAATTGTTTTTTTAAATAAATAAGTTTACAACTCTACAATAAGTTTATTGACTGGGCCATTGGAGTGCCTATGGGGACCTCCGGAGGATGACAACTGAAATACAAGTTTAATTCCTTGCAGGTGACGTAGTGGAGACAAACTGGTGGTCCTACCTATAGCTTCTATACACTGATCTAGGCTATTACTATGTAAGAAATTATTTGTTCATTTGTTCAATTATTATTTATTATTATTTACTATTATTATTACTTAACTCAAACTCGGTCCTGTGGGCCCCTGTGAAGGCTGGTTTTCGTTCCAGCCACAATTTCAATCCCAAAATTTTAACAAGCTCTTAATTTTTCTTGATTAGGTGCTTTCAGGTTTTAGAGAAGGGGTCCCCAATCTTATCCATAAAGGATCAGTGTGGGTGTCGGCTTTTGTTTCACCAAGCAGGAACATACCTGATTCTACTAATCAGCCACTAGAGTCTTCGCTAAGAACCTTGATTAGTAGAATCAGGTATGTTCTATAAATAATAATCAGTTGTTGTTGGTCACATCTTAGTAAGAGTTCTGTTTTTAATACAGTCTTACACTTTGTGTATTTAAGTTACTTTTCTGTATTTTTAATGCATTTTCTTGAGATATTGTGTTTGTTTACATTTTGTCCAGACAGACGTCATTCACTGCTATTCATGTTGAAATGGTGTGGAAAAACACTCTATGAGACTTGAAAGTTGCTAGATATAGGTAATTCAGCCTTTTGAAAATTACTACGCCTTTTATTTTATCTAAAATTACTGCATTATTCTAATACAATCCAATTCAAATTTGCGCATAATATCAAGTTCAAGAGCGTCTCATTTAGGCATACGCCGACCTCAATAACAAGCACCCTCTGTTTCTAGTTTTCGCGCAAGGAACACGTTTCCTTGGCTGCATCCCATTGGCCAAAACATCTCTGGCTGGCTCTGATTGGACTTTGTAATCAGGAAGCAGTAAAGACACAAGTCTGAGGTGTAACTTTCAGCCAATCGTTGACCTCGATGATTGTGCTTGTTATTTAAATTAAATTCTCGTGTAAGTATTTGGGGCTGCTGAGAATAAAACTCCTGCATTTTAAATTTGACTGCCTTTCCAAAGGGAGTCTATGAATGCTTGGTGCCAAACTCAAAGGAAGTAAGGTTCTATCTTTCATTTCCTTTCCTTGGCTCGCTCTATCTCCTTGGCCTCCTTCCTCTCTAAGCATGCCTCTAGCAGACCCCTGCTGTGGGTCATCTCCTGCCAGGATCTAGGCTGTGAACCAGACAGCTACAGTAGCCACACTCTCTCCCTCACTGTCAGACATATCTAACTGGACTCCTGGCCCTGTCTCAGACTCCTGCATCTCCTCCACCTGCTCATCTTCACTGCTGTGCATTCTATTTAAAAGCAGAAGGAATTAACAGACTTGCAATGCCACTCTGTTACTGTGTTTAGCGATAAGAAAGGCACAGCGTAGTCATGTCTTAGCCCTAACACTTGTCTTGTCTCTAGCCAACAAAGCCACCTTTTCCCTCCTGAACTCTCACTACAATAAAACAAAAGGAGAGTTCAGGAGGGGAATTAAAGAGCATGCTTTCTGCCTTTAACAGAATGTGACAAACAGCATGCTCAAATTGCATTACTAAAATAATAAAACAGGCTACTACTGTCTGTCCATTTTTATTGATTTAAAGTTCGTTTTGAACACTTAGGTTGTAGCCTAACAGCGAGCTTTCACAATTATGACAGTTACCATTCATAGTCATTTGCATATGATTTCTGTTCAGCACTGTAGGTAGTGGATCCATTTAGCCTGTAATAGCTTTCACACCTTTGAAATTCAGTAGATTGTTCAAGGAAAGCCATGGCATCCATTAACTTTGGCCTTTTCTTCAGTTTCCCTCCAGCCTGGCCAATCCTGCTGCTCTCTTTCTCCTCCCTCTTTTTCTGGACATATGTGTCCCTGAGATTTTTCCAGTATTTCTTCATCTCTTACACTAAAGTGATAACCATAACCTAACAATACACCAAGTCATCTCAGCAAACAAACATTTTCAAATAGATTAGTTGACTGTATAAACTATAACAACTGAATAAGTTGTAACTTGTTCTGTATCAGTGTTCAGAAAATGCATACAGGACCGTGTGGCAGCACCTCTCTACCCTGCTCTTCTGCTCTTCTTTTCTCTCCCCCCAATGGTGGCTGTCCCTAACCAGCCCTGGTACATGTCGTCTCTATCTGCTATAGCCTACAGATAACACATACAGGAGCTATCCCTGACCCAAAATTAGCATACTACGTCAATAATACACACAACAATATCACATCTTGATTGATAAACTGTATTTATTTCTGAGAATGAAAATTTGGTTAGCCACCACATGACAAAAATGGTAAACAATCTAGCCAGTGACAACATGCATGAACTCTCCTACAATTTTAAAAGCAGATAAGTATTGTGTGCTAATCGCCAATATCTTGTGAACTGGGATCATGGCTATCTAACTGGCTAAAATAGTTTACAACTAGAAAACCTAACTTTCCTAACACCTGTTTTGCTTCCTGCAACTTGGATTACAACTATGAATATGTTCAGATCACTAGAAATGCAGATTGGGACCACGTTTTCTCATATTAACTTATTTAATAAGTCATATTAACATATTAATATACAAGGGGCACTTCCACAATATGATCTCAACTAAAGACAAGTTCCATTATAATGATCATGCTGCCCCCATTATAATACTGAAATTCCATTAATGCAATGACTGAATTATGTTTTTATGTCTTTTTAACATGTCTATTGATTGTTCAACCCATTTAATTAAGATGGATGAGAAGAAACAATGGGCTGAGTGTTTCTGTAAATATTTTGTAATGTATACGTGTAGTCAGCTTCAGATGTTTCCACAAGGCACAGGTGAAAATGTTATGTTACAAAACTGGCAAGTAGATGAGATCATTGACCTATTTTTGGAAGCTAAAGTGCCACAGAGTTGAATTCATGCTTACATTATGGTCTTAGTGTGGACACTATCTGGAATAAAAGAAAGGCCGCTGCACTAATCTCAACGGGTGGTCAATACACGTCTCCTTAGCGGCCAATGCTATAACTGGGCTAACTTGAATATATTTGCCGGGCACAGAAAAAAGCAAAGGTACTGAAACAACAGCTTCTGGAAGATAACAGACATATTGTTTCTAGATAACTAGGTACAGAGTGGGACCAATATTTCGCCTAGCTCTTTTTATATACAGGTGCAAACATTTTGCTATTTCGATAATAGGTGCTTGAAAATCAGGCTAATAACATGTCGGAGCTCATCAGATAGCAAGTTCTGTGTATTGTAGTCATTTATACACCCACCATTTTCTTAGCTATGTTTTTCAAAACATTGTTCTTTAATGGGGGTGGGGTATTTGATGAAAACTTAAATCAATGGACTACAATGAATGGATTAGTTAACTATATAGCTAATGTAGTTATTTTTTAATCTTCCAGACCTGCAGCTGCCAGAGGTGGCAATGAGACAGCAAAGAGTTTGTGTGGAGGGTGTGGGGGTGACAGGCAGGGGGAAAGCAAGATAGTTTCTGTAATAGTCTTCCACTAGCATATAGTATACACTACATAGTATTTTATACCTCTAAAGACCCATAATATCATTTGGTTACCAAGTGTCCTTTTGGAGTCTCCAAATGGCCTTTTTGGAAACCCGCCTAGACATAGCTTAGAAAAAACAATGCAGAATGCTCATTTTTGATGACATGGTATTGTCTTCAAATTTGTTGCAGTCCAGCCAAAAGTACATTGGAATATGCATAAGCACCCACTAACCAATCCTTTTTTTCAAGGTGGACTTGGATACACCCCATGTCCTGGCATAAAAAAACACAATTTTGGTTTCTGGCCTGCCTTTATTGTCTCCATATACTCATGATCCACTGATTGTACCTCTCTCTTGTAGAATGACCTCTTTCCTCTCTCTTTCCTTTAAAATTGTAACAATGCAACATATCACAATATTGAATTAATACCTTTTTACAGTCTATACTGCAGTCTATAACTGTAATAGAACAACTGAAATGGGCGCCCAACTTTATCTGATTAGCCTACAGCTGTCTCACTTCAGCTGTCACACACACATTTTCCCAAGAAAATGCAATTATCATGTGTATAAAATAATTATAAAACACTTATAAAACAACTGTTGCAAGTTGTTAACAAATAAATATGGGCTTGTTATTTAGAAGTGACAGATCATTGTCAGTGGGTTTACTATGCATTTATTCAGACCAGGCTATGCATTAGGTTAATCCCCAACCACAATTGTTACCTCAAACCAAACAAAAAGGATCTAGCTGATATCCTACTTTTGCTACACTAGGCAATGGGCATAATATTACATTTCAGTAGCCTATGTAGTAACGTGGAATTTTATCATTTTATATAAATTATAATCATGATAGAGTGGACTTGGGAAGGTGTGTGCGCGTGTGTGTGGGCGCGATTGACGGAGGCGGGCTAATTGCCCCCCCCCAAAATGAATACCTAGGGCTACGTCACTGATCCACACACCGCAGAAGCAGACATGCCTTAAAAAGCCACAGGAGGCAAAACATGATGAGCAAATGGACAGATCCACATACAGCTGTGCAAAAAAAAATCAGAGCATCCCAAGCCAGTGAGCCGATAATATTGCAAATAATGACATAACATTAATAGCATTAATGGATGCAGTCATGCACATTATCAACGTAATCAGCATCAGCATACTCAATCATAATTTAAGAAATCATATAGCGAAAAATAAAAAACAACAGCTTTAACGATAAGAATATATATATCCCGAGTGAGGCTTACATGAGGCTTAGACAACAGATCATTTTAACTAGCACCTCTCTCCAACATATAGAAAACATGTACGTTTACTCAAAGACTCGGTGTTAATTCTCCCAATTTCAGAGGCAGCGCACGATAGCCGCCTCCTCTCTGCCACCAGCGCCATACCGAAAATAACGCAACAAAATACCTCGCTCGTCTCGGCAGCAACACGTCCTCTACCGCCTCATCTTTATCATTTAGCATTAACCGCAAACGTGATTCATCCCCAGTATTATCATTAAAGCTGCCACATTTGCACTAAAAAATAATCTGGCACGTTCATTAATTCAGCCGAGAATTATTAATATTTCTGTTTACCTTGGTTTCTCACGGGAGGGTCAGTTGAACCCGGGACCTTGCTCTTTCGCCATGCTCTTGCCAGGGTTGTTCTCAGGTGCACGCAGGCGGAGGGAGAGAGGGATAATGCGGCCGTAGGCTACAGTTCACGAGTCCTTTGTAATAAGGAGTACAGAGTGCTACGCCGACTGCACGAACATCACTGCCGACTGCGACTGTGGGAGGGGCAGAGGGGTAGAGGGGTGGGAGGATGCTGACCGAAAGACATATATAGAAGCCACCAGACTGAGAAGCAAGTTCTGATCCCCTGCCGGTAGACAAGGTGGTGGTGACGCTCGCGTGCGCCAGCGTCTCAAGGACAGAGTCAAGAAGAGCGACCCCCATGCTGCACACTGGAGCGAGGGTGGGTGGGGTGTTTCTGATATTGAAATTACCAATGATGATGTGTAGCCTGTACAAGCCAACGTGAATCTGTGCTTACAATTCCTACTTAAAATTGACAAAATATTAACACTCGATTTCATTCAGATGAACATCCTTGCTGGCTTCTATCCAACCCATTCATGTTGATTACAATGCCCCTCTACAGTGAACTGCAAGATAGTGGCTTGCTTAAATATTCCAGCCCTTTCTGTTTTCACATTTTGTTGCTTCAGAGTTTAAAGGTCCCATATTTTAAAATCTGAGATCTAGTTTCAGTTTCAGTAATGATTGTGCAGTGTAGCATGATACTTACAATATGTGCTGATAAAATATGAACTCAGTTCTACAGTATATACAAATAAGGGTCCTTTTGGGTTCTATATACACTCCTGGGCAAAGAAAATGGGCCAAGCCCAAAATGGCTAAATATTAAGCTTTTATTGGTCTTAACAACAAATCATTGGTCAGAAAATTAGCAAGAATTAAACAAATGCACTCCTGAAACCCTCCTGTGCCACAATTTGCTTGTTTACTTTTGCTGCACTGAACTATTTGGGGAAAAGCTAGAAATAGGGAAATTCACTTATACAGTATTCAAAATAACATAATGTCAAATAAAAGAGTCATGTTTTGTATTTGGTTGCATATCATTTGCATGCCATAGCTTCCTGATGCCTGTGACCTACCAACATCATCAGAATCTGGATATCTTATTTTCAGGTTGTCCTACAAGCGATACAAAAACTCTTTGCATTTGAATGGATCTCTATGGGAATTGGGGGGTGGGACTAGATTCAGCTGTAAATTATGCTGATACAGTATAGAACACATTTGTTGGCTAAATGGCTTTAAGTCATCAAGGGTCCAAGGTATTAAATGAGCCTCAAACCACCATGCTTCTGCCAGATATGCAGTAGATACTACAAGCATTGTTTCTCCTGTTACTGAATATTTTTTCCATTGAGTTCAACAGGAAAATTAATCAGGATAAACAATGCTTGTTGTGTGTGTGCATTGGAATATGGACAGGGGGCCAGAGAATCAGGAAAGATGCAATCTGAAAGGATGGCTATGCGAAACCAGGGTAGGCTCGGAGTATCTCTGGTAACTGGATAGTCTGCAATACATAAAAATCACAAGATGCATAAAAATAGAACTCTTCTTTCAATTGTGTGAACATACATGTTATATTTTAATATCTTTCCAGAAACCAAATAACAAACTATTTTTGACTCTTCAACCAAAGAAAAATTAACCTCAAGCATGTCTCCCTACTCATTTAGAGAAAGAATAGATGTATCTAATTTGAGTAAGTTGATGTAATAGAGGCTTTTCTTGACTCCCACAATAAATATTCTGTTGTGTTCCTTTGGTGTGGCTTGACCCATCTCTGAGTTATCATTTCAGAAAAAACTTTCAATTCTATTTTTTTCAGCTTGAAATGATCATACTCTCAGCACTGGGGAGCTAAAGCACTATTGTGGCTATTGATTAATTTGGAGCAGAGGAGTCTAATTTTATCCAGAAAGGACTGGTGCAGGTGCAGATTTTTGTTTTAGCCAAGCACTATGGCACCTGATTAAAGTAATTACTGTAATATAAGAGGATAAATTGGACACCCCTGATTTGGATCTCACAGCCACTACAATGGTACTAAATCCATTGAAATTACATACATTAGTGCATTGCCTTTTTTGACTCACCAAAGTGATTAACTGCTATACAGTCTGTATATCTGACATTCACTTTTTTAGGACATGTTATCAGCCGTCAATTTGGGTGAGTTCACACATTTGCACACGCACCAAATCATTTGGCTTCTTTCATGCCATCGATGGCATTGAACGCGATTTGGCCAGGTGATTTGGTACATGCTAAATGTGTAAACTTGACACTTAGGGCCATATTTACTAAGTATGCCACAAATTACCGTCAGTGTTGCAAAATTCTGCGTGGCCACTTTTCCAGTTGAGCATAGTATTTACAAGGCTAGTTATGTAAATAGGCACAGCCACAGCAAATTCATTTAAATGCACTGCCAGAATTTATGATAAGTCCTGCACATGGCAGTAAAGCTACATTGTTGTACCACTGCATCTCTGGTGAAGTCGGGTTATGGACAGGTGTCTGGATACATGGATGCAATGGACAGTCATGTTCACCGTTAAATGTTAACATGCTTCATTAGTAAAAAATAAAAAATAAAAAAACCAATTGTAACCTAAAGGGCGCAGGTTTTATTCCCTGGTAAGACACTGCCGTTGTACCCTTGAGCAAGGTACTTAACCTGCATTTCTCCAGTATATATCCAGCTGTTTAATTGGATGCAATGCAAGTTGCTCTGGATAAGAGCGTCTGCTAAATGCCTGTAATGTAATGTAACAGTGGTTTTGCATAACTTTAATTTGGCCAGGGTAAATAAGTAGTTTTGAATGGACTTCATTTTGGAAATGTGCTTTTTGGCACCAGAGGCTTTCTAAATGCAATACCTCGAGTAACCACTGGAGTTTAAGAGCTTCACGGAGAATGGCAATCTCTGGTCCCCTGGTCTACGTAGATTGGACGCTGTCGTTCCTTGGTGTTTTCCGGTTTTGGGGGTATGTGGGTAGTGTAGTCTGCTGGTATGCGGAGCAACCATAGATTGTAAGGGTGCAAATCAATGCTGTAGTGTCGCCTCCTAGCGCTATGAATTCGCATGTTTCCCTGTATTGCTGTGAACTTCGATTATCTAGCCGTTTGTTTGTAGTGATCAACACGGGACATCATTTCCATTTAATTCAAATAGCAGCCTCCAAAGTTGGTCTGTTATCTTTGCCCTTGCTAAATGAAAGTCTTGCAAAAAATGTAAAGTTGTGTTTGCATAATGTCTTGTGTGGTAACTAGCCAGCCTCTCACACAAGGACCAGGACCATATTGGTTTACCGAAGGTGGTGGCAGCGCTGTCCTGTTCAAAATAGAACAGATGTTTTACAGTAAATTAGACTACAAGATCCACACAAAATCGGATTATTTCAGTTTCACTCCTGAGCTCGCATGACAGCCAGCTATATGGAAATTTTAACGCAGAATGTACTTGGTGTAACTGCTTCTAATAAAATTGTATAAGAAAACATATATGATACGAATTTACATTCGCCACATCAGCTAATTTTAGCAGCAATACATGAATCTCTTGTGTTTTTACCTAACTAGTCTGGTTACTGCAACTTCTGGCTCGTTCTGCCTCTGCAGTTGCTATGTAGCCTACGCTCTATGGTTTCAGTGCAGGGTGTTTTGTACGGACCGTCTATGGTGCGGACTGTACACCAGTTGTGCGACGCTTTACGACACTGCCGTACGCGGATGCTTATCTCTCTGGTGAGACACCGGCAGAGAGAGGGAGTGAGGCGCAGTTGTGGAGGTGCAGGGTTGAAAGAGGGAAGACGTCTAGTTCCCACCCGGTCTCTTACCGACGACAAACAACTGTGCTTCTCTCCGACATCGACTAACTACGGCAGTAAATGTGGACTCTAGGCTGAGGTGGAAGCGACGCGAGGGCCGGCAGCGCATAGCACCTACGCAGGGCTGTCTAATGTCCTCCCAAGCGGAGCTTTGAAAAGAAAGAAAATATAAATATATAAAAAAACAACAGTGAAAATGGATTATGATTTTAAAGTGAAGCTGACCGGAGAGAGGGAACGGGTGGAAGACTTGTTTGAATACGAGGGCTGCAAAGTTGGGAGAGGGACCTACGGTCATGTGTACAAAGCCAAGAGAAAAGACGGGTGAGTTCATAGCAAGCTAGCTACGGCCTTCGAACCCTCATATGATCCCTAATAAAACTAAATAAGCTACATTTGCACGTCACTTATGACCGCATTCTCTCCATCTTGTATTATCAGAGGTAACTAAATGACCGAGCACAGTATAATGACCACAGGTCGAAATTCGATGGGAATTCTAAACGGCATTACGCCGTGTCCCGGCCTCTGCTCTTGAAGAGCATGACAAAGCTGCCTGTGTCGCTGACATCAGTCTAGCTGCTGCGCGATGGCAGTTGAATTCCGTGTAGAAGCAGGCTTGAGAGCTCGCTTCGCTGTTGTTTGTCCTTTGCGAAGCACGGAGTCGCGGTCTCGGGACGCCGTGGTGGTCGCGCGGCACAAACTACGATGCAGTTGCTGCCAAGACCCAGCTATAACAGGAAAGGGGTTTAATCACAATGGTGTGACGAAGTAAAAACAAAATAATGCCATAAACTCACGCCCCTACTTGTCAAGCTTTACATGGTGCATAAATTTGTGGTTCCCAAACTTGGCTCGATGGACCCATTGTTATGCTGGTTTTCATTCCAACCATTACAGCTAGCTCCGAATTGTAGCAAGCTGATAATTGTTGTTAATTTGAAAGTTAATACTACATGCTCTCGTTAAGGCCATGCTATATGAGAACTAGCTGTGCTCACTATGAATAAATGTTCCATGGTCCCATCTAGGGACAATGAATCAGTATAATCAGCTAATGTTTTCTTTCTCTATAATGTGCTATATGAGGAACGAGCCCTGTAGAAAGTGATTACATTTTTAAGCAATTCAATTACAGGCTGGCAGGAGCATTTGGGCACTCCTTGCTGAAAGAGTGGACACTCAATTACTTAAGCTAAACCAATGACAATGAAAGAGTTTAAAAACTAAGAAAATGACACGCCAAACCTGCATTATGTAAAACTAAGTTTTGGGGGAAATTATAGAAGACACTTGGAGATACATTTTAAACTGTCTTTATTGATCAAGCATTTGGGTGTAACGGATGCACAGTGGGTCCCCAGGACATAGTTTTGGAATCACCGACATGAACACCTACATGCTGTTCTGTAGACCCATTTCATGAAGATATATGCTATATGTGGTGGTGGTTGTTGCTATTAACTGAGTTCTGGATTGCAACGTGCAGGGCCTCTCTACAGGGTGTGGGTGTACCTGCATGCGCTAGGACCTGCTATAGACAGATGTACCTCCTCCTCGTTGAGTATAACTGACTCAGGACATACTCTAGAGCAGTGGTCTCCAACCCTGGTCCTGGAGAGCTACAGGGTCTGCTGGTTTTCATGGTGACTCTGCACTTCATGAATCAATTAGAGCAGTTGATTACACAGTTAACTCAACTCACCTAGTGTCTTGGGTCTCAACTGGGTGCTGATTTTAAGGTGAAAACCAAAACCAGCAGATGCTGTAGCTCTCCAGGACCAGGGTTGGAGACCACTGCTCTAGAGGATGTGGACTAAATGGAGAAGAAATGGCAATGGATGTAGATTGAGGTGTTGGCCTACATAACTGGGCCTAGATTAAATTATTTTTTAATAAAAAATGTGATGTCGATAGCAGAGTATATACAGCACTAGCTCTAAATAATAGGGGCATATGTTTCTGCAGTATGGCGTGCTTGTAACTGGCCAGAGATCAGCGATTCCCAAACCCGGTCCTGGGGTCCTGCTGTGTATGCTGGTTTTCATTCCAACCACAATCGCAATCTCATAATTTTAACTAGCTGCTAATTTTTCCTCAATTAGGTGCTTTTCCTCTTTATTGGGATTATCAACCCTCTTAAACCATATTTGGTCTGAAATACCTTTGCATTCCACAAATAATAAAATTCCTGTGTTGATATTGTGCTACATTGCAAGCAGTTACATGAAGAGGTCACTTTTTTTGATAACATGAAAGCGGTAAACCGATACGCTTCTAATTAGGTTGTTGAATGCATGTATAATGTATGCATGTACTTTTTCTTGAAATTATTAACTTAATGCAGGCTTGACTCAGTCAATTGCCTTTTGTCTTTGAATTCTTCTTTTTCTTCCAAATAGTTTATTTTAGTGACCAGGTGTCCACCCTTTCACCACTTAGGTGCCCTTTGATTCACCTCAGTCTTTAATTTGAAGTTTGAAGTTTTTTTTTCTTTTTATGCAGTTGTTTGCAATATAACACAATAAGTAGCCTACCATATGAACATGGGATTTTTATTAAGTATGGAATGCTTACTGTTGCTATTTCTGATGTAATGTGGCTTAGTATGTGGAATATGAAAGTACCTAATTAAGCAAAAGTAACAGTTTGTTAAAATTCTGGGATTGTGACAAGTTGGAACTTGGAATGAAAACCAGCATAACCAGGGGGCCCCCAGGACCGAGTTTGGGAACCCCTGCTGAACATGGAATGAGTTAGCCTATATGTATCTGCGAAAGAGCTTTTTTTTTGCTTACGTTCAACAGGCTAGCAAACATTTGTTAACTTACCTTAACTTGCTTAATGGTAGTCTAGTGTACCAGTAGCTGAGGTAGAACTTGTACTATTAATGTTACATAGCAAAATTGATTGTGTTGCTCTTGTTAAAGTTAGGCTACTTGTGCATTGCATTTTCTTCATGTAATTTTTTTTGCATTGTTCAGATTTTGTCAGTCTGATAAGTCATGTTGTTTGTGTTTCTTGTGTTGGATACTAGGTTATTGCTGTTATTGATTGTGTTTTTGGAACTTAGTTTTTCTTGGTTTAGATACGTCTCTGTATGTTAAATGTTCTGTGCATGTGTCTTAATGTTTAGACTTTGTCGATTATTTTCTAAGTTGGTTAGCTTCTTTATCTTGTTTATATGTTGGTTATATATTATCAGCATTTTTATGCCATTTAGATTTAGTGTCCGTATATTTATGGTGTTGGGTGTTCATTGTTTTTGTCACATTTTTCAGTGTTTGGTAGTTTTTGTGCTTTGGAGACAGAAATGCTGATCTTGCTGTTCAGCACCATATCACTGTACCTCTGCGAACTGTCTCATGAAAATAGGGAATAGTGGAAACAAATTCATGTTCCAGCAGTTATTCAACCATCTTATTACCCTTGCTCTAAAGGTACTGTTAGTCTTGCCTGGGGTGTTCCACAATGCTGCACTTTTTCATTGGAATGCCGTCCGTGTGTTCAGCTTTTAGTATCATTAGCACTAGTTCTGTGATGATTAAGAAGAGAGAAGGATGATGTAGCTGGTATAGCTCCATACTTAGGGTTGGGCAATTGGACGAACACATTGGGAATTGGCGATGGGCTTAATGCATTGGTGGTGGATTTTATTTGCCGGTTTTTTGTAGATTTAAAGTTTTTTTTTTTTTTTTTTTTAGCTGCCAGCAGCAGCTAGCATAAACCACTCTGTGGGTCTGTTGGTCTCTGTGGGTCTGTTGGTCTCTGTAGTTTGGTCTGCTCGTCCAAAAATACTGAAGTCGAACCACACCTGTGCGCAGACACAGTATTGACACTGCTGATTGGATGAGATGCCGCTATCTAATTTCGGCATTATTTTTACTACGTTATTTTTTAACCTCCTTGGTACCTGCACAGATTTGCACAGGATTTTGTGGGAAGGTTGGTCATGAGCCAAAGAAGAGGTCACGTGTTTGTGTGAGGGTGTGTGCGTGGATTTGTTAAATAGAATGTTGCAAACCTCTATGTAAACCTATTGCTGGTCGCGTATCACCAATTAGTAGTATGTGGGTTTTTTATTTTTTTATTTTTAAAAACCTTAAAAATTAACCAAATGACTAATCGGAGGACACGTTTTCAAATAATGTTGGACATCTGGTCAGCCTGTCTCTGCTACACTCACTGAAACCCGTATGCTGTAAAGGTCTCAAGGCGATTTATTTTGCTTAATTGAAGAAGAGCAGGCATACTGTTTCAGTAAAGACAGATCAGTAAAGAAAGACCATGGATGTTAAAGGCAGATTGAAATGTAAATGTAAACCAGTCCAGTGTTGTTGTTTGAGTCGTTGTAAGTCCACAAGGAGCCTCCGGGCATTAGGAGATGTTAATCGGTGCTCTGAGTCCCAGTACTCAACAGTTGTTCTTACGCAGTTATAATGCCCTCTGTAACTGCAACAGTACCAGAGTCAGCGTGTACCCACTTCAGAGTAACTCCTGTCTGAACACAGAGGTCATTTAGGTCAGGCCAATCTGACCAGGCCCCAAAGCCAGCAGCGTGTGGATCCATCTTGCCATTGGAATTTCTCCAGGAAGCCCGGAAATCCTGGGTCAGATTCGCTAACTACAGGAACATTGTGGTGCTTCATATCACGAAAGAATGAGGCTCTAGTAAGCTTTCTGACAGTTTGAAGGTCACTGCTCAGCATCCAAAAGGGGAGCGCCTTGTTGCAGTGTAGATCCATTCTACATTTGGCACTCTCAACCCTCCCTCTCGTTTAGCATGAAAAATAATGTCTCGAGTGTTTAGGCCAAAACATTTCCTCACTAAACATGCTGTTTTATTTGTTAGCTTGTTTAGTATGTTGCATGGAATATGAACATTAGAGAAAAGGTGTTGAATTTTATGCAGAGCCACCTGTCTTATTGCTGCTAACTTCATAATCAGTGGTAATGGGGAAAAATCAATCATATGCTGCCAACTCGGATATGATGTCATTAACCTGCTCCTTCCATTCACTGGCTATATTAAACTTATTTTCAAGGTATGTGTATGTCTCATGAAGAGAATATACACAAATATGATTTGATGCTACAGTGAACACAGGGTTTTTATCAGATTTTCAGGGTTACCAACGGTTGTCCACACTCCTCTCATGCAATACAACACACTTAGAGCCCTTCACCTCCAAATCTGACCACTCAAGAAAAGAGTCAGTTTGAGAGCATGCTCTTTATTACTCTCTCTTCATGGGAGGCTAACTGAACATCATCTGCGTGCCCCTGTCCAGAGTTGGGGGAAATCGCATTGGGAAGCGCACATAGACACAGCCACTTTAACCACTGATTGATGACAATCAAAAAATTGACTGTATGGACTGCAAGCCACTATACACATCCTTAACAATGTCAATGTACACTTGCGGTAGATATATTTCCTCTAGTGAATATGACGGTGGCAGTATATTCAGGCCTTGTGAGTTCAAGACATTTCAATCAAAAAACATTGACCGATATATTAAAAAATACCATACTCCTGGTGTGCCTGACTTCCGTGACAAACACCCAGCCATATTACTGTCACTAGCTTCACTGAGCTTTATGGCAGCACAGAAGCCTGCTTCCTCGTCATCACTTTGTCCCCGAGGTTTATTAGTAAGCTACAGTGCCACTCTGAAGTTCTTCTGCATATTCAAATGATAGTAAAGCAGTATGCGCAATGCTTTTGAAAAGGGCTTTATTGTTCATACAGTCACATTTTTGTCAAGTAAGCCACCTTGGAATTCTCTGTGCAGAAAAAACACTGCATTTTAATGTAAAAAAGAAATTCAAATCGAAACAGCAATAATGTCGCTGCATCTTCTGCTTCGTTTAAAAAATAAACTGGTTAGGCTACGTTCAGGCAACGTGGTGGTGAATTGGGCAGTGCTTGTTCACGGGAGTGACTGCATGATCATACAGTTGGCGTTAATGGAGTACAGACACAGTCAGAAACTACGGAGGAGAAGTTTCGCTACTGGTTTGAATTTATATGCATATTAAGTGTTGTAGTGTCACAGAGGATCAAATTCAGATGAGGTGTGTCCTAGCGGACAATTAATCCTTAAAATAGGGTCGAATCCTCTGCAGTCATAATCTCAACTGTGAACAGCCATACCTGCTAACACTTGTCCCTGCGACCATGATCAGGCTGCAGGGACATCTTCCCATGGAACTATATCAGGTTAATTTTCCTGCCCTGTTTAAACTACCCAAAGGAAACTGCAGCTTTTCTTCCCCCAGGTCCACCTTCATATCCAATTTGTGAGCATTTTTGCGGCAAGTTATTCCTGGTTCTTTTTGTAGTTGATGGCTTCTGTCCCTCTTTGACAAATATGATTGTTGGTGTTGGATTCCCGGGGGTCTGGTGCTTTTTGCATCTCTCCTGCTCCAGGGTGTTGAAGAGTGCCATGAGGGCTTTCTCATGATGGCAACTGTATCTCCCTTGGGTGAGTGCCGTTTTACCCCTGCTCCATGATGCTATTCCCTCTCCAGAGCTTGCACAGTGGGCCGTCTCTCATGCCCCGCCTGCGCAGCTTTGTTGGTGTAAATGAGCAGATTACTTTCTTGAGCAAATTACTCATTCCCTGTATGGTTTCTTTCATATAGCTGCTTTTGCTAATATTTCTCAATAAACCAAAAAATGGTTACTGAACACCACATCACTGTTAAACAATGGCCATCTGTATCTCTAAATTTGAACCTGATTGAAATTTTGTATTTTGAAGGATGTGAATGAAAGATTCTGTATGGAGGGATGGTGAAGGATTCCTCCCCCCAGTATGTTCACTAATCTCATAAAACACTACTGAAGATGACCTTGTGCAAAGGGAGGGTGCATAAAGTGAAACGGGTGTGAATATTTGTGACACTTAATGTTTTGCCAAATAAATACATATTTTGATGAATCAAGAATCTTCCAGTTTTAGGCAATGAAAAACTCCTTTGTTGCTTTCGCAATATGTTTGGGGTCACTGTATTTCTGTGAGATGGAGCACTGTCCAATGCGTTCGGAGTCATTTGCAGATAAGATTCTTCTGAATACTGTGGCTGCTATCAGCAGTTACATCACACTTTGCTCTTGTCGTCACTCAGAAGCATGTGAATCTTGGTCTCATCTGTCCACAACACCCTTTTACAGAACTCTGCTGGCTCTTTTAGGTACTGGTCTTCCTGTTTTTGTGGTTAACTAGTGGTTTGCATCTTTCAGTGTAGCCACTGGAGTTCTGTTCATGAAGTCCTCTGCGGACATTAGCCAATGAAACATCCATACCTGCCTCATGAAGAGTGTTTGTGATCTATTGGTCCGGTGTTTTTTGCGTTTTCCTTCTTTATGGTGAGAATTCTTCAGTGATCAATTGTAGAGGACTTCCTTGGCCTACCAGGCCCTTTTGTGATTACTGAGCTCACCAGTGGTCTCTTTCTTCTTAATGAACAGTTGATTTTGGTAAGCCTGGTCTATGTCTTGTACTGTTTTTGTTTTCTTATTTCTCTGCCTTATAATGCCTTCTGTGACTTTCATTTACACAACTCTGGTCCTTATGTTGACCAATGCCAATAATAGACTTCAAAGGCTATCAAAAGCCTAGAATCAAGACTAGATACTAAAAGTGTTCTTATAGCAGTACTAAAGAAGCAATTTAATACACCTGATTGATCAGAAATACCTGTGATGCCATTTGTCCCAAACATTATGGTGTTTGCAGGGGGTTTATGTATAAAAAGTCCTGTAATTTCTACATTTCTAAAGCCACTTTTCCACCGCATGGTGCTGGCTCAACTGAACTCTACTCGACTTTTTTGGTTTTCCATCGGGCAAAAGTTGTGGATAATACCTGGTACCTGGTACTTTTTTGGTATCACCTCTGTCAAGGTTCCACAGGAGCTGAGGCGATACCAAAAGGTGACGTGAAAACACTGCAGACCACTGATTGGTCAGAGGGAATCGTCGCTAGAATCGACGCCTTTGAGCAACCAGAGTCGTCTCGTCGTCTCGTCGTCTGAGCTCTGATGTAGGATTTCCCAAACTCTCCTGTTTTTTTCAGCAGTCTTTTGTCTTGCTGCCTTCAGCCTCTTCTGAAACAAAATTAGTCTCCTTGCTGTGACAAACAGCCACATACCGAGAATCAAGAACACCATCCCTTCGATATCCTCCATTGTTCCTTTGTGTGTTGCGTTGAAGGTGATGTCACGGCAGTTTCACGTGGCGTCGCTATGACGACCAGCTACATTGACGGGGGTACTATCTGCAGTGGAAAACTAAGTACCTGGTACCAAAAGCGAGTAGAGTCGAGTCGAGTTGAGCCGGTACCATGTGGTGGAAAAGCGGCTTAAATGTATAAACATAGCCTTTAATAAAAGTTATGAATCTGCACTTTAACCACACGTGAATTGTTTGTATTCATTGTCCATCTTCTGATATGGTCTGAAGATTCATCTCTTCAGACTATACCTGGACTAACACTCACCATTTTGCAGGACACTCCCAATCTAGGATCACTCTTATCACTTATATCCTACCACTTTGTTCCTGTAGCGTTTTCATGTTACACATATATCTCATGTACCACTTTCATGTTACATGTATCTCCATCCAGCCCTTATATTGCAGTTGTATCGTTATTCTGATGTTGTAGCTTGTTGTCATGCCTCCTATTTTGACTTAACATTACTCTCTGGCCTAGCCTACGCTTACTGTTACATAATGAGTATTGTACCTAATCGGACTTGTGTTTTGTAGTTGTTTCAATGACCTTCGGTATGAACTTATTGTACGCCACTTTGGATAAAAGCGTCTGCCACATAAATGTAATGCATTGTATATTTGATTGCTTTCCCTCTTTGTTAAACAGGAAGGATAATAAGGACTACGCTCTGAAACAGATTGAAGGGACAGGCATCTCAATGTCAGCCTGCAGAGAAATCGCAGTGAGTGTGTGTTTCTTGTGTGAATGTGTGTTTGTGTATGTTCACATTTTTGCATGTGTACAGTGCTTTCGGAAAGTTTTCATGCCCCATTGATTATTTCTCTTTACGTGTGTAGCCAAGTTAAATGAGAGAATATAAAAATGGTATTTTTCTACTCCTATATAAACAATTATATAATGTCAAGATGAAATAGTGTTAGATGTCTTCAATTTATATTACAAAGAAAGACCTGAAAATGTATATTGGGTTTTAATGAGGTCCATCTGTTGGTTTCAAATCCACCTGTGTTCAGTTGTATGATTTCAAAATAAATATCACTGACTTTGGAGGTCAGCTGAAATAGCAGATCAGATTAGTCACACTGTCATAAAGATCAAGAATCGGTTCATGGAACTTTGAGGCCAGTTTTTATAAGGCAGAAAGCTGGAGAAAGCTGTAATGAGATTAATAAAGCTTTGACCCATCCTTCGAGCACAACAAAGTCCGTTGTATCAAAATGGAGAAGGTGTGGCACAATCCAGACACTATCAAGATCAGTCCATCCTATCAAAACTGAGCAATGGGATGAAAAGGGCAATTGTTAGAGAAGCCACCAAGAGATCAACCGCAACACTGACAATTGCAGCGCTGCAAGGCTCATTGGCTGAAATGGGAGAAACTGCCCAGAGATCCCCAATCTCTTAAGCACTTCATAGATTTGGCTTCTTTGAGAGAGTGACTAGATGGAGAAGTCACTTCTGGGAAATTCCAACATTAGGCCTAATTCACGTGCTGGAGTTTGCCAGAAGCCTTGTGACAGACCCTGAGACCTTCTGGAAGACGATTTTGTGGTCTGATGAGACTAAAGTTGAGTTCTTTGATCTGAAAGCAAAGCGCTATATTTGGCATAACCTAAGCTCGGCCCACCACCCACATAGCACCCTACAGGCATGGTGAAGGCAGCATCATGCTATGCGGTTGCTTTTCAGCAGAGAGAACTGGGAAGCTTGTTGCCACCAAGCCAGATACAAGCAAATCCTTGAGAACCTGTTTCAGTGTGCACAAGATCTGCATTTAGGTTAAGATTTATGTTCCAACTGGACGGTGACCCAATGCATGCGGCAGAATCTACAACAGAGTGACTTAAAAACAATACGGTTTAGGGATTCACCAGTTTTAGAATTTCTCAACTATCTTTCTCTTGTTAGACATGCAGTCGGAGATGGTTCGTTGGCACGATACACCCTTGTTCACGACAAGCTGTGTGCCATGCAGCGCTTGGTAGCAACCCCACACACCTCCAGAGCCTTTTTCATGTGACATGCATTATCCCTAATCACCATCTCCTTGGTTATATTCAACTGTTGAAGCATGTTTTGAAAAGCTAAAGGGATCGCTGCCACTGTGTGGGAACCAGAGCACTCCTGTGAATGCTACACTACCCTTCTCATTAGAAAATCTTCATTCAGCCACTTCAGTCAAGCTTAACCTACTTGTCGCAGTGTTTCCCACAGTTTAGGGCAATTTTATTTATTAATTTATTTTTACTTTGGCTGTATCTCCAGATGAAAATTAAATCTGTACGGCACTTTTCCTGTCAAGTTGTACTGGCGACCGAGAGAGAAAATTACCAGAATGCAAAAGGTTCCCAAACTAAAACAATTTTTGCAGTAATGGTCTCGGTTACAGAAAAAATGTTATCAGAATTATTTGGAGGATAATATAATGTCATATAAATTCTAGACATGAGTTAAGTGCTTTAAAGTCATTGGTGCCTGATATCCAAAATGCCCTCATTTCTAAACACAATGATTTTCCTCAATTTCAGTTAAAGTCGGCCTAACTGTTAACCGTATCTGTTACTATAATGGTAATGTTATGGCAACCTATATGTGGCACAGTTTATCCCTCCTCCTCCTCTAGCCTTCTTTTTTTAATCAGAATTTATGTAAAGAGAAAAGTGAAGAGTTTTCATCAGCTATCTGAGCTAACGTTAGTAGGGTGAATGCTGATGCTTGCTAAATGCTAGCTAACATTAATCCAAATAATGTTGATGCGTATTGGGTGTACTTCTATATGGTTGGGATACCGCATCTGTAGTATGGATATTAAATTTATGTTTTTTGTTTCAGCTGCTACGGGAATTGAAACATCCAAATGTGATCTCACTGCAGAAGGTTTTTCTGTCACATGCTGACCGCAAGGTGTGGCTGCTGTTCGATTACGCTGAACACGATCTATGGGTGAGACGCATACATACAATGTACGCTGTTCACACATACATGCGCATGCTTGCATACGCTGACACCCTGTACACTACACATACACACAGACAGAAAAACACACAGACACACACACACACACACTGAATCCTGACTGTGTCATGCTTGTCTCTGCAGCATATTATAAAATTCCACAGAGCCTCCAAGGCCAATAAGAAGCCCCTGCAGCTCCCAAGGGGGATGGTGAAATCTCTGCTGTACCAAATCCTGGATGGCATCCATTACCTGCATGCCAACTGGGTCCTGCACCGTGACCTAGTAAGACATGCTACCTCATGTTGTGCTCACGGTCACAGTGTGAGTGAGGAATGCCACACACACCCTCACTAACAGGAACCTGTGTGTGTGTGTGTGTGTGTGTGTATGTGTTTGTGTCTGTCTGGTTGTGTGTGTATGCATGCATATATATTTGTGTGTAAGATACTGTCTGTGTGTGATTTTGTGTGTACCAGATGCTGTCTGTGTGTGATTTTGTGAGATGAGTAACTGCTGTAACATGTTGTACATGTTATTTTTCTCCATAGAAACCTGCCAACATTCTAGTAATGGGGGAAGGGCCAGAGAGGGGGCGTGTCAAGATAGGTACTCAACCATAACCACACTACTCCCGTTCTTCCCCTGTACAATTCTGTCCTGTCTCTCTGTGCTGACTTTCTGTTTCTTCTGCAGCGGACATGGGCTTTGCTCGGCTCTTTAACTCGCCACTGAAGCCATTAGCAGACCTGGACCCTGTGGTGGTGACCTTCTGGTACAGAGCCCCAGAGCTGCTGCTGGGTGCCAGACACTACACCAAAGCCATCGGTGAGTGGAGTGATGGGGGAAATGTCAGAGATATGTTTAGACCATTGAGTGTGTGTGTGTGTGTGTATGGGGAGTTGTACTTGAGGTAGGGTTTTGGGGTTTTGAAAGAATGGGAGGATATGTATGTTGGAAGTAGGGATGCACCGAATCTTCAGTCTTAGGTTTCGTTCAGATACCAAATCCAGTGCTTCAAGATTCAGCCAAATCCAAAGCGAATTCTGAATCCCACAATGCCTACACACATCCTGCAATACCTACTGACTTCTTTGCTCATTTGTTTTTTATGGTGCATTATTGAATGCTTTTTGGAAATCTAAGTGTATAATATCATAAGCTTTGTTATAGTCATAACACTTGGAAGCATACCAAAAGGTTTGTCAGGCATGACCTTCCCTTGCAAAAAACATGCTGTCTATCCCTTAGGATGCTGGTATTTTCAAGAAACAATTCCAACTTGTCTCTAATGATAGATTCCAGTATTTTACATGGGATGCTAGTTAAACTGACAGGCCTGTAGTTTCCTGGAGCAGTACGGTCCCCTTTCTTGTATATTGGTATTATATTACCTTGCTTGCAGTCCTCTGGTATTTCTCCAGTTTTTAAAGACTATGTAAAAAATACCTGCCAGTGTATTTTTGGAAAGTCTTTAGAATCCAATAATACGATGTATTTTTATCAATCCAGTACACATACTCATCCCTAATCAGATGTCCTCTATTTTGTTAAAGTACAAAACGTTTTTTTTTTGTTTAAAAAAAAAAAATCAAACTCTTTGTCCGCAGATATCTGGGCGATTGGCTGTATTTTTGCGGAGCTCCTGACATCTGAGCCCATATTCCACTGTCGACAGGAGGACATAAAGACCAGCAATCCTTACCACCATGACCAGCTGGACCGCATATTCAATGTCATGGGATTTCCTGCAGGTATGGCCATCAGAGCCAAGTTCATTGACAGGTGTAATCAAAGATAGTATGGGGGTGATGGATGCCTTTATTAGGATTCACATTTGGAGTGAATGCATGCTTTCAGAATGAGGGTTTGCTCTGGAAACATGCACACATGGAATGAAAACATACTCATTTCATATGAAGACTTTCACACGTCAATTGCTCCTGCTTAAGGAAGACGTGTACAGTTTAATTACTCATGTGGAATGAAGATCATAGACAAGACAGGAAAGTAGAAACTCAGCCAACCTAAGCTGTGCAGCCCTGGAAGTAAGCCTGTTCTGTACATGACTGTGCTTTGAGTGCAAAACATTGGAGCTCCCCATAAAAGTGAAAGAAATATCAGACTGAAGACAAAGTAAAACTTTTGGTGATGGTATTTTGAAACTCGATTAATGATAGTTACATTTCATATGAAAATGTAGATTTTTTTCTGGCAAATCTACTTTTGGTTAGCTAACATTAGCTTGTTATCTGCAGTTTTGCTAACATTACTGGTGCTCAGTAGGATAGCTTTACCCTGACCCTGGTTGCTATTGCCACAGAACTTCTCAAAACGGTGCTTTTTCCAAATAGTTTTTTCTCTCACTGGCTAACATGACACATCACGTGAATTAGGTCATTTTGTCCCTCTTGCACAGTGTAATGGCTGCTGCAGTAACTTTTAGCTAGTGTCAACTGCTAAGTTACGCTAAGTTTGTTGGCTAAGTTTGTTTGCTAGATAAGTTAGCTTAGATTAGCCTGACACCGCTCCCGCGTCCCACAATTGGCCACTTGTGGGCGTCACCTATTTTTTGACAGACAGTTGTATTTGTTAAATGTTGACTGGGTTTAATGTTGTGTTTCGAGTTATCATTTTCCAGTCTGAATAAAAATTTTTTTTGCAGTAACCTAGCTCTGTAAGATAGTCAGCTGTCTAATGTCTAGCTAGTGAATAACAACCAACAATAATAACAAAAACATTTTCTTGCTAATTATCCCCCTAATGTCTTCAGTTAGATCTGGTTAGCTTGCTGCACCTTGAATCAATGACAGATTAAAGCAATAAATACTTAATGTTACTGTTTGACACCAGCGTCTGAATGAACATGGCCATTGAGGTTACAAGGTGTTTTAAACCGCTACACATAATGCACAGTAAAATATTCAGTGTTAAGTCAAGAGTGGACTCAGGAGTTGAACTCTGGACATTTTATTGTGTGAAATTTATGATTACAAAAAATTGTCCAATGAGGTTTTCTTAGGTTGTAAAATCAGTTCAATGGGCAGAAAGCACTTTTCCACTTAACATGTGCAATAGAGGCTGTTTCCCATTATGTCCTTGACTTCACTGCCTGGCCCCTCCTACCCTCTCCAGTTTCTATATACTGTTTTCTGAAAGTCTTCATGTCAAATGAGTGTGTCGTCTTTTCGTGTATGCATGTTCGCAAATGATCACCTTCCACAATCAGATCTTCTTTCCAAATGAAAATTTTAATGAAGGCATTAATCACCCCATAGATGTTTTACAGGTGTAGATGAAGTCTTTCATGTTCCAGTGTTTCTTTCCAGTCTTTTCTTTCTTTCGTTTTTCTCTCTGTCCCCCTTTTCTCCTCACTCCCTCACTCTTTTCCTCATTCCCTTTTTGTATATTAGATAAAGACTGGGAGGACATAAAGAAGATGCCAGAGCACTCAACCCTGATGAAAGATTTCAGGAGAAACACGTAGGTCTCTTGCTACAGTGCTGAACAGTGGATTTGGAGGAGGGGATTTTTAATCTTGATCCTGTTCCTAATCCTGGTCAATGTCCTCCTGGTTCTAATTTTATTTATTTAACCTGATGGGTCAATTGAGGACTCTAATCTTATTTGCAGTTAACCAACAGAATCAAAGAGGGTAAAAATGCAAGAGATTGTGTTGCATATCAGATTTATGGAGGATGATTAGTAGAGGTTGACCAATATGGATTTTTTAAGGCTGTTGCCGATATTTTTTGAGGGCTAAAAAGCTGATTTGTCCATTTTGGACTGATTTAAAGAATAAAAATAACAATAAATAAAGACAGGAGAGTGTGTTATGGGAGAATCGCATTCCTCAGCCTCCCTGGGAAAGTCTATGCCAAGGTGCTGGAAAGGAGGCCATGACCAATAGTTGTACTGCAGATACAGGAGGAACAAAGCGGGTTTCGTCCAGGCCACGGTACAGCAGACCAGCTTTTTACCCTCTCACAGATATTTGAGGGGGCATGGGAGTTTGCCTATTCAGTCTACGTGTTTTTTGTGGATTTGGAGAAGGCATATGACTGTTTGCCCTGGGGTGTCATGTGGTAGGTGCTGCAGGAGTGTGGAGTGCCAGGGTCGCTGTTGTGTTCCAGTCGGTCCCTGTATACACGGAGCGAAAGCTGTGTTTGCATTCTCGGCATTAAGTAAAGTTCGTTCAAAGTGGGTGTCGGACTCCGCCAAGGGTGCGCTTTGTCTCCCCTCCAGTTTGTGGTATTCATGGACAGAATTTCAAGGCACAGCCGAGGTATGGAGTGTGTCCAGTTCGGGGACATCTCAGTTGTTTGTGGATGATGTCGTCCTCTTAGCCCAATCATACTGTGACCTTCGATGCGCACTTGAACGGTTTGCAGCTGAGTGTGACGTGGTTGGGATGAGGATCAGCACCTCCAAGTCTGGCCATGGCTTCTAGTAAGGGGGAGCAACTACCCCATGTGGAGGAGTTCAAGTATCTCGGCATCTTATTAACGAGAGAGGAGAAAAAGGAATTCTGAGATTGACCACTGTCTAGGTGCAGTGGCCGCAGTAATACGGGCGTTGTATCGAACGGTGGTGGTGAAGGAGCTGAGCCGAAAGGCAAATCTTCCGTTATACCCGTCCCCCAGCTATGGGTAGTGACTGAAAGAGTGAGATTGCAAATACAAGCAGCTGAAATGGGGTTCCTCCATAGGGTGTCAGGGCTTAATCTTCTTGCCAGAGTGAGGAGCTCAGTTGTCTGGGAGGATCTCAAAGTAGAGCTGCTGCTCCTCTGCGTTGAAAGGAGTCAGTTGAGGTGGTTCGGGCATCTGAGAAGGATGCCTCCTGGGCGCCTTTGGAGGTGCAGTGGGCACGGCGGCAGATGGAGAGAACCAGGGGCAGACCTAGGGCACACTGGAGCGATTATATCCCCTGGCTGGCCTGGGATTGTTTTAGGATCCACCGGGATGGGTGGGTGGAAGTTGCCGGGGAGAGGGACGTCTGGGCTGCTCTGCTTGCCTTGGTGCCATGTCCCTGATCTGGTTCAAGCAGTTAGAAAATGGATGGATGGATAAATGAATAAATTTAAAATTGTTGAAAATACTGTATTTCAAAATTGCTTGTGAAAAATGGAGCCCCTTATAGTAACTAAATGTGTAATCATTAACTCTCGTATGTTTTTCTGTACTCTGTACAGTATGTAATGTTTTCTTGTATGGGGATGGGACAATATTAAATCGTCCACCACGTTCTGGCAATGTTCCAGATCACATCACATGCGGTACATGAAACACAAACCCTGCTGAAGCTACCAACGAATGCTTACGTTATAGTGTGAAATATCTGCATTTTAAACCTATTTAAACTCACTCAATTTCAAAAATAACGTATATAACCAAAATATTTTGAGTAGTAACACATGCAGATCGACGAAGAAATCTTATCTGTGTTCAGTAGATAAAGATAAAGAGAGAGAATCAATGCTGTCGTTCTCCTCTTCTGACTTGGTCTAGAAATCAGTATCAGCTATGTCAATCTGCAAATATATGCCTTAGCCATTCTCAGAAGTTCTCAAGAATAATAATATTTTACAAGAAATGACGAAAATCATAGATAACGTTACGCCGGGTCTTTTACTGCTGCCACAGAGTGAAATGCGAAAGGGGTGATTCACAGCTTTCGGTTACCAATGGTTTATAGCAATCTGTGATGTAGTCACCCTGCTCATTTTGGTTTTATGTCCCATTCCAGGGTCTACTTTTAATGCAAGCGGTGATGTCAAGTTAAGTTTTAAACATCAGTAATAATGTTTTAACTTATGGTTGTCTTATGGTTTTTCTCACAATTGTAATATTTCTAGGTTAACAGACAAACATTGATAGTGCTGGTTCTTGGGCTGGAGAATAGTATGTGCGGCTCTAACTGCTGGAAGGAATGCAGATAGATACATACAGTAGCAGTGATGTATAGCTAGTTTTCAGAGGAGGGAGATTGGAAGTGGCATGGTAGGAGATGGCATAAAACAAGTAGTGGTCCAACATCAGGGCACAAGGCAGAGTCCAGCACAATGCCCATAACTGCACTGGATTTTTCTTTTTCTTTAATCCAGAGGGAAGTGTGCCTCCTTTTTCTCTGCCAACACCTCTTCCTGTAAGAACTTCATTGTACCTGGCTACCAATACATACAATTTCTACCCAAGCCCTGCCCTGCGTAGCATTAGCAGTTTTACATGAAAATTCAAAAATACGACATGGTGGTGTGGCTGCTAGTAACCATTGTCCAAGTATACAGGAGAAACTGCCCCCTCCCCAGTGTTTTTGTTTGTGTGTTTTTCTGTGTGCGTGCCTGCGCGCACACGCATGCTTTGTGTGCATGTGAGAGAGAGAGACTCATTCTGCAGGGTTTTTAAATGTTCCCATCAGGTACACCAACTGCAGCCTCACAAAGTACATGGAGAAACACAAAGTCAAACCAGACAGCAAAGCATTCCACCTGGTGAGTTTCCACACCAAACACCAGCATTAACTGGACTTATACTTAATAAACTATACTAATAAACATCCCAATTGCTTCTTACCAATTACATGCCTGTCCTCTTCCAAGAATGTGTATTTAATGCAGTGATGTTATGATGATGTTATGTGAATATTGTCCCAGCTGCAGAAGCTGCTCACCATGGACCCCATTCGCAGGATCACATCAGAGCAGGCCATGCAGGACCCCTACTTTCTGGAGGAACCACTCCCCACTTCTGAGTGAGTACCGGCTGCCTGACACACCACCACACTGCACCACAGCACCTCACCATAATCATGCAGCACATCAACACATTGCTACAACGGAAGCATACAACAAATTGATACATTATTTTGCCTTAGGAGTGCAGCACGTTCACACATTAACATACCTTAAACTTGTGCTTCCCAAACTTATTCAGTCAGGCCCCCCTTTGGTAATAGGAAATTTTGGTTCTGCTTGGATGCAATTTTCTTTTGGTTTTAAATTGCCTTTTTTTCCCCCTTCCCTTACCATGCCCCCATGTTGTCTCTCTGCACCCCCTACTTTGGGAACCACTACCTTAAACGTACAGCAATATCAACACGTTATTACACCATACGCATGCAGCAAATCAATGCTTTGAAACACCATAAGCATACATCACATCAATGCATTATTACACCATAAATGTACAGCATGTTCATGCAGTACTACGCCATTAGTGTACAGCAGCATGACACAACAATACATACGTAATGCCTGTTAGGTTTAAAATGGATTGTAAGAGTCTTCACTCAATGAGCTCAGCTCACCTGACTACATATCAGATATGCTTTTGTGGTACAGACGGGTAACAAATTAAAGGAAAAACCAACATAAAGTGTCTTGGTAAGGTGCTGGGCCAACATAAGCTGCCTGAACAGCTTAAATATGCCTTGGCATAGATTCCACAAGTCTCTGGAACTCTACTGGTGGGATGGAACACAATTATTCTAAAAGATATTCCCTCATTTGCTGTTTTGATGATGGTGGTGGAGAGCCCTGTTGAACACGTCGGTCCAGAATCTTCCATAGGTGTTCAATTGGGTTGAGATCTGGTGACTGTGAAGGCCATAGCATATGATTCAGATCATTTTCATGCTTATTAAACCATTCAGTGACCCCTCGTGCCCTATGGATGGGGGCATTGTCATCCCGGAAGAGACCACTCCCATCAGGATAGAAATGTTTCATCATAAGATAAAGGTGATCACGCAGAATAACGTATTGATTTGCAATCCCTTTCCTTTATATGGACAAGTGGAAAGGAAAATACCTCCCACAGCATAACAGCCACCGGACTCCCTCACTGTAGGGGTTATGCCTTCAGGCCTGTACCACTCTCTTGGTGTATGCCACAGATGCATTCACTCACTTCAAGAATATGGTGAAGGATGACTTATCTGACCATATCTCTTTTTGTCCACATCTCTGTAGACCAGTGCCTATGGTTTTCGCACCACTGAACTCTCGAATGTTCTTTCATCTTTGTAATGAGGGTTTTATACACTGCAACCCTACTATAATATCCATTTCTATGTAGTTGTCGACAGACTGTTCTTGCTGACACAGTCTGATCAAGCCCTGCATTGACATTCTCAGTCACCTGAGGAAGGGTTGCTCTTCTGTTTTTCCTTACATATCTCACTAATGCACGAACATCACGGTCATCGAATGTGTGCTTTCAATCACAATTTCCATGCCTATTTACTGATGTCTTTCCCAAATGCAGATGTCACTTTAGTCATCCATGCCCCAATAATGAACCGTCTTTCAAAGTTACTTAGATCGTTTCTTCTTGTCATCGTGATCCAAAATCGAGGTCAACTGGGCCTGCTCAGCATTTTTATACGTGCCACAGAGCATGATAGAATGTTAATTGCTTAATTGTATCATGCAGTACACCTGTATGGAAGCATCTGCATTCGTTATGCTTCTCCACTCATTTATGCAGGTTTTTCCTTTAATTTGCAACCTGTGAGTATGTTCCTAGCAGATCCCCCAGTTCACTGGCAGTGGCCTTTTTGTTGTGCCAAAGGCCAGAACCAAGAAATATGGGAAGGCAGCCTCAGTGTTTATTGTCCTTGCCTTTGGAAAACTCTGCCTGAGGGTATGAGGGCATCACAATTGGTTGACATTTAAAACCTTTTAGGCTAGCGTGAGGGTGTTTTTATTATACATTTAATTTTTTATTAGAATTTTTGTTCTACCAACATTTCTTTTACACTGTTGTTATTGATCTTTCCACTTGTCTTAATTTTTGTGAATCACTGTGGATTGCAAAGTTGCAGTAAAGCTGCTGTATAAATAAAGGTTTATTTGAATTGATTTGACTAATACATTCCAAACACTTAAATACGAAAGAACAGACAAATACAATCTGAATTAACCCCCTCCTCCTTTGCCTTTCTGCATAGTGTCTTTGCGGGCTGTCAGATACCATATCCTAAGCGTGAGTTCCTGACAGAAGAGGAGCCAGAGGAGAAAGCAGACAAAGTAAGAGTCGTATGTTTGTGCATGAGTATGGATTTTTATGTGTGTGCTTGCATGTGCGCATTTAGGTGTGTGCCTGTGCTTTTGTATCCATGTTTACAAGCTGAGAACTGTGAATGTGTGTGTGCACAAGTGTGCGAGTGAGTTAGTGTTTGTATGCATGTGCATGTGCATGTGCATGTGTGTGTTCCAGTGTCTTTGTATTTGCGTTTCTACATTGGGCTGTTGATGAATGTTCATGCTTACTCCCTTGAAGAAGAACCAGCAGCAGCAGGCAGGGAACAACCACACCAATGGGGCAGGGCATACAGGGAACCCTGACAACAGCCACGCCCAAGGCCCACCCCTGAAGAAGGTGCGAGTGGTTCCTCCCACCACTACCTCAAGTGGCCTCATCATGACCTCAGACTACCAGGTTTGGGCAAACACACATACTCATACACACAATCACTCACACACACATTCTTGTCCACGCTACAGTTTCGTATGTCAGGTTGACCAGTTCTATCATTCATTATTACACAGCATTGTTGAATGCACGATTCTAATTGGTCATTTCAGGCATTCTGCGGTCAAATATTTCAGTATAATGACGGCTGCTATGGGTAATGGAGTGCTTTAACATGGAACTCATTTCATATCATTCTGCAGAAAGAAGTGCCACTGTGGTCAATTTGACTATTGTCACTTTTAGAAAATCAATAAGTCTGCCGTATGCATGCTTGTGTTGCAAACTGAATCTAAATGTTATTACAGTTATTAGGCTACTGTCTGACTATACTAGCTATACAGTATATTCAGTTAGGTAACGTTAGGTAACGTTAGCTACAGCCCAGTCATATGAAGTTGTACAAAGTCATACAAAGATTTACAATGATGAAGCAAAATCAAGTGTTAGCGATGTAATGAGGTGTGAGGCTGAATCAGATGCCGAGGCAGAAATAAATATTGATGACACTGATGGTGTGAGGAGAGTGGCTGTTAGCCAAAAATACAGAGACTGAGCAAAAACAGGAAAAAAAAGTAATCTTTCTGCTATCAATGCAGCGGTTCTGTGTATAGCTGTTCCAGTTAGTGTTATGTCATCCACGTCAAGAAGAGTCTGTTACTATTGCTAACTTGCCTCGTATCTGACTCAAATACCCCATTAGCCAATTCTACCAGGTAGTCCTATATTGTCTATGAGGACACAATTGAAAATTCGTTTTATATTCATTTCAATTTGTTTGAACGAATAAAATCACTTTTCTATATATTTTTTATTGATTATTTGTCAAATTATTCACCTTGCGATTCTTTGCCCCCACGTTGGTCATTATTTCTCGATAGCTGACCACCTCATCATGTATTATTCCTGGCATAATTGGCTAGTTGGTTTCTACGTGCTTATTCATCCATTGGTTTGGTTACCAAGTCCTGATTGGTTGCTCTCTCTGTTGCAGCGCTCCAATCCACATGCTGCCTACCAGAACCCCGGACCAAGCACAGCACTGCCCCAGAGCAGCATGGTGTACTCGTCTACCTCCCAGCAGCCCCCACAGTTCTCCCATCAGACACACAGATATTGAGGCCCTTTCCACCAGGACACAGCACCCAGGAATAATGAGAAGGATCTGCTCCCTTGAGGGTGGGGTGGGGCTAGGACGGCATGCCCCTTCTGCAAGAAAACCCGCCCTGTAATGTTGATCCTTATCACAGGGATTTTAGAACTAGAAAAAAGGAGGAGAAATAGTAAAAGTAAAATAAAGAGAGAAGGAGTGCTGGGAAAGTTCCGTTGTCCCAGGGACTATGACTAAATCAACCCTTGTAACTGGTACTTGAAATTTTAAACGTCACAAAATGTACTGAAGATTGCTTCCCTCAAGGTGACTCTCTGTTGGTTCCCTGGATTGGTCCAAAACAACACCTGATTGGGCAACCCCCAGGACTCTGCTCCAGCTGAACTTACTGCCCCACCCCTCCCCCTCTTCTACTCCCCCACCCTGTTTAATTTGTTTCAGCCCCTCGGCATTATGGAGAATGAAGCTGCTATCTTGTGGGCAACAGTGATGGAGTCCCTGTCCCTCTACCTGTATGGATGACAGCACTCAGTCCCTGTTGGAGTTGATATTACTGGGTGATTACTGAGTACTGCACTCTTTTGTTAGGAGTGCCACTATTGGCCTAGCCATAGAGCCACAGAAACAACCACAGGAAACCCAGATATACCATGCATTGTACTGTACTGAAATGTTTTACATGGATGAAGCAAGTATCCTGACAATAAAAATTGAAATGGTCAGTTCACGGAATTGGAGGTATATGTGGTTTGGTGTTGTGTTTGAGCAAGTGTGCATTTGTGTGTGTGTGTGTGAGTATGTATGTGGCGAGAGAGTGTAAGATTAAGTCTGAGTGTGTCCGTCTCTTGACTGTGTGTGTGAAAGAATGAGATGCATTTCCCTCTATGCTGACACACAAGGGCAATCTGCTTACCTCCAGGAACAAAATAACAAAATGGTCTCTTGAATTGTATCGCCAGAGCTAAGACTTGATAGTTCAGTATAACAACTTAACAGTCAGAAAGAAAAAATTAATTAAAAAAACCAAAATGTGATTATAATTATAATAGAGAAATAGTAAATACAGTGGTTCAGGGTTTCATTATATATATATATATATATATATAATATTTGAAATATATAAAATATATAAAATATATATAAAAAAATATATATAATATATAAAATATTTGATTCATTTTAATAACTAATTTGATGACAATGTAAGTCTTTCTGACAGATGAGAACTAAATATTTTTTATTTTAACCAATTTTAATCTTCCCAGGAAGTCTGAATCTCACTCCTGGTTCCTGGATTAGATGCACCAGAAATTGGAGGTTCCACTGAGATGTAAAATGAATAAGGAGATGATATATATAATAAGGGCAAGTGATGGGTGTCTCAAGTTAAGGCTTGTCTAAATTATTTGTTTTAAACAGTGACCAGGCGCAATTTAGTCCTCCAAAAGGAGCATAGCAATGTGATGACCTTTGCGGGAAATACTTCCAGAAAACTTTGAGCAAGCTATGTAAAAAAACTGTTGAAGTAGTTTTCAGATATAAGGGTTTATTTTTATTTGCAATAAATGAAATCATACATCGTTTAAAAAAGTTATCTGTCCTTTCAAAGTTAATATGGTTTTTGGAGTGAATTCTAGTAAGAATTGAATGCTCGGTGACCAAAAAATGATTTCCTCATCTGCATAAATATAACCGCTTGTTACAATTATGCGGTCTCTGAGTCTCCCTGTCAGTCATGCAAAGAGTAAAGGACATAGCCATATCGACCTTTGGTTTTAATTGTTGTAGTAGTATGACTGCTGACGTGTCAAAGCTGTGTGAATTTCACAGTGCTAGGCTAAATATCTTCTGAATAAATTAGCAAAATCAGAAAATTTATGGCAACTCTCCTCTTATTAATGTTGATTTTGTGCTGTAAAGAGGTTAACACCCGCTTTTTGCAGATGTTAAAAAACATGCAATTACCATTGCTGGCCATGAGCCATGATAAATCACCTGTAGCAGGTCATATGCATACATTTCCATTCACTCCTCCCATATTCTTGCGGTCTACCACCATAACGCCCTAAAATACATATGCATTAACCCAAATTAAAACGCAAATTTTAGGGATGCCACATTTCTCTCATTTTACCAGTACAAACCTTCGGTGCAGCACCTTAGTAAATATAGAAAAAATGCTATTTGTCTTGCTAGCGCCTATAAAAGCGCTGCAAATTCTTTGTCAATATGGCCCTTTAATCCTAGGTGACTCTATGATCAGGGATGTTGGAGGTAAGATGGCAAAAAGTCCTGTTTTCCTGCGGCCACAGTGAATAATCAAACTGAAAAAATCCCCCCAATTTTACAAAATTACCCAATGGTTGATCATTGTACGTGTAGGCTCAAATTAATTACTAAAACGGGATTTAGCCAATTTATTCAGCCCTCTTAGGCAATCATCTGCTGAAGTGCATGTGGAATAAACCGGTTCAGCAGACTTTTGAGCCTGAACACCTGGTTTTGCTCTTCATGCGCTGCTCACAAACTGAACATTATTGACAGTTTCAATCTATTCTGGGAATGCAGAGACCTTTTCAGTGCAGATGACCTACATCAAAACAGAAACGGAACATGGCTGCTCAGTGCTAACCTGCTCAACAGCCATCGCCCATCCATCTCCCACCCCATTGTTACATTACATAGGCTCTCACATGACACATTTTACATCATTGGACATTAGCAATGGATTTTGGTCAATACCAATTGATGAGAGAGATCAAAATCGATTTGCATTCACATGTAATGAACAACAACTTGGACTAGGTTGCCACAAGGTTTTGTAAATTCCCCCCAACATTTTTCATGAGGCACTGCCAAATGCTTTGCCTACAGTTATCCAGAGTGGTGTGTAATGAGTCCTGATGATAAGTTCATTTTGTCAATTAACTTTTAGAGATCATCATGACAATCAGTGCAAAAGAGTCAGGATACTTCTCTGCATTATATACGTAGATAATTATCGATCTTACTCCTTCGGAATTCTGTCCATTGTCAACTGGATCCAGCTCTCTAAATTGAACATTCAACAACCTATCCAGGTGATCTGGACATTCGCTGGACAAAAAAACAAGCCAGCAATGCATCAGACCCCTCATCTTTTCCCCATGGTTTTTATGCCTGTTTTGACACCTCTGATTATTCAGCAGTGTGAGAGCCTCCTCAACTAGCTACCCTCCTGTTAACCTGACTATGAATCCCTCCATACCAGACAGGATATCTACCACCAGCTGTTGCAGTAAAAACCCAACAAGGCTCCTGAGCTAGATAGGATCACGGGAAGGGTCCTGATATTATGTGCCATGGACCTCACACCCATACTCCATACTCTCTTTATCAAATCCCTCTGCACATCCACTGTACCATCATCTCTGTTCCCAAAAAGCCACACCCATCTGAAGTCAATCATTACCAATGTGTAGCCTTCACCTCCATTATCATGAAGTGCCTTTAAAAACTGGTACTAAATATAATTCTGCCCCCAGTCGCACCAGATGATAGTTAAAACTCCAGTGCTTAAATGTCCCATCACCACTCATTCACTGGATTCAACTTTCTCACAAACAGACCACAAGTAGTCAAGGTTGAAAAGACATTATTACCCATCACTAACACCAGTGCAGCCCAGGGATGTGTGCAGCTACGAGCAGCGCACTCAAAAGTGATCCCTCTGTTTTACTTTCTTTTGTCTTTCTTATTTTAGTTTGTTGTTTTAGTTTATTGCTTTTGACCGGAACCTATTTATTTCATGTTTGTGTGGATGCGCTCTCTCTCTCTCTCTCTCCATGCGGCAACCGTGTTTCCCAGAACTGCCGCATCTCCCTCCCAGGGGTCTTACGCTCGTGTCTGACAGTTACAAACCCATATGGAAACAGCAATAGAAAAAAATTAGACATGAAATAACAAAACAATTATCAGTCATAAATTAGTGGATCACATTGTACCCATTTTAATTTTTTTTTCTTGAACAAATATGAACTAATAACTTTTTTTTTAAATATTCTGATTGGTACCTTGCATGGGAAAGTAAGGCAAGGAGCTGATTGGTACCTTGCATGGCAGCCTTTCACCGTTGGTGTTTGAGTGTATCTGTGAATGGGTGAATGAGAGGCATCAATTGTAAAGCGCTTTGGATAATAGCACTATATAAATGCAGTCCATTTACCATTTACCATTCTGCAGGCTACAAAAACATAGAATACTTAACTTTTACTTGTAATTCAGGCCAATCTGCTAATAATAAACTTTTAACCCTTACTTGAGATCAATTTTGTGCATTTCAGGTTGTGTTTCATCATTGTTTTCAATAATGTCAGCAGGTAAGTCAGTGGTGTCAGTGTCACGGTCAGGTAGGTTCAAGTCATGGCCATTGCCATTGACTTCTTTCAGTACAGGAATGTTCAAGTCCATGCTTAGGCAATAATTTGGGTCCAGGCTGTCAGGTTCGGCTATGAAACTGTCCTCCAACCCTTTGTGGCTCATGGGCTCCAGGTTAACATAATCTTTAGGTCTAGGCTTCTCTAGTGCTGCAGCAGTGTCCCAAGTGTAGAAGGGCCGCAGGTTCACCACATGGAATATGCCAGCATCTTCTCCTGTATCCACCCTTGTGAGTCTATAATTGACATCTGACAGTTTTTCATACTAGGAAACAATTTAGGAAACATTGGGTAGCATTGCTTTGGAATACAGCTTGTTTCATTTGTGTAACGTATGTTAGCCAATATTGTTTCTTGCTACTGGGCATCATTTTGATATCAATACTTTTAATGGCAGGCCTAGATTTTGACAGTTTGAATTAATGACTTATAGACCGTGCTTTGTATGTGTGAGTAACTTGGCTTTTCTGTGCGTTGAAAACCGTGTTTATCTTCAGATAACATATATATATATATATATATATATATATATATATATATTGCCTATAGGTAAAGCGGCAAGAATTTGGCAAATGTATGTCAAGACTGAGATTGCCAGTTTAACATAGATATGTCTTAGCATAGTTACTTTACAATATTTCCTAGTAAAAAAAATCATACCTGCATAGTATGCCTTTAACATGACCTGCAAATTATTTCAAGGATGTTGGAATCAGTGATATATTCTCCAAAAACAGGGTGATCTTGGTATTTCATATACTTACTGCATTTCTAACAAACAACACAGTAGAAAGAAAGAAAAAATCATGAAAAAAGTACATAGCATGTACGTGTAAACGTTACTGCAGAAACGTAATTTGCATTATGATTATAATGAAGCAGTATTTTTAAAAGTCTAAACTTTGAGGTGCCCGTTTCTCGTATTCGCACTTTTATTTTGAACAACTTCAGAAGAATCTGCTTTCTTACGGTCGCTCATTTCACGGTACTACTTTAGTCTAGTGGTAGCCATAAACATTACATAGCACTACCATCAATGAACTCTATGATATTCATCTATGACGCTCCTATATACGCTTTATGACTACAATCAATGCGGATTATAAATCCACTATATAAAGGCAGTTAGCGAACAACCGTTTTAACTCCTCGGTTTACAGCAACACAAAAGACAAAAGGACCACCTTCACGTGACATATCAAATTGGCCAATCAGAGAAGAAAACCAAGGGCCGTGAAAACAGCGCCGTTTTGAGATTGAGCCAGTGTAGTTTCCTGCAGTTCTGTGATTCGGTGCATGCCTTGTGTACAAACGCCTTTTGTAAAAACTCAGACGCCAAACCCGCTACTTAGTAAGTAAACATCGGTAGCTGAATTTCGTCAGGATTTTGATGTTTTGTGCAATAAATGCCATGTTAGGAAATGACAGTTGACGTCGTTGATGTGGTTAAAAGTACGTTGGCTATCCAGCTAATTAGCTAACAACACTAGGCTAGTTGGCTAGCCTAGTAGTTATGGAAACGTATAATAACGTGTTGTCAGCACAGTCCGCCTGCAGACCAGCAATTTAACGTTGTATTATTTGTTAGATAGCACATATGTGCTAGTTGCCTAGCTGGCAGTAGACGGCAACCACAATTAATACTGCGGAAAAATTTGTTTTATACTGGGATAATCGGATTCCGGCTTCAGTAGATTACGAACGAAACGTCAAATATTCAAACAGATCACAGATTCTGAATGCGGGCACAAAATACGACACGCTACAATCGTTGTACCTTATTTATAGCATATAGGAAACATCTTTCCGGGTCTATATCCATCTTTAAGCGAATTCGACATAATTCTGCTATTTTCAGCTCCTCGCGTTTCCGAGACTGAAGGGACCGTCTACAAAGTTCACCGCCGGAAATGTATACCGGAAAAAAAAATTAAATGCTACCTTTACAAACATGAGTAGTACAGACGTAACCTATGCGGAAATATACCCGCATAGACAAACGCATACATAGATACATAGGTCAGTGACGTTTTAGGTTTTCAATATACTGAAAATGTCGTAGCAGCAGCAATTTTAAAGACTTTTATACTATAAGTGCTTTCCTTGCCCTTTAAAAAAATTCAAGGACTTTGCATATTGGTACTTTATATACATCAGATCGCCATCCGTAAATTGTCATTCAAAAATGAATGAAATGAAACAATACAAGTCTTTAATGTCAGAAGGTCTCCTTTTTTTTCTTGAGTGTGGTTCATGTTGTTTGTATTGTGCCGCCGGACCAGCACCTCGTGATAACATGCTGTGCACATACTGTTTTTCCTTTTTTCATTCACATTGATATATATATATATAATTTTTTAGCCAGGGGTAGAGATTGCTGATCCCTCATGAAGACTGCTGATCCCTTGATCTATTGTCAGTCGGCAGGACCCTAGAGTCTGATGTTTCATTCATACCACCTACTCGGTATGATTGTACTGGAGCTGCTGAATAATTTTAACAGTACCTATAATGTGCGTACGCAGGTTTTTCCCCCCCTGCACATACTAATGTCAATCTAGGAAACACATTTCCAGTGGTAACGTGAGACCAGCTACATCCTCAGATTATGACCCATTGAACTTTATTCATGAAAAAAATGAGTAAACATTGACGTACATGCGACTTCATAACTCACTGTGAAGTGAGTTGTAATGTCCAAATCGATGAGGAAAGCTGCTTTTACTTTTACAAAGCAAATAGCCTACCATACAGACCAATCTGGTGTGTGCTTATTATTAATGCCTGTGACTAGGTGGCTGTTACCTTTCCATTAATCACTTTGAGCATCCAGAAGATATGTTAGGCTATGTTAACACAGCAAGCAAATAAGCTGAACATATTTAACATTAAACACTGAACTATGTCAAACATGTTGATGAGTAATATTAATTTCTTTAATAAATATTAAACCCTATTTAAAATTCCTGATTCCTAGCGTCTCTAACCTCCAAATCTGAAGCTCTCTCCATGACCTCCCTGGGTACTTCCACTCTCTTTTTTGCTTTTGATGGCATTCTGTACACAAAAACAGCAAAAAAGGCACATTGCTATAGCAACTCAGGCAGCATAACTAATTAATTTTTGGGTGGCAACATATTTAACATGGAAAAAGGTAAGTGCAGCTGCTGGGTTATGCTTGGCTGGCGTCATAGTGTTTTTGTTGTGTGAGCCCTTTGAGCACACTTGACATTTCAGTCTTTTATTGGCATTTTTATATGGCTGGAAAAATCTTCTCATATTGTACTTGGTTAATGGTTGCAATGTCACGAAATAAATGACGTTTTTCTGGTCAGGTGTCAAACTAAGTAGGTTACCAGTATGAGCATCTTTCAGGTAACATGCTACACATTGGCTAGCTAGCTGATCGTTTTCATAGTGTGTCCATGGTGCGTAGTCATGTGGTGGTCAGCTGACTGCATTTCTCTGTTTGATCAGATGTCCTTAGCAAAGGTGAACCGCTTCAGCCGCAGTTCAGGAAGGCGGCCAACCCAGTCCAGGACGGTGAAGCAGGAGTGGGTGGTAGGTACTTATCCATGTGACTGTATTACCATTGGTGGTTGTTTACACAACTGCAATAGGATTTGCATGTTTACTAGTCACCAGGTTCATCAATAAAGTAGTAAACGAGTTGCCATGTACCTTAAGAAAGATTCAGAGCTGGACAACAGTGAAAATTTAATAAAAAATTTTTTGGGTACCAGTAGACTACAGTTGCAGTAAAAGAAAAGTTGATTGGACAAAGAGCCAATTTAAGGATGTGTCAAAATTTCACTACCTATCTCCTGAATGCAATGTCTGATCGTAGTGAAACCTGACACATGTCCTCCATATGATTTTATGGTGATTCTTAGCTTATAGGTGGCCCTATTGTGTAGAATTTTGGAAAAGTGGGCTTAACTTCTAACCAAAATAACTAATTCAATTCTAATTGTACATGCTGGGATTTTAGGTCTTATAGAATCTTAAACCGACAAGTTGACATTGGGGGGGAAAATATGGCTGCTATCAGCCAATGAAAGTTCCGCAGTCTGTTTTTTTAGTTTTTGCCTAAATTGAAAGTAGTTGTGTGGCCATCTTTTGAGTTATCAAAATTTCCTTTGCAATTTGACATGGGGACATACTGCAAGTCAAACATGCCAAATGTGGTGAGAATCGGGTGAATATTCTAGGAGTAGTATGAAAAAGTTTGTTTTTCAAACAATTTAAAATGGTGGAAAATCAATAAGGCAGACACGGGGTTCAATGATGTTATTTGTTCAAAATGAGGTGGTAGACGTGGAAAATAATTGGTGGATGTACGTCATGCAAAATAGCAGTAATCATTTTTTCAAATTTGTAATTTTGCAGGTGGCACTATAGCGCTGCCTAGAGTGCCAGTTGTATGCATGTCATGCAAGATAAATTGCCTGCCAGAATGGCTTCTGCATGTTGGATTGTTTTCTGCATCAGGTTAGAGTTGTCTACTGTTAGGCATATGAGGCATATACAAGTTAGTCTTGTCCTTATATGTAAAGCCATAGAATTGAAAGAGGGTGTACTTTCCTTTTGACATCACTATGTATAATATTTTTCTACTTCGTCAGCGTGCCAGTTAGCAGCACTTAATTAATAAACATAGAAGAGCTTCTGACTGCTTTTATTGCCTCTTAACGACAGGCTTCTGGTGTGTATTTTTCACAGCCGGGTGATAAAATGCAGTGTGTGTGTTTCCCATACCAAACACAAACCCTCAATACCATGCTATTGTTCTTATTGTTGGCTAGTTATATAACATGCACCATACTCCCCTGTTGAACATGGATAAACTTTGTCTTTCTATCTCTTTTTTTTTTCCCCTCCCACTTTTAATCAGAGCACCATCCATGATCTAAATGTGCACAAGGCCACACCAGAGGAACTGGTGAGTAATGTAATAATCTTTATATTTTTATCACAGGATATGCCCCCTCCCTCTCATATCATTCCCATAGGATTCCGCCCTCCTGTACTCTCACTATCGGCTCCTCATATTCTAACCAGATTTGGGTTTTGAGTGTGTGCATGCCTGCATGCATGCTTGTGTGTACTGCTGTGTCCTGTCCCTGTACAAAAGGCACTTCCTCTCCATGTCTCAGAAACGGCGGCATGACCTCCATAAATCTCAGAACAGAGTAGCAGCTCAGTGGGAGATGAAGCGCGTCGTGGGACACAAATTAAAGAAAACCTCATCAGGCCTGCCTAGACCTGCCCAGTTGGACCCTGCCCATCTTAACATTATCAGAGAGGTATGTGTGTGCACATATGTGTGTGCCTGCGTGAATGCATGCAAGACTGGGTATGTGTATGGGAGGGGGGGTGTACAGACATCTGTATTTACATGTGAATGTGTGTGCAGGCACATTCAGTAGTACAATGTCACTTTACACTGATGCAGGCTACTTTAAAAAAATGTAGTTATATACTGCACATGTCAGTTAATTGCTTTGCAGTTGCCCTCATCTAGAACAGCTTAGCTTGCTTATATCTCGCACCTTATCCTTTATATAGCTGGAATCTGCTGCAGCAGCTAAGGTGCTGTATTTACCCTAAAGAGAACAGAAATAAATAACTTTGCATCCCTCTATGTATATATTTGCTACTGCAGGTGTTCTCAGATAAGTACCAGTTGCAGGATGTCCTGGCCCGATCTGATGGAGTCTTAGCTGTGGTGAATGACCTGTTTGGTGATGCTCCACACAGACAAACAGGTGCTGCTCTCTCACCTTTCACTTTGTGTCAATATGGACTTGGGTTTAGTGATATGTAGCTAAGTGTTTGCTCCTTGAGTTTACCCACTGGGTGTGTTCACTAGAGGTCAACAGATACATTGGCCTAGCCAGTCAATTGGAACAATTTTGGATCAAATTTGCATGCAGTCGCACACCAACATTGCACTGAGTACGGTAGCTTGATGAACCTCGATATCTCCGCCATTTCAGTGCCGATCTCGGTACCATTTCTCAGGTAGACTACAATCGCCGTGGGCTCACCAAATACCAATTTTGTTACAGCTACATTATGCCACTACTGTGCTGTGTATACCCCCTAAAAAATTATCATTAAAAATGACTTTTTACCATGAAGATAACTAATTTTAAAGGCAAATGATCTGGACTTGAGACCCCTTATTCTATTGATCATTTTGAGACATGCATGTTTTTTATAGTTTCATGGTTGCAGACTTTATTAAATTTGAACGAGGCCACAGAATTAGAAATTTGGATGCTGAATTGTTTATGGACTTAACATGGGGAGACACAATTCCTACAAAACTTACAAAATTAGGCTACTTCTGCAAGCTTGAATAATTCCATTGTTCTAAATTTCTAAACGTACATGAGAACTATGGGAGACTGTTAGTGCTGCAGTGCGGCAGCGAGCAGGCAGCAGGGAGGCACACCCAACAGCAGCGAGCAGGCAGCAGGGAGGCACACCCAACAGCAGCAGCCAGTCAGTAGTACACTGACTCTGTCTGAAGTGGCAAGCAGACTTACAGTGTGTCAGATGCGGTAAAGCAAGGACAAAAGCATATGACTAGCCAGTACTATTAACATTAGATACCATTTTGCCTTTGCTATCTGTTAGCTAATTACAGCTGGTGGGATATCTCTCACACTTATGGTGCTATAGTCAATGTAGGGTTGAAGTGCGTGAACCTCTTATTACAGTCCGTCACCTTATGCTCGACAAGTGCGTGTGTGGTGTACGCCAAGAGAACGGTACAGGCCTAAATGCTTCACCGCTACACTGAGGGGTCCGGTGGCTCTGTTATGCTGTGGGGGGAATTTTTCTGGCATGGTCTGGGTCCACTTGTCCCCTTAGAGGGAACGGTATATTGGTTAGGCTTGAGTAGGCTATATATTTAATTGTACTTGCGGTAATTAGGGAAAAAATATTTGCCTTACTTCCATCTTAAAGTAGGCTAGCCACTTCATTTTTGTACTGTGATGATTCAATTGCATGCTGGGCCCAGCAGAGCATAACATTCGTCTACTGTGTGCTCCTCGAAAATGTATCCATTCCATTTCTTGCTCAGCTCACATATGAAATAAATAGCGCTGTTGATTAGGCATTGATACAGTAGTATGAGTGGATAGGGTGTACAGTGTTCTGTGTGTTAAAGGCGAATTGTCTCTGCGGTCGAAGGGCTCCCCAATGTGACCGTGGCCCCTGATTCTGGACCTGAACCAGACCTCCCAGTGCTGTTGAGACCAGAACCTTCAACCCCACTCTCCCTTCTGAGCCAGTCCATCATGGATCCACAGGTAGGTGTCTTGGGGTGTCTGTGCATCCAGTGTGTATTTGAGCATATTTGGAATGGCTGTGGGTGAGGGAGGAAAAGGTTTAATTTGAATTATAGGCTGGATAAAGGAGGACTTGGGGCCATAAAATAGTGGGGAAATACTGTCTGGAAAATAGCTGTGAAAAAAGGTTGAAGCAATAACAGATGTTTTTTAGAAGAGGGGGTACTGGTGTCCAAAAAGAAAAAAACATTGTGGCAAACCGTGATAACAGTGAAGGAAAGTAAGCATGAATTCTGTCCTTATCTGTCCTATCCATATTATGCACATGTAAAACTGCAGTATATGTTCCAGGCTCTGAATGAATTTGAAGATGTCAGTGGAAGAGAATACAATGAAGAGGAGCCTGATCCTTCATCCACACACAGCTCCCGTGTGGACATGAGCAGGTATCAACATGTAATCATAGCAACATCTACCCATTACAACTCTCCCCTTTTCTTAACACCTGCCGATTTCTCGGTATCAACCACCGATCTTTGTGATTGCAGGTTCGGGCGGTTGCTGCAGGAGGAGGCCCAGGGTCTGGGAGCGCAACAAGAGACACCCCAATCTCCCTGCCCTCAGATCTCATCTCTTACAGAGAAACCGGCAGGTACGTCTTCTGCCCAACATATGGTCAGGTTCAGAATTATTGCCGCATTATTGGTGAAGATGCACTAAAAATACTATAGAAAGCAAATTACATCATTGCTAAGGCGTATTAAAATTTTATCGCTTCTGGGAAAATATTGTACTTTAAGTTCAAATATATTTCAATATACGGTGAGAAAATATGAAAAAATATGGCTTTGTCACTGTGTTGCAATGTTAAGCGTTGAATTGTATGCCATAATTTGACCAACTTTTGGGCTGTTAATTGCACATTGTGCGTTATGTCCACAACACGGCAAACCAATAAATTGAGACATAACTAACATAGGTACATTTTATCTGAACATAAACATGAACAGTAAAGTTGAAAAAAACAAAAAAAAACTGAACATGAACATTGCAGATGGCTTAAGATTTGTACAGTACACTTTCATAATCAGGGGTTTAAATAAGTAATATGCAAGTATACATGCATGGCAAAACGATTAAAAGCGTAATGTTATGTCCAAACAAAAAGTGTACCTAAAAATAGTTGCATCTTTTTGCTGTGCATGCATAGACTTCTTGCCTACCAGTTCTGTTAGCAATAATTTTGTTTAAATAGAATTAAGGTACACAATTTCCATTGGGTTATGTACAATATAGTACTTTTAAAAACTGGAAAGTACTTGGAGTTTTGGAGAGGGATCTAAGTTGTGCATTGTTTTAATGTTGTTCTGCCAGAATGGTAGGATTACCAAAATGCTAGCATGGAAAAAGAAAAAGGTGAAGTTGGTAAATTTGCCAAAATAGACCAGACAGTCTATTTCCGAAGAAGCTTGTGCCAATGTCTTTTTGTTCACCTGCTTCCCAGTAGAGGAAAAGGACGCATTCTGTCCACACCAAGAAACCAGGCATAAAATGAATGTACCATGTCTGTTGCATTTTCAACAGAGCTAAACTGCGAAACTATCTGTAAGCACAGTGCCGTCGGAATTAATGTTCCGCGTATGTGGCATTTTCTCCTCTACGTATTTATAGCTAGGAAGCGTGTGTCATCCCAGAACAGCAAGCAATGCTGTGGGGAACCTGTGGGACATGACAGCCTGACTAAGAACCGATCCAGCTTGCATCTGCTGCAGAGCATGCTTAGCGACGTGGAGGCAGAACTGGACTCTCTGGAGTTGCAGGAGCCCCTTGCCACTAAAGAGCACAGTTCTCCCAGTCTCACTGGCTTCTCTGTGTCACTGCTGCGCACTGTGACCCGCCTGGCACGCTGCCTCCACCAGGTACAGCAAACACGCGCACACACACACACACACACACACACACGCACAAACACACACGCACACACAAATGTACAAGAATGTACACATTGCTTGTGGTTGTTTGTGCATGAACAGAGCAGAGAGGACTTACAGAGGGAGGTGCAGGACAGGAAGAGTTTGGAGGAGGAAGTGATGGAGCAGAGGCGTCTGATTGATGCCCTCACTGCTGAGACCCTAACCCTGCGGGAGGAGAGCCTTGCCCTACAGGTATAGAGTTTCAGACACGGTACATTTCACTCCAAGTCCTGGAGGATTTCCCTGCTGCTGAATGTTGTGATGGTGGCAATGGTAATGGTAATGAATGGGGGGGGGGGGGGGGGCGTGGTGGTGGTGGTGGTGGTAGTGATGACGGTGGTGCTGTTTTAAAGGGCCAGGTGCAGCAGTGTGTTTGGGATACAGAACAGAGACATAGAGTCCGGCCTTTCGCCGACAGCACTGCCCCATGTAAGTACTCATCTTATTTATTTGCATGCACATATGAAGTTACAATAAAGCTATGAAAGGCTAGGGTAGGTTAAGTAAATTGAGTTAAAACTGTAAAGGGTAGGATATCTCCAGGAAAAGATATCCAGGGTATGTCCTGTAAAGAGTTAAGGGTATGGTATGCCAATTGCTGTGCTCTGTTATGTTGTTTTGTGTTGTTTTTGTGTACTGTGGTGTGTTTATATTTGATTGTTGTTAATGCAGCCAGGGCAAAGCCAAAGACAAATTTCCAGAAATGGGTGAAGTTTTCTATTCTGTTCTATTTTATTCTATCTGTCTTGTCAAGGCTGAGTAAAGGGTAGAGTTGGTGTTGTTTTGGATGTGCAGACTGTGTGGAATCGGAAGCTGAGCCCCACTATGGTGAAAGGGAAGCACAGGAACAGCCCCTGCCCTCGCCAGCCCGTGCAGACAACCTGTCCCCTGCCCCTGCCGTGCTGCTGTCACCCCCCCGGCAAAGAAGCAGCCTGCATCCCCACTCCACCGGTCAGATCCCCCTTTTTTATAAATGTGAAAGTATGGTCATAAATCAGCCTCACAGTTACATACTGTGTAGACCGTCTGTAATGCCTCATAGGGAGGTAAAGCGGAAGTTTCTTGTTAGGAAACTTCTTGTATCCTCCATTAAATACAGCCGTGAAAGATGACTATAAGCAAACTACTTAGCATGGAAGTCTGGAATAAAAGTATGTATTTCAGGGTTTACATATATTGCTGTGTGCTGAATATGAATGAATTCAAATTATTGAAAAGCCCTGTTTTTTATTTTTAGATCACTGTGGTTAAAACTCTGTCTCCTATAATTCTTTCCCTTTCATATTTACAAAATGTTCTTTGTTGGACTGTTCTAACGCCTCTGGCAGAGGTGTCTGTATTGATTTGTCGTCCTGACATGTGTAATTTGTAATAATGTTCTGGCGTAAGGAGGGCTGTTGCTCTGGGTTTCAGACTGTACTTCTGTCCTCGCAGAACAAGGCATGTCCCTGCAGCTGCAAGCAGTCCCCAGCCAAGAGCATTGCTGCAGTGACCAGAAGCAGATTCTGCCCCAAGCCATCATACTGCAGCAGATCACCGAGCTAACGCAGCAGAACGCCCTGATCCGAACACAGCTACAGCAGTTCTGCACACAGCCAGCAGGGCCCCAGGATCCAGGCCCTCATAGAGCATCTGATAAAGCGGCACAGGTGAGACGGGGAGGGAGAAAGGCAGCATTCAGGGTACAAGAGCAATTCTGTATGTGACGTTTCTGAGGATTCTGAATGGGCATGGCTTAGTTTATGTGGTTGCCAGTTGCAGGAGAAGGCACCCCCTGCTGGTCGCTGTATGGAACAGCGTCTGTTGGAGCTGAACAGGCAGAGTACAGAAGCACGGTGCAGGCTGCTGGAGCTCATTGAGGAGCAGACACAGACATCTGTACGCGCAGTCTCACCCTCTGTCTCCCCAATCCTACCCAGCATGCGTACACTCCTTAGTGCCTCGGCAGGTACGGTTCACCTAATCGTTAATAGTCTTTTTTTTGGCTTTTAGCATTGATTTTATGCGTTTCTGTGTAGCTTTACTTGATAGTTGTGAGTCTTAACAATTCTGCTCTGGAGATCTGCTTTGGGTTAACAAAAGGGCTGTTAAAACTGTGTGTTACTTTCTCTCTTCGGCTTCAATACTTTCTTTCTTTTGTTGTCAGATGGTGAGAGAAGGACCACAGATGTGTTGGTCTCTGTGCCCAAGCAGAACTTTTCCCCCGTTGCCAGCTGTTGTGGGTGCAGGTGAGTCACAGGTATGCTCAGTGTTGTGACTAAGTTGGGTGTGGTGGCTCATTTTCTTATGTTACAGGTCCGCTTCTGAGAGTTCTGTGAATGGTGCTATTGGAGAGAACCAATCCCTCGTTCTCCAGAGTCAGGTACACATGCCTGCGCACCCATACGTTAGCACTGTGACATTTGGATTTGAGAAATAGCAAGATGCTCTGATGAGGGGATGTCATTTCTGCTTCATGTTTTTGTGGCAGGTGGACAGGTTGAAGGATGAAGGATGGTTTGCCTTGTCCACACACTTGCAGTGACCTGCTCCCCACTCCTCCTCTCCCTAGAAGGTGCTGATGCAACAAAAGGATCTTGATTTTTTTAACACTAATAAATGTTTTGTCTTGTACACAGGGGTTTATCTGAATTAAACTTTTTTTTTTAAGTTTCTGAGATCTTGGTAATTACCACATGTAGTTTGCTTGCAAACACAAACTGGCGTGCCTAAGTTCCAAATCTATTAGATACAATATTCTGCACATTCAATATATCAGCCAGAGAGCGTTTCATATACAACACATTCTACATTATCAGCCACAGGGGGTTTCATATAGAACACATTCCATATACCAGCCACAAAGGATTTCATATTGACCACATTCCATAAATCAGCCACCAAGCCCAAAGACGTGTCTCCAACAAGTTAGTGTTCTTCACCCTTACAGCCATGGCATGAGAAGGTGAAACTGGAAGGACATTGGCCCTGAAGTGAAGAACCTCCAACTCCTCATCATTTCCCCTTTGACAGTAGCACCAGCCCCTCAGTGCTGCTGGCCCAATGCAGCTCTTCCCCGTGGTTCAGCTGCTAGAAGGTGTGCAGCAGCTCACTGGGCTGCCAGAGCTGTCAGGGTGCTTCAGCTCCTGTGGATCTTGAGTCTGGCAACATCCATTTTACAGCATTAAAAAAGGGCAAACAACTTTCTTAAGCTTTATTTACATGAAACATATGTTGGTGGTAAATTAGTTACATTTGTAAGTGTGCTAGGCCCTTTAACCCATGACCTTCATTTTTCCACCTAAGTGGGGGGGGGGTGGAGAAATAAAATACACAAACGACTAATCTCTTTCACAATTCACTGTCAGCATGAGTACAGGAGAACTGGATATTTTTTTTCTTCTTTTGTCATACCAGGCTTCCAGTTTCCACTTAGATAAATTCAGATAGGCTCAAAAGAATAAATATCTATACAAATATATTTTCTCTGTCTACTTTAAGGCAGCATGCTTTTAACTTACATTTTTAATATTTGTTAATGACAGCCAAATGTATCAGATAATGTACCCCTCTTAATGTCTATACAAAAGCAAGGCCTTACTCATGCACCAATAATTAAACGCTACCCATGATGTAACACTACCCAGCAAAAGTGAAAGGTTGCGTGTGAATCTGTCTAACTTGGACAGGTTTGGGAGTAGCCATGGCCACTGTGAGCTCTGCAGACATGTTGAACAAGCACATGCACCACACATGCTCCATAGAATTCAATACACAGCAGGAACTCTGGTATCCAGAGTCCACTTCCTATAACCTGATATAATCCCTAGCAGGATATATACATATTGTTCTAAGCCTTGATTGATGGATACAACTGAATACATAGCATGACTTAAGACATTAGAAATATTCCCTTTGTCCTCGTTCTGGTAATGGAGCCTATTTGTTCCATTTAACAAATTTGAAAAACAAACATAGATACCCCTAATATACAGTATCACAGAACACACATAGGTCTACTTACAAAAGCATAAATATATAAATATGTGTGTTATACAAAAATAAATATTTTCAGGTCCTTTGTGAGTCTTATCCATCAGTGTCCAGTCTCTCTCTCTGCTGCAGCTGTGCATCCATTTGAAAGCTGTGTAATTCTTGCTGCAGTGCATCGTGGGAGGGGTCTTCCAAAAGTGACATGATATTGGAATGTTGACCTTCGTTCACTGGAGGTAAAAGGCCACCACAGAGAGAATCTATAAAGAAGAAGTTTCTTTTAACAGACATGCATTCAATATGGGAATTCAGAAAGCTTTTGGAAAAGGCAGACTGGTACCTGCGATGACACTGCCCTCCCCAGCTATAGGTATACGGATACATGGGTCAACATCTGCTGGGTCCCCACAGCACTTTGACTGGTCTGAGACTGGGAGGAGCTGCTGGGTGGAGTCATCAGGCTGGCAGAAGTTCTCACCCTGATTCTCAGGTGTGCTGGAGGAGAAAAATGTACAAGACAAAAGCATGTATGCAACACAAATATACAAAACACTTTAAATTCATAAAGGGGATTAACAAAGTGAATGACAAATTATTTAGGTTGAGTTCTGTAAGTAGAACAAGGGGACAGAAATGGAAATTAGCAAAAGGTAAATTCCGTACAGAAAATTTTTCATGCAGAGAATAGTCAATGTGTGGAACAGGTCATGGTGCACAGGCAGAAACTCCGGGGATTTTCAAGATACAGTTTTAGATTGTATCTAGTCTGTAGGCTGGGCTGAATGGCCTGTTCTCATCATTAGCTTATGCTATTGCGGCACCCAGTGGTCAAAGAGCAAAATGCAATGGACATATCATTTATATTCACAAATGTGTATGACAATTAATTATGGCACGTAAGCTGCATACTGACATTGAAAAGTAACATCAGTCCTCTAGCAACTACATTTAATGAAGTCACTGAAAATCTTCCATAAAGGCAGAGCACACTGACCTGCTGTAGCCATAGAGCTCCGAGATTCTATCTGACACAGCCGTCTGAGGGAGCGACGAATCGCATTCCATCTCACGTTCCTCCTGCAGCAAGAAGTGTTATTGCAACAGGCATGAGAACTTTCAGATCTTAAAAATTACGGACTTGCACAACTATGCATAAAGAGGAACAGAACAAAACACTCATGCACAGAAACACACAGCACATGCACAATAATTTAAGGATACATTTTATAGCACTGTAGGGGCCACCTACACCAGAGACCACAGATCAATCAATATAACTGTCAGGACATTGTACAGTACAATCTTGCAACCTTTTTATGGAGAACAAAATAAAATAACCCATAACACCCCTTCGACCGGATTTATGAAGCCACAACCTTGGACCTCCTTAGAAAAGCATTAATAAAAATGATTGTTATGATCATCAGGTCACGTGCTGTGTACGAGCATTTTGGATATACATCAGGATTCCCTTCGTGTTCCCTTGCCTTATATTAGTCTAGTTACATTATTTAGATTTTATTTTTGTACGTTTCTGCTTTTTTATATAACATGGTGTTCTTTGTCTTGTCTTGTGAATAAAATGTTTACATTTTTAACATCAAGCTGCATATCCATGGTCATTGCCAACTGTCATATAATGATATTATATCATGATAAACTCTTTTCCCCTTTTCAGTGCATCCAAAGTTTGTGGTTCGCTTACACAATGACCAGGGTGAGCATCGCTGCAAGAGCCAATCACTGTATTGACCACATATGTGATTTTGGAGTAACATTGTTAATTGGTTAGTCACTGGGCATTTTGATAGTTTCACCAGCTGGATGTGCAGCTGCTCTAGAATAGCTTTTAGAGTCAGTGTCCAGATGGATCCTACTGTGCAATAGAGAGCCCGTGTTACAGGATATTCATATTGTCTGTCTCACTAACCAGAGTAAACCTTAGTTAGGGCTCTCCAGGATAGCTGTTAGTTTTGGTACCTGGGTCTACATATTTCACAGGGTATAGTCATTCCTTCTGAGCGCAGAAACATGAATTGTAAGATTCCTGGATGTGCAGGACAATTACCTCCTAGGATAGAGAGTATTCATGTCACAACATTTAACTAAATGCATGGCAGCATTAAATAAAGTACAGTCTTGCTACCAATTGTTTCATATAAGTACACCCAGTCAATGCACATACGTGCTAAACCATATTTACACAAACATCCAGGTTACAGGTCTTGATTTTGATTTTGAATTAATGGGGTCTCCCCCTTGGACAAAATCTACTTCCTTACAATAACACACACACTCATGAATTGAGGCTCACCTGGGGGATGTGGGGCTGGCAGTATGCATGGTGTTTGCTGTTGGGGGGGTGCTCTGTATGAGGCTCAGGCAGACCCTGTAGGGGAACCATGGTGTACTGGCAGGCCGAAACAGGAGCTGCCACAACTGGGAAGCACAGGATCGCCGTTTGCTCTGAAAAATACCAATAAACATGAACTTCCTGCACCTGCTCCCCAGCTTCAGAAAAGCCTACACCTGCTCCCCTAACTCCAGCAGAACATACACCTGCTGCCAAAGCTTTCATTGAGAAATGTCTCTGTTACTGTCCTGGCTATGCATACAATGTTGCTTATGAATCATTTCCAATGGGTGGAATCTTTCAGAGACAGAAGCATATAGACATATACACTTCTATATATGCACGTACATTTTCTTGTATATTCCCTCTGAACAAATGAAAATGCAATGTGAAACGAACAGAGTTCCAAAACTTGGTGAACTAAAAAAAAAAAAAAAAAAAAAAATGTAAAATCAAGGCCTCTGAAACTCACTCTGTTTGGCCCAGGCCCGCCACAGGCAGAAGGGGATGAAAGCCACAATGACGAAGACAATGGCCCCGAGGACCACACCCACAATCAGGTAGGGTAGGTCACTGGGACGTGGCACTGGGCCACCCGGGGGTACTGGTGCTAGCGAGGCAGTCTCAGGGGGCGAAGGACGTGGGTTTCTTCTAGCTTTGGTCTCCAGGATGACCACATTCCCAAACTCGCTTTCCCCACCCTCGTTAAAGCACTGCATCTTGATGTCGTACGCCGTCTCAGGTTGCAGGTCAGTGATAGAATGCCAGTAACGGTCACCTAGGGAGAGCAGCATGTTAGAGTGCTGTTTTGACATACAAACATTAGGCCTCTGTATGTCTTTCTCTCTCTTTCACACACAGAATTGTGTGTGAAAGTCACACTCACCCTCCACCACGTCCTTCTTGTAGTCACTGTCGTTATCACTGTCAGTGGGCCGGTAAAAGATGTAGAAACCGTAGATGGGTGTGTTGTTATTGACAGGTGTGTACTGAGGGAGAAAGCGAGATATCTATGTAAGATTACATAAAAAGGCATATGTATTTTCAACATCTACACACACAAGCCAATGTGTACTTGGATGCAATCACACATAAACATGTACGAACACATACAGAGCAGGCCAAAGTTATTAGAGCACCTGTAGTTAAGAAGAAAAAAAACTAGGTAGAGAAGAATACAAACCCATACAAAGAGTACAAACATTGAGTTAATTGAGTGAAATCTTATCGACCTTTAGTTTTTTAAAACCCCAGGCAGCCAAATACCTATAGCCTGCAGTGCAAGTAAAACGGGCACTAAAGTTGCAAAAAATATGGTTGAGTGGAAGAAGAGTTAGGCGGGACCAAGTAAACATTATGGCAAAAAGGTTATTCCCAGTGAGAAATTGCGAAGAAGCATAAGATTTCCAGGTGAAGTTGCCGTTTCACTGTAGTCAGGCGAACTGTTTTCTCTCTAGCTGCATTGGGTTCTTCCAGTAGATGTGGTGCAATTTTACAATGGTTTCTTTTGCTGGACACCACAAGATATTTGTCTACTGCCTCTTGATCTTCCTGGTCGCCATCTATTTACATTACTGCTCATCATCTGTACCCTTCTGAGTGTACTGAACACTGCACCTGGAAATCTTAAGCTTCTTTGCCATTTCTCATGGTGAATAACACTGCTACAATATGTTAACTTAGCCCCGAACATCTAACGCTAATGCTGCCTTCTTTGCCATATTTCTTGCAGCTCTAGTGCCTATTTTACTTACACTATAGGCCAATGGTATTAGGCTTTAAAAGCTTTAGGTAGGTAAGACTTCACTCAATGAACTCCCCCTCCACCTCCCTCCCTTCCCCCATTTGCAAAACTATTAGATAGATTTCCCATAATATGTTTAATTGCAATTAAAGCCAAAGGATGATATTTTGAGGAAAGTCGTGTCTGAGATTATTTTAAGTAAACTCATCTTTTTGTGTTATTGTACGTAAAAATAAAAATAAAATGTTTATATTTTGGTTTATTATTCAATAAAAGCACATACATTAACTGGATTCTTCTCTAAGGTTTTTTTTTCTTTTTTACTTTTGGTCTGAACTGTAAATGGATACACCCCCCTCCATTTCTTTACCGTCCACTTCAGGATTACAGTCGTCTCATTGATAGCTTCGTTGTAGGTGATGTAGGGGCCATTGACAGGCCGTTCTGGGTTTGGATGGCCACTACCCACCACAGTGTATGCCTTAGAAGGGGCACTAGGGGGGCTCTCCCCCAAAACATTCACTGCTCGCACCCGAAACTTATATGATGTTCCTACAGGGAAAGATTGCAATAACAACTTAGGATTTAGAACAAGAACAGGTCAATAACTGGCAGAAGTAGCTGATGGGGATAATGGCGGTGATGAAGTTTATCATAATGGTGAATCTGATTTAGGTGAAGGTTATGATAACAATGGTAGCAGTATGCCGATTTAAAGAAAAGTATTGTAAAAATGACAACATGTTACTAGAAATTAGGATAATGATGATAGCAGCAGTGAAACTGAATATGCTGTTGATTAAGGAGATGGTGGTGGTGGTGGTGAAGGCTCACCTTTCTCCAGGCCAGTGATCTCTACAGACAGGCGGGAGGGGGGTATGTTTGCAACAGCAATGCTCCATTCTCCACCCCCCTTCCCCAAGCGTCTCATTTCCACACGGAAGGACTGGATTGGGAACCCTCTGTTGCCCCTTGGGATCCAAGTCACATATGCAGAGGTCTCTGTAGCCATGGAGATGGTGGGGCGGTCTGGAGCTTCAGGGGCTGAAAATGCATGCACACACACACACACACACACAAACACACACACAGTTACACATGGTGTGTATGTCCAGTGTAAAGAGAGAGACAGACTAACAGGGAGAGAGCTGTGTGTCAGTGGGGCTGAGGGAGAGGGAGGCGATGGTTTCAGGGGGGTACTCACGAGACAGGCGTGGGGATTCCACAGGTGGAGTTTTAGGAGGCTCATTCGGTCCTCCTTGCATCCTCCGCCCTGAAGAGAACCAAGAGGCAGTCAATATGCATGAAGGAGAAAACACACATGAAGGCATGTTGACAGACTGATGGAAACAGAGGTTATGGTACCTTTTCCGGTTCGGAAGGTGACCATGGCAGGTTGGCCCAGTCCTGCGCAGTTCTTGGCAGCCATCTCCACCTCATAGAGACTGGCAGGCTCCAGTTTAGTGAGGGGCAGGGTATGAAATAAGCCTGAGATGCTTCTGACTTTCCAGTCTTCTGAGGGGTCTGCTGCCTGCAGGCACAGAGAACATTGATGTGGGCGTGTGTTCATGTGTTCATGGATCTGTGTGAGACTGTGTGTGTCTGTCTGTGCATGTGTTCACCTGCGTGTCAGCAATGACTGAAAGTATTTGTACCTTTCGGTATTTGATGACATATTCCTGTACCGGTGCGCCCCCATCGTGTCTGGGTTTCCATGTGAGCTCATAGCAGTCTGCCTTTACTGTGCGTGGCTGGCTGAGGATGACAGGGGCCTCAGCAGGGGAGATCTCCCCAGAAATCCCGGAGCAGTTCTGGGGTAGCTCTGCACCGGTGGCCACAGGCTTTGGGGCCCACTCCTGCAGAACCTTATCAGGGCTGAGGGGCTGCTTTATGTCTGGAGATGGGAGCTTTGCTAGGAGTTAGAGAGAAACAGAATAGATTCAGAAAGAGGGTGTAGATTCAGAGAAACAAAATAGATTCAGAGAGAGGGTGCAGATTCAGAGGGAGGGTGCAGATTCAGAGAGAGGGTGTAGATTCAGAGATGGTGTAGATTCAGGGAGAGGGTGTAGATTCAGAGAGACAGTGCAGATTCAGAGACAGTGCAGATTCAGAGAGACGGTGCAGATTCAGGGAGAGGGTGCAGATTCAGAGAGACAGTGCAGATTCAGAGACAGTGCAGATTCAGAGAGACGGTGCAGATTCAGAGAGAGGGCGCAGATTCAGGGAGAGGGTGTAGATTCAGGGAGAGGGCGCAGATTCAGGGAGACGGCGCAGATTCAGAGAGAATGTACAGATGCAGAGGTACGGCACAGAGGCAGGGCACGGGGCATACCTGTAGGGAGAGTGACTAGGTGTGCAGTGGCCTGGGCACTGCCCACAGCATTGTGGGCCATACACTGGTACAGACCCTGGTCCTGTGGGCCCACACTAAGCACGCGCAGCACACGGGGAGATATGCGGTAACGCGGCAGTGGGCTCAGGGGCTGCGCATTGTGCAGCCACACTACAGACGGGGCAGGCTTGCCCTGCACCTGGCAGCTGAAGTGCACACTCTCCCCCCACCACGCCGACTGCTGCTGCAGTTCCATGCTCACCTGTGGGGGCTCTGGGTGGGGGGGGAGGGGGGAGGGGGGGACAACATGCAAAACATCAGCTTCACCCGATCACACCCCCAACATCAGCTCAAACTGATCCCGTTTACATGCACACAATATAGCAGAGTTCCCAGGACTTGCCAATTGGTATAGTATAATTGTGTATCATTTTTCCCCAAGCATTTCTGGTCCCCTAGCACTGACCTGTATCAACAATAAATGCTCTATGCTAGCGATCTACAAGTGGGATGATTATTTTTGATGTACTGTATTGACCCCATGCATCACTGGTTGCAGTTATAAGCACACTTTTTTGGACTGACAAATGTGCTTTTTGTAGTTCATGATTAGTACTGTGTGCATAAGACTTCAAATATGAATTACATAAATTAATGTAAACATATGTTTTTTCATCATTTATATTAGATAATATGCATAGTGAACTCCTTAAATCCTACCCCAGTCAAATTCCTTCCATAATACTAAAATTGAAACTAAAGCTGAAAATTTCAAAAATATAATTACCTTGTGTTTGTGTGTGAGAGAGAGAATGCGGGTTTGTGTGTGTGCGTGCGCGCGCGCGAGACAGTGCTAGGGTGACGTATGTGTGTGAGAGTGAGAAAGAGAGAGAGAGGGAATGCAAGTTTGTGTGTGTGTGCGCATTTGCGCGCATGTGGGTACATGAAGGAGAGTGTGTGCGTGCCATGCCCCAGTACTTGATGGTTGGCTGACTGTGGCTTGCAATTTTCAGTGAAACTAATTAAATCAGAGGGAATGAACACCAGCTGCCCAGGAACACACACAGTCACAAACGCATCTCCCTCAGCAAATCAATGACTGTCTCAAACAGAAGGCAGCTGCCTTAGAAGGAAGCACCTGAAGGCATTTTCATTATTTTCACAATTTTGCGCACATTTTGCGCATTCCTCCTGCGTGTCCCAAAGTGAAGTCATTAAAAACGGTGTCCTTCAAAGGCAGCATGATGTATCCTTCACCAGGTAGAATATCCCATAGGTCTATGCGACTACCACAGGCTTCTTCCGTCAAAATAATTGTTGAAGTAAATTTAAAAAAGCTGAAGGGGCAGTTGAACCGTGGGAGGTTGTTTACAAGTGTGAATATAGTGAGCTCAATTTGCTGGAGTTATATTAAGAAAATACATTTTAATTAATACGCTGGAATAATTTACTATGTGTAATGTTTTTCAGCCTCTGTGAGCTTCCCACGAACCAGCCACCTAACTTGCTAGTAATCATGTTACTTTTCTGAGACATCATCTGGCCTTCAAAGTGCATCCCAAGTTTTTTACCTTTTGAGGGTCCTTTTCCATGTAGGACACTACCTTCGAAGAGAGCTCACTTCTAAAAATGTAGCCGGCGAGGCAACTACCTTCCGTTTGAGATGGATTATTGACATCCTCAATAAATGTGTGAAAAAATGCTGGATAACATTCACTTTGTTCTGAAATGTTCTTCATGCTCGGGAACACGTTTTATTGTGACATCATTGCAAAGGGGGGGAAAAAAACAAACAAAACAAAATTTTTATTCTGATAAAGATGGAACCCCTGCATTTATTACTTTGTGTGCACATTCCATTGGCCAAAATAACAGCACTCTTCACTTATAATTCTGAAGAGGAATGTCCACAAGCAAGGACCAAGGATGTTGAAGGATCTGGAGAGATTTTGTATGCAGGAATTGCCTTCTGCAATTCTCCAACTGTGATCTTTTGAAAAACTTTTAACTCTCGATCATCCTCCGCACAGTGTGTGGGGAGAAAATACACTTCCTCTTCCAGGCATGTTCATCAGAGCTCCAGTTGTTTGAAACTTTATTAATGCCCATATAGTAAAAATGGGTATTTTCAGACATTTGGCTATTTTCTTAATATCCATTTCCTGATTTCTAACTTCTGTCTCATTTCATTTGTGCATTCTCTGATCTTCCTATGTTAATGGGTGGGCAAGGGAGTTAATAATTTCACCTCGAAGGGGAGAATTCTCTCATATTTTGTGGGTAAGATCAAGCTGATAAACAACTAAGAGCCTTTTTTTACTCATCTTTACTTATTGCCAAGGGTGGCAATAATTCTGGAGGGCACTGTGCAAATGTGACAATTCCATTATGCATAGCAAATCAACTTACTGTATAATTAATAACAGATCTATTTAATTAATGTCATTTTTTCCATCTCTACAAAAATTGTTCAAGTCGTCATCATCATATATGGCCCTTTCGATCTGTAGTCAGTTACATTAACCAAATGCATCCTTTCCTCATTGCTGCTATCCTTTCAACTTATATGAAGCATTGTGTGATTGACAGTCATGCATAGGCCAAATTGCCTACACAAATGATGCATTGTTATACCCTTCACCTAAAATTTTATATGCACAAATTGCAGAGTGCATCTATTTTGTTTTTTCCAATTCCCCAAATGTTTTCATTTAAGTTAGAAAGAACAGAAAAGGAGGGAGTCTTTCTCATCCCTTCTTGTTGAGCCTGCACATCACAGTAAAGGAGAAACGAGAGAGGGAGCTGGTAAAGCTTGCATCCCAGTCGCTGAGAAAGCAGACCACAGCTTGGAAATAACAATGCAGTCTTGAAATGGGAACATTGTAAGACAACTCATGCAAAGTGACATTTTTCACCCCACCCTAATTTATAGCAGTGAAAGAATATACAAAGTTTATTTAGTTGATGGCGTGTAAATTTTATCCAATAAACAATGTATTAACAGAGGATAACCAATATATTAGAAGGGATTTCCCCACCCACTTGAAAAGTTTATACACTTCTCTGCATTTCCATTGTCTTTTGAGATACTGCTAGAGATTCAGAGATGTCTTCTGGCAAGTCATGATAGAAAGAGCAATCAACTTGCAACCTGATGTCGTCATCCCAGCATGCAAGATGTGAGATACTTAAACCTGAGTTGAAAGGTACACTGATAAAGGTTAGCTGCCTTCAAGGTGAGAGAGAGTAGATCATACTACCCCCTTTGTTTATTAAACTATTTTAATGTTCCCTGTCATAGCATTTAGCCAGGGATACAATTAGTATTTTTAAATTATTTGAACACAGCCAATTTTGCTATTATCCAAAGACACCCCCCTTCCTCATTTACAAAGATCTTTCTCCTCTGCCTTTTTCTTCCAAGTCAGCATCTTTAATTCCACATTCACACCTATCTTTTTCACACACCTGTAGTTTTTGTCACATCACTTGCCTCATGCTCACTCACTCTCTGGAATAGAAGTGGGATGGAGTTCACTCACCAAACACCTGCACTTCATACAGGACATAAGCAGAGTTTGGTGCCCCCACACCATTATCTGCGCAGCAGGTGTATGTTCCTGAGTCACCCTCGCTTGCCATGTCAATCAGCAGGTTGCTGAGCAGGAAACGAGTGTTGTTATGGTAACGCAGGTCCAGCCCATCCTTGGCCCATGTGACCTGTGGGGGCGGGATCCCGCTAGCAACGCACTCCAGAACGAGCCGCTGACCCTTGGTTACCATGATGGTGCGTGATTCAGGGGGGTAGACGATCCGTGCTGCCTCAGAGGTGGAGCCTGAGGGGGAAAATGTATACTTGTAAGATACATGTATAAACTCACACACGCCTTGTCTGTGTGTGCAGACTGCTGTGATCCTGTGTTCAGTCAAACCCGTCCCTGGGTACTGTCCCATGCATTTGGTATTTACTCACGGCGTATGCGCAGCCGGTCAGTAGAGGCAGATGTTTTAACCTCCTGAGTGACAGGGTTGTAGGCGGCACACTTGTAGGTGCCCTCATCTTCCTGGGTGGCATTTATAATCTGCAGATTTCCTGAGGGCATGATGAGGTAGTTTCCTGTGAGAGAGAAAGGAGGTGCCAATCAGTCTAAAACATCAAAAATATTCTATCCTGCCGGCTTGTTAGTCTTCAGTGAAATGATCACCCAAATCAGAGGTGCAATTCTATTTATTATTTTACTCTGAAGCACGAAACTGCATGAGGGATTCCCAGCTGAAGGCATGAATTGTGTGCTCAGGTACTTTCAAAACTAGAAAACAAGCAAGACAAACATCTCTTCTTTTCTGCTCCTGAAGACATGTGAGCATTAATGTGCACACTATGGAGGGGAAGCAAGAGCTAAGGATTGGTACAGAAGCATACCTTTGGATGTCTCCAGCCACTCCTGTTTGACACTGTAGCGAACCTGTGCTTTAGGCTGGCTTTCAGGCAGGTGGCACTGGATCACTGCTGTATTCCCCTCATCCACTTCAATTTCCTGCTGATCATCCATCTCAAAATCCCGTAGTTCTGTGAATGAAAATACACGTATAAAAAAATTTCACCACACCAGAGATATAACCGGCAGGATTTTGTCTTTTACGCGCACGCATAGACAAACACAGCAGAGTTTGCATTAGCAGTCGATTGGCAGTTTTGCCCAAAGTCCGGAGAAAAAAAATAGGTCAGAGCCTAGATAATTACAATTTTGCATTCAACTTATTTTGTGTCTAAAGCACAGCAAATTTGTATTACCCTAAAACACCATACACTAGTCTGGTAGACAAAGCAAAGTCGGTGAGTGTGTGCTCAAAGACACATTTTTTTCTTGATTATTTAGCTCTGTACTCCATAATTTTTTATTTGTAATCAAACAATTCACACGTGGTTAAGGTGAAGATTACAGGGCGAGCAATATTTTGGATTGATAAATATTTGCATATCTCATATCACACCATCGAAAGGTAAGGGATTGTGGTCAAGAGGTTAATATCAGAATCGTTGGTCTTATTAACGCAAGATTCTGCATTTTTTACAGAAAAGAAGAGCCAAAATGGAGAGAAAAAATACACTGCGTTCTATAAATGCAGTTATTTGCCAGACATTTGTTATCTGCTGACCATAATATTTACACAGCCATTGTTCAGTATCATTGTTATTTGGCTAACAAAGGTAACGGCAAACAGAGAGTGAGCTGAGCGTACACAAGTTGGGAGAGCTTCAGCCTCCCAATTAATCACATAATTAGTGATGAGTAGGCTCAGCGGACCTGGTTCTAAATATGCAAACTAAACCTTTAAGAACCACTTGTGGATTATGGTTATCCTCATCTGATATCTTACAGTATGATCAAGCTTTACAGTTTAGTACTGGCACTTGGCAGTAACTTGGCAGGATAGCATACCTGCCATCCTAATTAAACAGTGTGGAATATATATTTACTAACTGGTGATAGCCATGTTAGAGTGTAGTGTAGAGTGTTTATAATTACTGGCAACAGACATGTTTAATAGTGTGGTATAGATTATACATATACTCACTGGCTGCTGTCACAGTAGCAGGCAGGCTGGCACACACTCCAGCGCTGGTGCTGGCTATGCACTGGTACCGGCCGAGTGCGAGGTTGGTGAGGTTGGGGATGAGCAAGATACCTGGCTGTACCAGCACACCCAACTTCTCTTCACGCTCGCCAAGATCTTGCCCATTCAGCCTCCAGCTTATCTTAGCAGAGGGAGGGTGGGCACTACAGCGCAGAGTCACACTGCCACCCAACTTCTGTACCACAGAGACGGGCTCCTCAAAAAAAACTGGAATATCATCTGCACAGGGACAGACACATCATACAATCGTCAAGTACAATATGCACAAATCTTCACTCACACATGACCTTTATTACCCACAACCCCAGATTCAAGTGTATTCTATACTCAGGGCATTACTCACCAATGGCAGTGGCAACACACTGCAAGTAGTGCAGGAACACACAGAGCAGCCACGTTCCCACCCTATGCTCCCAGATACTCCACCCTGACATCATGTACCAGGACATGATCCAAGCAGCACCCAAACCTGCAAAGGGGGGGATAGACAGACCAGGAAAGTTAGATGCAGTTTGTGGCCGCAGACCCTCGTACGTTGCATAATGTTCACGGTAGTCAAGGTGCGAAAAATCTACTATTTTAGTTCCTGATAGTTTTTGCAAGAATACACCCTGGAGGACACCGGAGTACCCGGAGAAATCCCACGTCAACAAGAGTAGAACACGCACTCCACACAGAAAGGCCCTGCCCAGGATTCAAACCAAGGACCACTGCAGCGCAATGCTTACCTGAAAACTCCATGCTCTCAACAATACAATAAGAGATACAAACACAGCAAACTAATGATATTTTTCTGGTGAAACAGGAAAATTCAAGGGAGAATCATACAACATACCCAATCAACCAATTATAAACACCAAGCATATAGGCATACATAAGGAATGCTTTCATAGACCACTGAAACCTTGCTTTCAGAATCCAATTTTGAAAATCTAGCATCTATTAATGTGATGAACTCAGAAACAAGTTTCTCCCTTTTCAATAATTAAAATACATGTAAAAGCAGTAAAGTACAAAATACCCTATTTTAATCAAAATAAACAATTTAACACCAAGTCTTCAATATTTGGATTTATGGTAATGCAGTAGATAGGCTAGTTAGATTTAAGTCTACTCAAAATCACTTTAAAAATCAGGTTAATGTATTCTTTCAAACAATAAAATATTACTATAGATATATATTGTGATAAACACATGAAGTGCTCATCCCACTGTAAACTTACAGGGGAGGGGGGATTATGTTTATTTTTTATTTTTATTTTTTTTAAGGTCAGGAAGGTCAACAGAAAACCGGTTATAATTTGTTGTGATGTCCTTGGAAATCAAAAGTCGAAGGGAATACAGTCAAATGTAGGCGGTGATTAGTTGGCCAGACACAGAGCCAGTTTTTGCTAAGTGGAAGACTCAGCTCCATTTTTTCTAACCTGAAATATTAATACCAAGTAGGAGTGCAGGGAAGTTGAGTTTTTAGCAGACTTATTAAACTTACTTACAGTCACCAATGATCTACTCCATGTAGCCGACTCTGGCCCGATAAACATTTTAAGTTTACTTGACCTGAGCGCTCTCTTTGACACCATTTCCTACCACATCTTCCTGCAAAGATTACCTAGTCTTGGTGTCACTGGTCTCTCACTATCCTGGTTCACATCCTATTTGTCTGACAGACAACAGTACATTTCCCTCAAGACTGTCAAATCAATTCTTGCTCCTGTCACTAGAGGTGGCCCTCAAGGTTCGGTGGTAGATCCTTTACTGTTCATCACTTATCTCCTTCCTCTTAGTCAGATCATGTGACGTCATGTCACCAGTTTACACCGTTACCCAGACAACACCTAACTTTACATTAGCTCCAAATCCTCCTCGATTCCTTCTCTTTCTCTCACCAACAGCTTGCATGACATTAAAACCTGGATGACCCACAACTTTCGACATCTAAACTGTAAGACTGAAATCATGCTAGTCGGCTCTACATTCGTTTCATCCAAAACTCCTCACTTCACCATCCCCATTGACAATGTCTTTCCCTGTCTCTTCTCAAGTCAAGGGCCTTGGACATTCCTTACTCTAGACTCTCCTTTTGACCCACACATAAGAAACCACATCTGCCTTCCCCCTCGTAACATCTCCAAACTCAGACCCTCTCTCTGTTATTCCAACAGAGAAACACTTACCCATGCACTAGAAACATCAAGACTGGACTATTATAATTCACTTCTCATAGGTATCTCAAACAGAGCCGTCAAACTGCAACTTATTCAAACTCTGAATGCCGCCATATTCTTGACCCATACAAAACCACATAAACACATCACTGCAGTTCTTCACAAACTTAACTGGTTCCCAGTTAAATTCTGAATTCAATTCAAGATCCTCCTCCTTAGATACAAAGCCCTTCACAATCTAGCTCCCACCTGTCTCTCTGACCTACTGCTGGACTACTCTCCTTACAAATATCTTTGCTCCTCCTCTTCTGGCCTACTCACAACCCCCTCCACACGCCACTCCTCACTTGGTGATGAGGCATTTAGTATATGCATAATTATATTTTTCTTTCATTTTCTTTAGATGAATATTTTCTGCACTGTCCTTTCCTTTAATGATTCTCTGTATAGCTTAACATATTTTTGTTAATTACTTATCCACTTTATTATCTTATTATGAATGTTTTCATCCTCTGTACTCCGCATACTCTGCAGAAACAGTTGTTGATACTATCTAGTCTGTAGGTAATCAGAGCACTAGGTACAATTTAGTTAGGAAAATAGCTAGCGTTGTTGGGCTGAATGGCCTGTTCCTGTCATTATGTTATATTAACTCTGTGCACCCGTGTGTGTATATAGGAACTCGGGCGAATTCACATTGTTTAGTTGGTAAAGAAATCTAAATTTAAAGAAAAATGGGACTGGGTTACAATTGTTTTGCCTTTAACCGATGAAACTTATGCATCAAGCAATCCAAGAATCCAAGGTGACTGCAGATATTAGCCAATGTGATGAAACAAATAGAACCCCAGTCAAATGTACTTAATCACCCAAAAGCACATACCCAATCACATCAATACACAAACACAAACAACAAATAAACCAGCACAAACCTCTTGAGCACACGCTAAGCACCAGGGACACTAAGCAGCCTCCTCAGACTCAAACACATATTTGCAGTCTGTAGTCTAAATAAGAACCTGTTGGGGAGCGCAGGACTGTGGGTAAGAAATGTGAATGTACTGCTATACTGCTGGAGCTCTGGAACTGACAGACAAATAAAACTGGCCATGTTAACCTACTGTGTGTGTGTGTGTGCGTGCGTGCGTTTAAAAAAAAACTCCTTTGAGCCAGCAGTCCACTGGCCTCTCTGAGGTTCAGTGCCCCCCATTCTCACCCCCCTTCCCCTTTCTGGATAAATTCATTTTGACAACCCTACTAATTGGATAAAACCCATCTCTCCCTCCTTGAACCAGGGCTTTGTTGGTTTACATTCCATCTGCTTTCTGCCATTGGGGGAGGGGGGTACTTCTGTAGACTGTGGGATTGCTGAATATTCATCAGGGGGCACCTTGGGGGCCCCCCCTTGCCATTCACGTTCATCAAGAACCCCCCCCCCCAATCCAACTCCACCCTGAATTCAGCACAAACACCACAATGCTCCCCTTTAGATAAACAGAAGCGGCGTCAAGTGTGAGCAGTGTGGGGTTCAGGGCCTGCTCGGGCTGCCGCTCCACAAACTGCCCCCCATCACATAGCAGCCATACAGAAGTCCCGTTTCCTGGGGCAACGCTAACAGGCAGAACGCAGCTTAATAGAGTAGTGCGAGATTGTAATGCAGTGAGTCGGTGTGTGGACAATAGCCCCAGGGCTACAGTCTTTAAGAGAGAGCACTTGCTCTGAAGGACCAGAGGAAGAGTTGATAGGAAAAGCTCAACGGACCATGGAAGGGGTGGGTGGGGGGCAGGAATTTTTCTGGGGGCAAGGACTGGAGGGGAGGGAAACTGGACCCCTACCTCACATCAATAGAACAAACAAGAAGAGCCTTCGGAAGTAAGGTTGGACTGCAGGGCAGGCCATTACTGCTCATAAAACACCAGACATAAAAGGGTTGTGCTTTTGGCTCAGATGTGATCATTGCTAAATAATCAACAATAACCTTTCTTCCACAAAGTCTGGTCCACATACAAAGTGAATTTACACCAATTTGAATAATATAAGTGTGTTTTACAGCAGACCGATAATCCATCCTGATGTAGGTTAATGAAATGTTAGCTTTATAACAGAATTTTTATTCCTGGGGCTGCTGAGTGGATCATCTGATTAAAGGGCCAATGTATTGCATGGATGGACCCCACAATATCGGGATTCAATCTTGACTACGCCGGTGCCAAGTGCAGCCAGTAGCATCGCAGAATGTCAAATAAAAATGATGAAGCCCAGGAATTGTCTCTTTTCTCTCTAGCAAACCCCATTGATACAAGGGGGGCTGCAGTCTGCTTGTTAAAGCTGCACATTAAGTGCCTTCCTCTGACTCATCACTCTATAAAGTTGACCATTTTAGGTGATTGAGCTTAGCTGCTGACATGACCCTCCATTATCAAGCCTACAGTTAACGTGTTTGCCTCCATTTTTATCTAAAAAATTCACAAGTCTATTTCTTTCTCTCCAGGCTATACATTTCTTAGGTGCACTGCTTCAACATCAGTGAAGCTATTTTTTGTAATGCAACATCCTTAAAGGCTTAGTGCATAATGTTTGTTTCAATGGTTTTCCACATGACTTTGCATGTGACTGAAATTTGCTTAGCTGATAAAATTATATCCCAAAAGACACATTCACACAACAGCATCTTCAGCTGTCTCCTTCCCTCCCTTGAATTCTGGGGGGGGGGGGGTATGATGGGGAACTCTGCTCTCAGGTGAGGGTGAAGGAGGTGGTTCCAGAGGTTTCTACTAGACCAGCAGTGAGGTCAGGGTCAGATAGAACTGCACCACTACTCTCAAAATAACCTCACCATCTCCTTGCTCTGACATACCCTCACTGACAATCTCAGTCTCAGCACACCTACAAAATAGGACATAGCAATGAAGTGAAGTGTTGATAATTATAGCAGTTGAAATGATAACAGTTCATCTGCAAACAAAAAAAACACTGGATGGCTTCGTATCACTGGGAGTGTAGGGAAAGCCCCCGCCCCCCCCCCCACATGGCACGGACCCTACAATTTCATTCTGTGCCAATCAACCATCCTCCTCTGAATACTTTATGACATCAAAGCCCCACTAACAAGTCCTGCAATTCCAATCCACAGAACAATGAACTAACAAGCAGGATTTGGCCCCAACAGCCTGTAATGAAGTACATTCGGTGTGCCATGGTCACAGTTTATGTAACCACACACTTACTGTAATCATTCCTCTAGTGTATAAAGCCCCTGTCACATATGCATCTTAACCCTTAAATTATCTGGTCATTTTCTAATGTTGGTCAGACTAGATTGTAAACCAACAAACAAAACAGAAATAGTAAAACAGAAGAAAGCTCTGTAAAAATGTCTGGAAATTTGATCAACTTGAGTACATTAAGGAAAATTACTTTGATACAATCAGAAAATGAATAGTGTGGAAGTAACATTATGAGAAAATCAACTGCCACTTGAAAACAAACAGCTTGTCCGCTGTGTTGCGACAAACAATAACAAGTGTCTTCCGTTGCAGATATTATACATAGGGCGTCCAGTTTGTTTCCACCACACTCTGTCACTAGTTCAACAGTTATCATCCTGGGGTCCCCACAGCCAGGCACTCCAATGGCACAGTCAAGTGATGAATCATACGATCCAGTTTCTAATTAAAACATTTAGAAAAACAATTAGCTAGCCTAACATGGAAGGAAAGTGAACATGGATCGAAGATTAAACTCTTGAGCCCCAATGGCAATGAAATCAGGCATAAATCAAACAATAACAATGTCTTAGAGTAGGGTTCCTCAATGGGGATGGCACGCCCCCCAGGAAGCATGATGGAAGAATGGGGGGCATTGGAGCTATTATAGGGGGGGCATCTGCCCCATATTAATTCTCAGAAGTTGTCATATGCCCTATAAGGGGAAAAGGGGAAAATTACAATCATCACAACTAAAAACATAATTCCTATGTGTACTGATCACTCAACTCTGCTATAGATGTCTATGCTCTCGTCAGCTGGTGAGAACACGAAGAGGGCGGTTACCAGCTTAACTAGCTAAAGTTTGCTAGATAGTGCGCCAAGTTGATAATGCAATCACAAGATGAATAATGAATAGCCAAAATCGTTACACGAAATGTTTGAGTGCGGGTTCAAAATAACGACACTTATATTTTCTTGTCACCAGCTAGTTAACACTTAAAAGGCCAGTGGCAGGGCCATGGGGCGTTTGGACATTAACATTCAACTTACTCCAACACCGCAGATGCAACAGCCTACCTTCCTCCTTCAATGACTTTTCCAAAATATTTGGACTTAAAATAATCAGTAAACTCATTGAAAAAGTACAGGCAGTTTGCCATAAAAAAACCTGTCAGACAACAGGTAACAGGTACTGGTAACCAGGTGAGAATGGGTTGCTCTCTCCTCAGGCAGCGATAAAAATCACCATGCTATTTGTTCGTGAAAAATTAAAATTTTAACATCCGGGGCATACCGCCGTGACCAGCCTCTACACAAACCAATCCTATGAAAGGAGGATGGTATTTTTGAACAAGACTTTTTGAGAAATGAATCCTCAGTTTTGGAATTTCCTGCAATTTAGGATTTTTCTATATTTCATAGACTACATAACTACACCTAGTTCGTCCAAATTGCTTCAGCTGCTAAATGTTCCATGACTAATTTGCTTAAGTTACAGCTTGCCTAGCTAGCTAAAACAAGCAGAAAACCATTTTAGCCAGTTTCCTACCTAACTCAAATTTATATTTAGTTAAGTTAGTCAGCCTCCAAAGGACGTCTCAAAGGTTATGTCCAACTTTCATAACATAACAATGACGAGAACAGGCCATTCAGCCCAACAATGCTTGCCATTTTCCAGACTAAACTGTACCTAGTGCTCTGATTACTGTCAGACTACCCTTGAGTCTCCTTTTACTAAACTTTAAGAGATTAAGCATCTTAGGTTTTCCCCACAGCTGTTATCTTTCACATGAGGAATCAATTTAGTTCCTCTTCTTTGAACTTTTTCCAGGGCCTTTCTAGTAGTATGGTCCCCAGAACTGCACACAATATTCCAAGTGTGGTCTAACAAATGTACTGTATAAGATAAGTATAAATTCCTTGGATTTATACACAATACCTTTGGCTGTATATGCCAGCATCCTGTTGGCCTTTTTTACTGCTACAGCACAGTGCCTAGAACCTGAAAGGCTTCAACCATTACACACAAGTCTTTTTAAAATTGAGCGCCTTCCAATTTTTCTCCCATAAAGTAATCTTGCCTAATGTTTTTGTTTCCCACATGCAGAACTTTTACATTTGGCTACACTGAATTTCATTGACTGGCACCCCTTTATGACTGAAAGACCGTGAATGAAAAATGGGGCAGGTTTAAAAGGGTTATTCTTGAGGCACAATGTACATTTGTTCCAAAGATAAGGAAAAGTAGGTTGAAGAAGCAGTCTCTCCAGTGGATGACCAAAGCCATATGGGAGAGTCTGAGGGGAAAAGATTACTCTCAAAAGCACAGAGTAATTAGGCTAAATATTGTAATATGCACATAGGCTTAAAAAAGACCTACAGGAAGCCAAGAGACTTTGAAAGACAAATGCTAAAGATGCAATCCTAAACTTTTTTTCAATACTGCAGTAGGAAAAGGAAAGTGGAGGAGGATGTCAGGTGCACAGAAATGAAGAAGGAGCATTGCTGTTTAAGAAAAAAGATAGCAAGAAACGGAGCAAATAGAGCAAACAAAAAAAGAGCAGCTTCACTGCTTGGACCCCTAAATATAGGCTAATTGCAAGCAGTGATACACAGGGTCCAAGCAGATAGCCAATACCAGGGGTGGCCATACATATTTCTGCTAGGCGGCTGGCTATGCAGGCTTTTGTTGTCACCTATTATAGTGCCACGATAAAAGTATTTGCCACCTTCCCGATTTCCTCTATTATTGCTTGTCGCACAAAATGGTTTCTGACCTTTAAACAAAATGTAATATTAGACAAACACGTTTTTTAAATTATTTAATTTAATGAAAATAGTTATCATGCTCATATCACCCAAGTGAAAAGGTACTCCCCTCCCCCCACTCAATCAACTATTTAACCCAGTTTAATGGCTAATTAGATGACTAGATGTCGTGACTACAGCCAGCTCTGTTGAAACTAAACCTGACTCACATTGAACCTTACCATGAGAATGAAGTAGTCACCACAAAGTTTCTACAAGCGCACTATGCTAAAATCAAAGGAAATTCTAGAAGAGATGAAGAAAAATGTTGTTGAAATATCAGCCTGGAAAGAGTTACAAAGCAATTTCTAAGGCTCTGGGACTCCACAAAACCATTATCTCCAAATTGAGACTGGTAAAACATAGAGGTGAATCTTACCAGAAGTGGCCAGCCTGCCATAATTTCTCAAAGAGTGCAGCAACAACTCATCCAGGAAGTCACAAAAGATCCCAGAAGGACATCCAAAAACACAGCAGGCCTCTCTGGCCTCAGTTACGGTTAGTGTTCATGACTCCACAATAAGAAAGAGACTGGGCAAAAATGGGATTCATGGGAGGTCAACAAGGTGGGGGGAGGTCACTGATAACCAAGAGAAACATCAATACTTGTCTCACATTTGCAAAAAAGCACCTAGATTATCCCCACTGGATAATGTTCTCTAGACAAATTAGTCAAAAGTGAACCTTTTTGGGCAACACGGGTCCCATTATGTCTGCCTTAAAGCAAATACAGCATTTCTCAGTTAAAACATCATATCAACAGTCATAGTAGTGTGACAATGTGGGGATACTTCAGGACCTGGTTAACTTGCCATTATTGAAGGAAACATTCAATTCCGTTCTGTACCAGCAAATCCTTAGAGAGAATGTCTGGTCATCTGTCCATGAGCTGAAGCTGAAGCACAATTTATTTATGCAGCAAGACAATGATCCAAAACACAAAAGAAAGTCCAAAACCAAATGGCTGAAAAGAAACCAAATTAAAGCTTTGGAGTGGCCTAGACAATGTCCTGACTTGAACCCAAAAGAGATGCTGTGGTAGGACCTGAAACAAGCAGTTCATGTTCGAAAACTGATCAATTTGTCGGAATTAAAGCAGTTCTGCAAAGAACAGTGAGCTAAAATTCCTCCACAGCAATGTGAAAGACAGAAAGTTTGAAAACTTCTATCATTAAATAAAATAATTTTAAAATGTGTTTTGTGTCTACTCCAGTTCCCTTGGTCTAAAATTACATTATCTAAATATCTGAATAACATTCAGTTTGACAAATATGCAACAATAGAGGAAAACAAGGGGGCAAATACTTTTCATGAACTCGTATACAGGACACATTAGCCTGTCCCAAATGCACTGGTCATGCAAAATACCATCTGTAAAACTGGTGATTGCCAATTTTCCTGCCCTCACTCAATGCCTCTCAAGCATTAACTCACCCACAGCGGTCGTTTAGCAAAACTCAGCAAACCTTCGACTGTATATGCTCTTATTAAGTTTCACATTTCACACGTTCCTTCAGTGTGATCTGGCGGAGGCGGCCAACACTAAAGAGCCTGTATACAGCGCTCTGAAAGCGATGCGGTCCACCAATATGGCAGAGCAGCTCTATAGCAAAGCTAGGGTGCTTTGCAAGACCAGTAACATCGATGAGACATCTGATCGAAAAAGGAAGCAGCGGAAGAGAATGGAAGGTTACACCGTGGAAACGGCATGTGGAGAGAGCGCAACCCTCAGCCATGTCGACAAAATGCAGCTGTTCCTCCCCTGCACTGATCGCATGGTTAGCGAGCTAGACCCATGATTTTCTGGCATCAATGCTAAACTAATGAGTCGAATTCAAGCCTGCCCTCCAAAGTTCAAAAACGTAATGTCTGAGGAGTGCCGTAGTGAAACTGCAAAACATTACAAAATCCAGTTACCTTTGCAAGAAATTACAGTTGCCAGGAACTACCCGTCACGTAAAAATGATACTGATCATTCCCGACACACAAGCTGTGTACAATTCGCTGGATCCTCTCATGTTTCCATTTTTGAAAAATACTGTTCAGGCTGCACTAACAATACCAGTAAGCAGCTGTAGTTTTGAGTGCTCTTTTAGCATTCTGAGGCGCCTCCATACAAGGTTACGCAATACCATGGGCCAGACACGCTTAAAGAACTTAAGCTGTCATCTCAAATGGAAAAGATGTGCTTGAAAATATAAAAGAGGAAGCTATGATTGACCGCTTTACAAATCTGCATCCTAAGCCCCTCCTAGACCTAGGATAATATGGTAGGATACCCATGTTTGTTATATTTGTTATTATTAATAATAAAAATAATAATAATAATAATAATAAACTGCAGCCAGAATTTCACATGAAAACGTTCTTTACATAACTTTGAAAAAGAAGTGTCCCCTGACTATATTTGTGCAGGCCTCATGCAAATCGGTTAGTTGGCTTATTAAGAGAAGTTGCTGGTGCAATCCCCGAGTGGCTATGACGCCGGCGTCCTAGGTTTTTTAAATTCAGACATTCTGTGCTCCTGCAAACCAAATTATGAGTTGAAAACACAACTCGTGTGTGTTCTAGCTTTATTAGTAGACAATACACGACAACTATGCTGAAGAGTTTCTAAGTGCCACCATTGTCGCGCTGGTCGTCCATTTACCAAACACCCCTCCCTACAGTCACATCTGTAACTACACCCCCCACGCATGACACACTGGACAATAGTATATATCTGAGCATACATGAAAACATCCAAAACATTACCACATAAAATTTGTATTCCATCGTAGCAACAAGAAAAAGCCAGTGATAGCTGAAAAGATATGCCAGTACAGCGGTGAAAAACGCTGCTCACTAAGCACTGAAATAAACAAGAGGAATTTTTCAAAAATTATACCATGTCATTCTACTGTCTGCGACTAAATATGGAAAAATATACAATCTTAGCACTGGTTTTACATGTACAGATGTTCCTTTTGAGACTGAGTCGTCATATATTGTTTTGGACAATCCGTTTGTGAAATATATGCTCATTTGTGACACCTGGGTACCTTCACAAATAGCTGTGCGTAATACCACACGTTGTTTACGGGTTGTTGCCCTTGTTGTTGTTGTAGTACAATCTGGCTTGATCGACAATTGAACTATCCAAGATGTAACAGAATGAGCTTTCTAATGATGAATGTCTAATTTTACTATTGAAATGGCGTTTTATAGCTCAGCATAACCGAAAGTTGTATCTTATTATTGCTGCATTACGCATTCACTCTGTGGTAGAAATAAAAGACACTGCACCTGGTGAAACTTTATTGATGACTGTGGACATTTCTTGGAAAACATTATTATTCTTGAAAACTTCTGAGCTTCATGGCTAAGGCATATGTTTGATGATAGATCTAGCTGATATACAATTTTCTGGACTATGTCAGAACTGGGGAACGACAGCATTGATTCTGACTGTGTTCTCTATCTGCTAAACACAGATAAGATATCATCGTCCAAGTGTTACTGCTATTTTGTTTATCGTTATTTTTTTAATTGACTGTCTTTAAATAGGTTAGTGTTATTTTATAATGAGGATATTTCTGTAACATAAGCATTCATTGGTAGCTAAGTAGTGACCGGATGTAACCTGAACTGGAACATTGCCAAAATGTGGTGGACAGCTGAATATTGTTTTAATGTCATCCCATCCCCATACAAGAAACCATTTCATAATGTAGAGTACAGAAAAACATACAATGATTACACATTTAGGTACTCTACCACATTGTGTGATAATGTTTTTGCAATATTTTTTTAAATCTGGTATCAATGCTTCATCTTAACCCTTCATAAGGGGCACATTTATATGCTTTATAATGGACAAAAATCATTTTATGAGAGATTTTGGATATGTTTCAGGACCCCTAGATATTTTAGACCATTGTACTGACTGAAAGCTTGTAGCCTAATTCCCATTTATAAATGATGCAATAGTGAGTTTCTTGAGTCAAAACAGTTGATTTGTAGTGAAATACATGATTATGTTCTGATTTACAGCAATGCATAATTTAGACATTTTGGATAGATTTGGAGACACTGGGTACACTGCTTAGCTTTTGCTCCATAGATCTTTAGTACTTCTACATATCCACCCTAAGATTTCATGAACTTGTGGTCAAGGAGTTTTTGATCCAGGACAAGTGTAGTTTAACCTGTTGTATATACGGGATCTCTCAGTATTTCATTGCAAACCAAAAAACTGCTAATTCATTTTTGCTTTTTTGGCCTAGACAATTGCCTTTGTGGCACTTTATTTCTTCCAAAATTATGAATATAAACTAATCTAAGTTATTATTGTAAATGGCACAAATGTCTTGCTTCATTTAATCAATTTTCAAGTCTCTGTAATGCTCACATCTAGAGGTATAAAGCTTTAAATAGGATACCTCCTAAATGGGCATGGACTGGCCTGATTTGGCATATGCGCAAAGGGTTTAAATCTGGGAGCACACAATACATCTTGCTTCTGTTAGCCAGTGCATTTATGATACATAACTATGTTGATAGCTATCAATGCAATAAGCAAGACTGGCAAGTTACTGTTGGAACAGTAAGCTTTATGTGCTACCAATGAAGGCAACCAGAACGATGTACGACTCTTCTGGAGTGGCGCATCATTGCCCAGCCACTTCATGATGGCTAAATAACTAAAATAGTTTTTAAAAATGACATAAGACTTATCCGCACCTGGTAGATGTGTAACTGAGACTCAAATTCAAAATGCTAGATATAGGTCAAACTGGAACTGAGCTCATTTTTTATTTGATTGACTAGGTTATAATGGCTTCATTGCCATCTTGTGGTGGACTCATAAGCAGAGGCTGGGGGGTGCAGGGAGTGTGGCAGCACTGGGGCCCCAGCCCTTCCCGAGCTTGCCCTGTCATATAGACTTCAATAGTGATCACATTAGTAGCCTAAGTACTTAACAGTTGTACCACAATCTAGCCTATGCTGTGATCAAAATATGGAGATGTTACAATTCTGCACGATCACTGCAGTATCAATAGTAGTGGTATGCCCTCAAGGGGGCCTCTACCGCTGGAATGTTGATAATTGGAGTTTATTACACAGCATGATAGGCCTAGACATGATTTCAAAAATGTAATACATAGCCAACCTTGCGACTACAATAAATGTTGGGGTATTTATAGGCTTGGAGTGATGGCTGCTCAAGCATCAGAAGCATGCATTTTAAAAGAAGGATTGGATTGTATTTGTATTTGGATAAAAACAAAAGTAGGCTTGGCGTAAACCAGACGTGGGTGGGGTTTAACTCAAATGCCAAAATTTGTTGATTTTTACCACTATAATCAACAGCACTGCAACTGTTGCAATATTAAAGCATTAAAGTCACGGTTTTACAATGACACCAATAATAGCCCAGTTTAACAACAGGTGATTTGGTTTTTAAAGCTGTATTTAACAAACAATGCTTCACATGCGTAGTCATAATAGGCTTCGATAACACTGAGGTAAACAAACAGTCAAATCAAGTTTCAAACAAAGGCAAAATGTTTTTATAAATAAAAATATAGTTCATTTTTACAGAGTGCAATATTCAAATTCAGCGCACCTCCCTCCATTCTCCTTAAAGTACACTTTCACATAGCCAATGCACCGCCTCTCTCCTCTTATCAATTGCACAGAGAACACACAGCTTTGGTCGTTTGCTAGGACTGCACACACAATAATTTTGTGTCATGTAGCTGTTCTATTCAGTTTATTCCAGGTCTTCATTTCAGTGAAATCCTGAATATTTCTTAGTGGTGTTATCTCCGTGGAGTTCTAAGCTTATCATTTCTATAACTACAGCGTCCAAAATTATTCATCCCCACCCCAATGCTTTATCAACTTCGTCACACGATTGCAGCGAATGAATTTTGTGAGATTACATGAGCAAAATTAGTTACGCTTGATTGGAAAATTTGTATCAAAGCGCCATTCAGTATTTTCCAGGACAAAGTACTCTTGGTTAAAGTGGACACTCTCAATGGAGTTCCCAATGGACCTGAAAATTTAAGTCCGACCTGATCTGGCCCAGTCTGAGTGAGTTGAAGCCCAAGCTCAGCCCAACCCAAGATCACATGTATTTTATACTAAGCCCCTAGCCCAACACAACCCAAAACAAGACCAGGTCAAAACCTAGTACATGGCTGGACCTAACACGTGATCCGGCCGACCAATGGTGTAACTTCATAACTCGGCCGACCAATGGTGTAACTTCATCATTCACTCAGACATTTGCGTTTGTAGGGCTGGTCCTGCTTTTGCGGTCCTGCTAAAAAATGCAAGTCAGCTATTGAAAATGGTTGCACAACTTGCATAGGCAGCTCAGACTGTGAGAGAGAGAGAGAGAGAGAGAGAGAGAGTCTATAATTGTCTATAATTTTATTAAGCAAATCCAATCCAACAATTTTATTTATTTAGTAAATCCAACAATTTATTTTTTGAGTCTACTTAATAATACTGCGTACAACCACTAGCCAACATTTGTGTGTGTTTGTGTGTGTGTGTGTATGTGTAGTAGAGTTCTATATCTAGTCTTGGGCAGAGCTACTAGCTTAACTAGCCCACGTTTTCCAGTACCATGTATGTAGTTTCTATTTCTAAAATCAAATAGCTACAATTGTAGGCTAGCTGTATTGGTATAAAAGACAAATCCTTCGACCAGCACCATTTGTGGCAAAGAAAATTAGATTTAAAACACCATTGTCCATCGGATATTGAAAGCAAAACATAAAATGAATCAGATCGTGTTAGCACCACGATTGCCCTGCGCCAATTGCATTGGCAAGTTTGTTACTATCACGTAAAAATATAAGCCAAATTGTATAGAAACCTGTATTGGCGTAAAAGTAAGATCATTACACTAAATATCATATTTGGGTAAAAGCTGGGTTTTTAGATTCTCTCTACTCCATATAAAATGCAAGTTATTGTGTTGCCGTTACGTAATATTGTCGTACCTGTCTGTCAGGCAGAAGTCGCAGGGAAATGTGATGAAAATGGGAATAATTAGACACATTTTGCTAATTTGCTATCAGACAGAACAAAGTAATACAGGGATGTTGCCAGTTAGTGAGCAGGTCACTGTCAGCTAGCTCGCCAATCAAGCTACTGCAGCTAGATTCCCTCAAACTTGTTCCCACTAATTATGTTAATGCACATGTAAATGATGAAACACAGAAGCAGGCGACATAATTAAAAGTTGACTGCAAAACACTACTGGCTACAGCTGCCACCACTGCTGATTTTATTTTTGGTAGCAATCAAATAGTCAAAGATATATGATTGAAACTAAGCTGACTGTATACCTGCATGTGTGTGTGTGTATGTGCACCTGCTTATGCATGTGTGTGTCTGTAGACACATTCTTTGATTCATTGCAAAGTATGGCTGGTTTCTCTTTAATTCTTACTTTTTTAGGCAGTTTTTTTTTCTGTAGTACCATGGGATTTATAAGACTCGACAACAAATCATTTCAAATATCATTGGTCAAGCTGGGAAGAAAAACATCTGTATGTAACACAATCTTCCCATTTCCAAATAGGGTATTTAGGTTCAATTACACCCCTGCATCACAAGTTCCCTTTTTATTTCTGCTCTTATGACTACATGCTCCTGGGATTTATCTGAACATGAAAACTCTATTTGGAAATACATGGATAATGGAATGACCTAGCATGAAGGAGGCAGAAGAAGGAAGCGAAGAAGAGGCAAGAGAAACATGGATCATTCTCTGGATTCTGTATAAATTCTGCCATTCAATCAATATCTGCAAGAAAGGAATAAAAGCAAAACTTCCCCAGTCCAATAGTCAGCTCCAGTTCCCATACACAATCCTACATGTCGCTAACAAATGACAATACCCTATACCTCCCTTGCACATTTTACCACCATACACCTGTCTTACACATTATAAAATGCTACCGCTCTTTTGGGCAATCTTACACTTCCACTACACATTAAAACTCCTAGCTTAAAAAATACACAATCCTACAAGTGTGTGTGATGGTTCAAACAGAGGGGGACAAACAGTGCTCTCACTTTCTCAGAGCCTGCAGATGGAGGCCCGTTGGGTGTTATGACAGAGCAAGCTTACACCAGAACAGCTCAGATCAAAGCATTTAAGACTTTCCAACTTTTTCACAATTACTAAAATATGTTATCATACAACTGCTAAGAAAGAAAAACTGTTATCTGGATATACTGTCAAGGTACACTCCACACACACTGCAAGTACACTGCTAAAGGGACACACTGATTGTACACAGTGGTCTGGTCACTGACGATTCTGAACTCTGCAATAAAGATCTGAGTTCAGAGTCAGGCAGTACCCACTATAAATGTCAATGCAGTATAAAACACCACAACAGTACACACAAGATACAGCCAGGCAATTATCATTAAACTGTGAGGCACACAATTTAATTACCAATACCAAATGCTTCTCAGAATTACGGCAACAAAATACAAATTATGACCAACTGAGTGTTTTTATATCAATATTAGTGATATGTTTGTAAGGTTTTACTGTATATTGTTTCTTTCGGGCAAGTTTGCAGACCAACCACAGAAACAGCATTATCTAAATAATGTCAGTTATTTCAAAAAATGGCCGACACGCGTCTCTTATATATCTTCGAAGCTCCAGGCGAGGTTGTCGGCCAGAGCTATAATCCAAATAACACAACCGCACTTGGGGTTTGAAATCTGAGCCCCATCATTCCGCAATTTCCAAGCGACTGTCCTCCTTGCTGGGTCGCGCGTTCACACTTGCGTAACTATATTTCGGTTTAAACGAAATGCACGATTGGTGTCGTTTAATTATCCTTAGCAACTATATGGGAGGTATTCTGTAATAAAAATAATAATTAAATATAGTACCCCATTCCAAACATCTGGGCAATATTTTCCAAAGAACAACGTCGCTAATTACATTTTCTGATTCATGTTGTAATCTGGGTAGGCTACATAGCTGAGGGAGAGGCTATAATGCAAATGAAACTTTGGAAGCGGAACTTCTGGGTTTATCCCGAGCTTGAGTGATGCCTAGATGTCAATGAAGTTCTTTTACGCAAAACGCGTTAAAAAAAATCAAAGTCACAACTTCCGTACAAAAATCACAGTAGCGTGTCAAAACAGTTGCCCATAACCTACAATGCATACACACTAACAATCCTTTTGGTTCAAGAGGGCAATTTTCTATGCAGTGCCTCGGAGCAGTGTTCTCCATGGCCACTCAGGTCTGCGGCCTGTTACAAATTTTATATTTTCTGCCCGTGATGGGGAAACAGGCTCTAAAGCATATTTCCATTGCGGTTTTATTTTGAATGCAAACACACAAAAATAAAGACATTGGAACAGATTAACCTAAAATTTAAAAAGCAGCTGAGTTATGCTTTAACTTCTTGGACCACGCACGACATCAAAAGTGCGTTCATAAAATAAGTTCTTACTATTGCCGAATTCCGCCGCATCAGTGTAATAACCACTGCACACCGTTCGCCTTCACAAATTAATCTCTAATTAGATATTGCTCCCAAAAAGAGAGGGAGAAAAAAAACACAATGTCCTCGAAACAGAACAACTGTTGCACACAACCGTGTTAACTACTGCACCACGCACAACTCTAAGCGTGGGCACAAACCAAAACAAGACTTGTGTTGATAACAAACGGCATTTAGGCGTAAATAACAATTCGTTTAATACTGTATAAGTACAATTTATGACTATTTTCAAAAAGCAGCCGTTAAAAAATTTACGTTTCGGAAAATTACTGGAAACATAATAAAAATAAAACGTACCTAAAGTTGTACCGTAGTGTTTTTCCCACTAATGCCGTGCAAATTTCCTCTTTCTATGAACTTAAATCCAAGGAGTCGGTTTTATTTTAACTCTTAGGCGTTACCTCTTTAGTCATTACTACGACACCAAAGATATTTTGTTGGGCTCTCCAAGCTCTCAAATTGAAAGGCCGTTTTTTGGATGACTGAGTTCCCAAACAATTCACTCCTTTGCTTCTCCTTCTCGGATCCTCCCACTTCCCCAGAAAGGGGGAGGGATCGGAACAATAGTGTCCTTTCCCAAATCCAAAAGTTGGACATGTATTTCGTTTCATCCAAATAAAATTATTTTTGCATTACCACAAGTGAGTTGTTTACTTTCATTCGTAATCACAGAACGCACATTTTATAAAGCTGAATTTTACTTTGACGCATATGAGCTACGCGAGCAACTAAATGAGTAAGTTTGTAGGGTTTTGGGGAGGAGAGTGTCCCCCTCCCCCCTCCTCGTGTTCCAGCTCCCTCACAGCAGAAGCCACAGAGGCTGAATTAACCCTAGTTTATTGAGGCCCTCAGTGCGCGCGGCAGCTGTATCGTGCTGTGCGGGGTTCTGTGTGCATACTACACTGCACTGATCACAGCAAGCTACCCTCGCCATTCACGCAGAACTCCCCCCTCACTATGTCTCCCTATTCTGAACAAAATGAGGAACGTATGTGTGTGTTTATGCGTGTACTGTACATATGTCGGCGTGTATGTGTTTGCATTTATCAGTATATCCAGTGAGCTCCATAATGTTTGGGTCAAAGACATATTTTTCTTGATTTGCCTCTGTCCTCTGCTATTTTAGATTTGTAATCAAACAGTTCACATGTGGTTGAAGCACAGATTCAGAGATTCAGCCCATTATTATGTTTGGGACCTATTAATGTTATGCATATGAAAGTAGTCATGTTTAGTACTTGTCCCATATCCCTTGTGTGCAATGACTGCTTTAAATCTGTGACCCATGGACACCACCAGGTGCGGAGTATTTTCTCTGGTGATGCTCTGTCTGGGCTGTAGTGCAGCCAACTAGTTATCTTAAGTTCTCATGTTAAACTGGATTCAGATGTGAATGACTTAGCCAGTCAAGAATTTTCCAGTTTTTGGTTTTGAAAAACTTCTTTGTTGCTCTAGAAGTATGTTTGGTCTTGCTGTTGGATTAAGCACTGTCCAGTGAGTTTGGAGGCATTTGCTTGAACTTGAGCAGATAAAATGTACACTTCAGAATTCATTCTGCAGCTGCAATCAGCAGTTACGTCATCAGTGAAGACAAGTGAGCCAGTACCTGTGGCAGCCATACATGCCCAACCATAACACCCCTACTACCATGTTTCACAGATGAGGGAGGTGCTTTGGATTTTGGGCAGTTTCTTTTGGCCTCCACACTCCGCTCTTGTCATCACTCTGATGCAATGAGTCTTGGTCTCATCTGTCCACAAGTCATTCTTCCAGAACTCTGCAGACTCTTGTAGGTACTTATCAGCAGACTGTATCCTGGGCATCCTATTTTTGCAGCTAAAGAGTGGTTTGCATCTTGCAATGTAAACTTTGCAGTTCTGTTTGTGAAGTTTTCTGCGCACAGTGGTCACTGATACATCCATGCCTGCCTCCTGAAGAGTACTTCTGTTCTGTTGGACAGGTGTCTGGGAGTTTTTGCTCGTTATGTTCAGAACTCTTCTGTCATTAACATAGAGGCCTTGGTCTGCCTGGCCCTTTGCGATTGCTGGGCTCACCAGTGACCTCTTTCTTTTTAATCACATATTATACAATTTTTTGTGGTTTGCCCTATGTCTCAGACTGTTTTTTTCATATTTCTCAGTCTCATAATCGCATCCTTAATTTTCATTCGCACAGCTCTGGACCTCATGTTGACAAATGCCAAAAACAGACTCCAAAAGCTATCAAAGACCTAAAATCAAGACTAGATACTTAGAGCTCTCTTATATCTCAACTGAGGAAGCAGTATATATATATGTATATATATATATATATATATATATATATATATATATACAAACACACACTCACCGGCCACTTTATTAGGTCCACCTGTTCAACTGGTCATATATATATATATATATATATAATTTTATGGTTATAAAAGATATATATATATATATATATATATGTATATAACTTTTATAACCATAAAATAATCTGTTTGCAAAAAACAACAGACATCACATGGAGGCGAGTTGCTTTGCGTGGCTATAAAAAGTTCGTACAGCTGAACAACTGTGAAACGTAATACGACATTGCACTGTAATTGAGCAGTATTATATTGTAATAGTGAATAAACTTACAATCGGTTTAAGTTGGAAAGGCAGCAGTTGTCTCATTTGGTAAGAAGATAACTCTTGGGGATCTATATATCTATATATATATTGTGTTTTTTTCTTATTTTTTTCTATTTTACAAAAGTGTAAATACTAATGTAAAAGTTTTGTGCATATTTAACCATAATGGTTAGGTACGTTCATTTTTCTGAGTGACAGGAATTCAAGAAATAGTGGTCTTTCCCTCTTAGCAAGGCAGGCAGCAGCAGCAAACACATTGTGGGAGCTGGGTATCATTAGCATATCATTATTTACAGATTAACATTTATTTGCATGCATTACTGCTCTGATAGAGGGTGAGGTGGATAGGACAGCAGGAACGTCATTATCATTTGGAATAGGGAGGCGTGACATTAATGTGGTTTTGTCACACTTTTTTTGACTGGGGATGTGGCATTGCATTCCTGTTTCAAGATCACCCCAGTTGTGATTACACATAAGATGTGTGTACTTATGTGTTACCTGGTCAAAGATGTAGTGTAACTGACAGCAACTCAATTTGTATCTTACTGTGTCACCATCTCATGTTCTGAACATGTGAACACTCGGCATACAAATCTTGATAGTGCGTGTCTACATGTGTGGGTGGGTTTGAGGTAATTTTTTGGCAGGTCAGATGGTATTTTGGGTTTGAAGTGGTGTTTTGGAGGGTGAATGCATGCTTTTGAGGATTTAAGTTGTAGTTCTGGTGTAGCATTAGTCCACTTCTGAGTCTACTTCCCCCTCACAGAGAGAACTTTCCCCATGTTCTGCCCACCTTCCCTCTGTGCCCCTCCCTCACTGCAAGTTGAATTAAGCCGAAACAAAAGCAACTGTGTGCGGACCATGAAAAACCCGTTAAATATACTGCAGGAGACCAAATGACAGCATGCATTGCTGTCACTGTACCTGACTCCCATCATGCCCATGGGAGGGAGCTGTACATCTGTGTTGAGTTGCAAATGAGGAGGCGCAGGGACTGAATTCCAAAGAACCTCCAAATGAGTGGCTCAACCTGGCTCATTTCCCACAGCAATATAAAACTTGCCGTCTCAAAGCTGATCTGTAGTCAATGGTAGGCTCTGACAGTACAGCAACTGTAGCCTCCAGCTGATCCAAGGTCATTGTTAGGCTCCACAGGTCATTGACTCTCACCATCCCTGGAGCTCCTACTGCCTCCAGCAGAGAGACAGATCACTGCCCGTACACCCACTATTCACCGGGTACCATAGTGATGACCCTCATGCTCAGTGTTGCCTGTTGACCTTAGCAGCTGTGTTACTTCCTCAGTGTTACACAGGGACCAGGACACACACCCTCAATCACTCACACACAATCACACAAGCTCTCTAATTCATTCACTCAAACACATGCACACACATAAGTGCACTCACTAATTCACAAGTACACAAATACACTTATTCACAAACTCATATACTCACCCACACATCCTCCAACGCATTAATTTTCTCTCTGCAGTTGGATGGAGATGTAACTGTTCTCTCATTTATTAGTTTTTTAAACCCTTATTTAGACAAGAAGGTGATTTGGGCTCCTGGTGTGTATTTGGCAGTATTTAGCAGAAATAGCCAAGGGAAACAGAGTAGGGCAGTGGCAGCAGGGGTAATTAGGAGGCCAGACTGAAGGAATCACATAGGGAAGTTGACCAGGGCAGCAGTGTTGCACAGGAAGCCTGAGAATTTACTGCCTTCACTGAGGGCAGGAAAGTTTAACCCCTTTAAAACCAAGTGTTTTTTGTAAGACATGGTTCAAAGCATGAAATAAAGAGCACACTTGTACCAAAATGACCAAATCCATGGGTCTCACTCAGAAAACATACAAGAAATCCACAAATCGTTTTGTATTTTCTTAATTCTGAAGTGATTGCATGTACTTCTGATACTGAACGAAACATATATATTTTGCCAGTTGTACCCCAGGATGTATACAGCACAAGGACACAGTTAAATTTGACATGATTTCACATAGGTGGGCCCAAGTGTCTCCAAAACCATTCCAATTGGCACCAAACCTCTCCTAATTGGAATATTGTGCATATCTCTCCCCCCGCTATATTCCACTTCCAGAAGTTAATTCTATTGAGAATGGGACCCTCTGGGAACCCCAAAAAACAAATGTTTTAATTACCCATTCTCTCTTTTTGCCTAAACCTCGTACTTCAGTCAAAAAGTATCCTTTTGGAGAGCTTCTTTGTACAAAACTTGTTCATAATGGGTACTTATCACACACACTAAATTCACTAAGAAACAACCAAACCACTAGGTTTTACCTTGCTGTGTGCTCTGACTGGCACTCAGCTGTCAGGTTGCTGTTAGTCAGGCTTGTAAGTAGTAAGTAGGCTGCTGTAATTTGCAAATGCAAACTGTGGCTGTATGAAATTAGGCAGAGCCTCCCAGCACCTCTTTTATTAGTTATCAAAGCTTAAAAAGGAATTTCACAGGAAAGTGTGAAATGAGGGAAATCATGTCCTTCACCAACGGACTCACACGCAAACACACATACACACACATATGTGAGCAGGCAGTGCTCTACAGTAATAGTTGATTTGACTGTGCTGATCTCTCACCTTAGACATGTCCAGTGTATTAAAAACCAGCCAGGAGTTTCCTCCCACTGCCATAGCTCATAGCACCAGAGGTACACAACCCTCCTGATCACAACAGGGTGAGAGCCCACAAGGAGTAATTTTTTTATTATTTACAAAAATATAAAATCATAAAAGATTTACAATAATATAGTGCCCTTTATTGCTATCGCAATGTGTGTCATGTTATTAGCCAATAAACAAACAGAAGAGCAACTCTTCCTCAGGTGACTGAGAATGTCAGTGCAGGATATGAATACCTACAGAAAGCATATTCCTCCAGAAAACATATGTTTACCCTTGGTTGTCAACTTAATTTTACTAAATGTACAAGTTCTTGTGTATTTGCAACTTACAATAAGTACTGCATGTAAAATAAATATTGTACATACATACATAGAATACTTCATTATCCCCATGGGGACATTTCGCTCCCAGCATGTTACATTCACATTTATGAACAGACATTTATACCAAGAAACATACCATCATTCATGCAACAAAAACCCTGGCCAGCTAAATACATACCGATACAAATTTGATATATTCAGGCCTATTCAATCAATCTTGACTCTTACAAACCCATCCACACATATGTTTGGCCTGTCCATGTAATGTATGCATATGCACACAGGGTAAAGTGACTTAAAACAATTTAGGAAACTATGGGTAGCATTGCTTTGGAATACAGATTCTTTAATTTTGGTGAGGCAAAATAGCCTATATTGTTTGTAGTACAGTAAGTTGGCATCATTTTGATATCAATACTTTGAATGGTAGGCCTAGATTTTGCCAGTTTGAATGAATGAGTTATAGACAGTGCTTTGTATGTGTGAGTAACTTGGCGTTTTTGTACGTTGAAAACGTTTTTTATGAGATGATGATATATACAATCAAATGGGTCCAGACATTGGCAGGTCGCTATTTGCAGATGATAGTGCTCTCTGGAAAAGGGGGAAGAATATTATTCATGTGGTCGGTAAGATTCAGGAAGCTATTAAATTGGTAGAAGGGTGGCCACTAATGTGGGGTTTTAAGTTCTCAGTTTTGTTTTTTTGTTTTTCACAAGGAAAAAGACCCAAGATAACCTCTGTTTGAAACTATATGACAAGGTGTTAGAGTGAGTGAAAGTATTTAAATTTATGGGAATTTGGTTTGATACCTTGTTAACATGGAAATGTTATATTGAGAAAATGGAAACAAAATGTAAGAAAGTATTAAATGTCATGAGGTGTCTAACTGGTATTGAACGGGGAGCAGACAGAATAGCATTAAAACCCATGTACATAACTTTGATTAGATCAATCTTTGATTATGGTTGTATCTTTTTTGGTTCAGCACCCAGATCTTTCCTGAATTGATTGGATAGTATTCAAGCACAAGCTCTAAGGATAAATTGTGAAGCTCTCAAAATGACCTCATTAGCTGCTCTACAGGTATAATTAGAGGAGATACCTCTGTAGTTAAGAAGGAAAAACGGTTAATGACAACTTATTGGGTTGATCTTCAAGGGCATCAGCATTTTCATCCTTCTAAAAACTGATCCCAGGTTGGGAGGCTGACAAGATTAAAAAGGAGAGTTTCATAACGTCAGGAAACAATTATGCTAAACACCCAGGAATTAATGTATGGTCTATTAGTCTTACTGTACCTTGGTCAGTAATCCCAGCCTGGTTACAGCCTCAACCTTTGGTAGATTTTGATATTTTAGTAAGAATTCATTATAATGGAAATAAAAAATATTGTTAATTTTGTAGAGGAAATCCTAAGAACTAAGTATAGTGTATACATTCCTGTCTATTCTGGTGGATCAAAAGATCCAAATACTGGACATACAGTATGCGCTTTTTAAATTCCAGAACTGAAAGTTAAATAGATAAAATGGCTACCAGATCATATGTCAGTATATACAGCAGAGCTGATTGCTATCTTACTTGAATTAGCCTACATTGGACTGAGATAGTCAAGCCTTTTAAAATGGTGATTTGCTCTAATTCTAATTTGGCTTTAATGAATATTAAATATGCAACCTTAAGATGTAGAGAAGATATTGTTTATGAAATATTAACCACATTGTTAAGAATTACCCGGTTTGGAAGTAGCATTATCTTCTTATGGGTACCAGCTCGCAGTGGTAGAATGAAGTGGTGGATAAATTTGCTAAGAGGGCTCTTAACCTAGAATCAGTTGAGATCAATGTCACAGTTAGCAAAGCGGAAGTTAAATCGTATATGACTCCAAGTTAAGAAGCAGTGGCATGTGGAACAAGGCTTCAAAAGGAAGACATCTTTATCAAATTCAAAAATAGTTGGGGAATGGGAGGCCTGTTGGGAGGAAAAGAAGAGAAGAGTGCTTGATAAGCAGGATGAGACTGAGGCATACGAATACCACACAACGACTGACAAAGAAACATCCAACCGGAGAATGTGACCATTGCCATCAGCAGAAAGAAACAGTATTACATGTAATATTTATTATGTCCTCAATATTCTGCAGAACGTCAGAGATTAAAAGAAGAACTGGATCGCTTTGGAATTAAGGGAATGGAATTTAAATGTTTTTTCCCCCCTATCATTCGGGAAGTGCTGTATACAATCATGCATTCATGTTTCTGGAACAAACGGGTCTAATGCAAAAGATTGAAAAATTTGGTTTCATATTCAATTTTAACAGTAGGTGGCGATAATGCTCCGGTTTGGTAGGAATTCGTTATTAAAAAGAAGAAGAAGAAGAACCACAATGCTTTGCGAAGGTTGCTCGAGCAACCGTTCAAACAAAAAATGGATACGTCGGAGAAACTGTCAAGTGTCCCAAACGGTAAAATAACTGGAATCTAAAAAACTAGATATTTAGATAATATGTTTGGAGTAGTAACATGTTGATAACATATATGGATAGTTAACTTAGTTATTCTGCTGAAATGCTCCCTGGGCTAGTAAGTAACGTTACTATCTGGCTAGCGAGTCTAGGTAGTACAGCAAGTTAGGCACACAGTGCCAAAGTGAGTTTCATGAGTCAAAAGTTACTTGTTTATATTTTGGACAGGTGTACATCCTAAGCAAATTTACCGCTGTTTCTGTCGCAGCACTTTCGACACAATAAATATTGAAAGCGCTATCCTAAAATTTCTTACCGTGAAGAGTGCCATGACCCGCAACCATAGAAATGTGTTAACACGGCGGCGCAATTACATCGAGAAATACCATCGTTGGAAAAAAGACTATATGCTAAAACTGCATTTAAATCAAACCTACTATGTATAAAAAAACATTCGTCAGTCACGTTCAATCAATTTGTAGTACCACCACAGCGCGTTTTAAACGATATAGCGCTGCACCCCCTTTGTATCATGCAACATGGAATTGTGGTGAATTCCCTTACTTTGTTAACCTTTACAGCTATTACGACTTAGGTGTACCCCGCACCACTTTTTTGTTTTTACTCCTATCTCAGAGTTAAATCATTATTAGTGTCACTTCACTCTCGGTAGTGTCGGTCAGATTGCCATTTAATGGTATGTCCCAGAAATTTCATTGTGTTGTATAATCATAGCCAAGAGCTTTTGGTTGTTTTTCTTTCTTCTTTTTTAAATTAAAAATGATGTATTTATCTCTAGTCGTATTTTGAATCAAATAGGAAAACCGTTAATTATTTCCCCGCTCTCCCCTATATCAGCACACCCCAATGAATGCACATATATGCAAACCTGTACTCACACAAACATCCACGATACAGGTTTTAAAATTAATGGAGTTAGATTTACAAAAAACGTGAGAGTACCTGGGGCTTAAATAACAGCTGCGTAGAGTAGGTTGTGAGAAAGGAACGGCTCCTGATGCTGTATTGAAATAATCTTTATGCCCGACTGACTGCTGTTATATGGAGAGTGAAGGACAGCTGGTCATCTAGGGTTACCCCAACACTCATTGCAGTTCAAGAGCTCTGAGTAAATTCAGAGATTAGGTAGACCAGTATCAGACGATCTATGAGTATCAGTCAGCAAAGAAGCACCAAGATTCTGTAGAACAGTATCAGTCAGGGGAGCTACACAGAGATGAGATGGAATGGAATCAGTCAGGTGAGTAGCACAGAGATTAGGCAGAAAGGTATCAGTCATCAGACATTATGTAAGTCTTGGGAGCTGCATGGAGGTGACGCGAGTTAATTTTACTTAGTAAGTTTACATAGCTGCACATAACTGGCTGAGAGGCTTTCAAACAGAGTAAGAGGACTGATGCAGACCCTGAAGCACCGAAACTTGTTTTCACAATGGACATTGGGGAGGTACTGAGCATTGTGTGAGCTCTTTGCCAGCTTTCAAACAGGGAATGTACTGTGTGTCTCTGATGGCAGCTGCTGTGGACGGGGAAACGGAAGAAGAGGGAGGAGCAGAGACGGAGGTAACTCAGACCCAGACCATCCCAGCGGACATGTACTACAGTTATGAGGATCTATGCTCTAGGCCATTCATTACACCCAATTCCAACATCCCCAGAGACCTGCTTCAGCTCATGTATCCTACTCATGGAGGAATGCTCAGTGTATCTCTGTGTTTGTGTCTGCTTGTGTTAGCATGTTTGTAGACAGCAGGATCCAGTGCCGTGAAAAAGTTTTTGCCCCCTTCTGTCTTTCATATTTGTCACACTGAATGGATTTGAGTGTTTAGACAAATGTAATATTACACAACACATTTTCAAAATAATTTCATTTATTTAATTAAAAAATAATTAAGTAAAAAGTATTTACCCATATTCCCTGTTTGAAAAAGTAATTGCCCCCTTAATTGCTCAATAAACCTATTACCCAAATTTAATTGATAATTAGATTGATTCAGCTGATTGAACACAGCCTTGATTGCAGCCAGCCCTGTTGAATCTAAACCTCTCTCATATTGAACCTTACCATCCGAATGAAGTGGTCATCACAAAGTTTCTACAAGCACACTATACCACGATGAAAGAAAACTCCTGAAGAGATGAGAAAAGTTGTTGCAATATACAATACCTGTCTGGAAAAGGTTACAAAGCAATTTCTAAGGCTCTGGGACTCCACTGAACGACAGTGAGAGCCATTGGGTGTGGCACAACCGCAAACTTCTATGCTCCGAACTACCATGCTCCTGAATACGCACTCCAGTCAGTGCTTGGGACTACGCACTCTGGACCATGGAAGTACGGTAGCACGGAAAAGCAGTTCTTTCAGTGGGATGCACTTCGTGTTATCTGACCAATAACCTTTAACCTTTGCTGTAACTATTTGGGAAATTTTGATGATAAACCTGAGCCCGAAAGCACCTAGTATCAACCACCTGAAATGCTAAGGTATTTATATAAGGGACTGGATGCAGTTACCTGTTTAAATGCAAATCCTGTAATACACATAACTGTCTAAATAAATTTTAAAAAACCCAACTTAATACATATACATTTATTTAGTTATATTAATATGACTGTCCCACGCCGTGACCACCTTGATAGGGACAGAAGAGCTGGACACAGGGAGATATGGAAATTCTGGATAACTCCGGCGTTTTATTGGTTGACGCAGGGAACCTCTGATTCATCAGGCAGGTACCAGCAGGCGAGGAAGGTCGCAGCTGATGCAGTTGCAGAAGCAAAAGCCGGGGCATGGGAGGAGTTTGGAGTGTCCTTGGAGAAGGACTTTCGGTTGGCCCCAAAGTGGTTCTGGAAAATCATTCGGCACCTCAGGAGGGGAAAGCGGGACGCTGTCCAGGCTGTTCTTAGAAAGGATGGGGAAAACTGACCTCATCTGGGGATATTGTCAGAAGGTGGAAGGAACTACTGGATTCGGCAGACACGCCTTCCTTTCAGGAGGCTGAGCTGGAGCAATCTGGGGGATCAGAGTCTATCTCCGTGGCAGAAGTCACTGGAGTGGTAAGAGAGCTCCTCAGTGGCAGAGCACCAGGGATGTATGAGATTTGTCCATAAATGTTGAAGGCTCTGGATGTTTGGCATTAAGTCGAGTTCGTTCAAAGTGGGTGTTGGAAGTGGGTGCACTTTGTCTCCTCTCCTGTTTGTGGTATTTATAGTCAGGATTTAAAGGCGAAAGGCAACCTTTGGTCACTAGCTTGGGTAGTGAATGAAAGAGTGAGATCGCAAATACAAGTGGCTGAAATGGGGTTCTTCCGTAGGGTGTCAGGGCTTACTCTCCTTGAGAGGGTGAGGAGCTCAGTTGTCCGGGAGTACCTCAAAGTAGAGCCGCTGCTCCTCCGCATTGGAAGGAGTCAGTTGAGGTGGTTCGGGCATCTGACAAGAATGCTTCCTGGGCACCTCCCTCTGGAGGTGTTCCGGGCACAGCCACCAGGGAGGAAACCCAGGGGCAGACCTAGGACACACTGGTGGGATTATGTTCACCGGCTGCCCTGGGATTGTTTTGGGATCCCCCGGGATGGGTTGGCGGAAGTCGCTTGGGAGAGGGACGTCTGGGCTGTTCTGCTTGCCCTGGTGCCACCGCGACCCTTATCTGTATCAAGTGGTTAGAAAATGGGTAGATGGGAGCGTTTGGTTGCAGTTATTGCAGTACAGCCAGTTAAGTTTATGGGGGCAATTACTTTTTCACATGGGTGATATGGGTGTTTGATAACATTTTCATTAAATAAATGAAATAAGAATTTTAAATGAAGTGTTTTGAATTTACTTGGCTTTCCATCTAATATTAAATTTTGTCTAAAGATCTGAAACCACTCAGTTTGACAAATATGCAATAATATAGGAAATCAGGAAGGCTGCAAATACTTTTTCACAGCACTGTAGTAGGTTGTGGGGTCAGTTCCCTGCTGGAGTATAGCAATTTTACCCTTGAGGAAGGTACTTAACCTGAATTTCTTCAGTAAAATAACCAGCTGTAAAAATGGTTTGTATGTAAGAATGTAATCTGTGTACATATTATTCTCTGGATAAGAGAATGTGATAAATGGCAATATGTTATCTTATGATGAAGAATCTGCTAAATGCTCAAATGCTATTTTATGTTTGTGTGTGCATTTACATGCATGTGAGTGTGTGTGGGATTGTGTTTCTCAGTGCTGGAAGTTCTGCCTTTAACACTTCAGTCACTCATTTGGCTATGACTGTCACCGACGGAATAACCTACAGCTGCTGGATGAGCAGACTCTTGCTTTCATTGCTGGGAATTTGCTTGTCTTGCTGGATATTCAGAGTAAAGAGCAGCGGTACCTGCGCAGCTGCAGCGGGGGAGGAATCGGCACCATCATGGTACTAACACAGGACTCCTTGCATTTACACACACCTACTCATTTATACACACACCGCCTCATTCACACAGACCTCATAATAGGTAAGTCAGGCATCTGGGTAAATTAGCAATGTTACCTGTATGTTCTTTTGGAAAAATCTATTATTGATATTTTTTGGGCAATATTTTGTCAGCTGCAATACTAGTAGAAAACTATCATCATGTACGTAGAAAAAAGGCTTTTTTGCATGAACGTTATAATTTTATGTCAAAAAATATTGGACAAAGAAATGCATGTGCAAACTGATTATAAAATACGAAGGTAGAGACTAGTGCATGTAGGAAGGTATAATGATTATTATTGGTTTAACGCAAATGCTAATTTTTTTTTCATCTTTTATATTTATTATGCAAAATGTTTTGTTAATCTTCAAAATCTATTCATAAATGCAGTGTTTCCATAATTTGTGCCAGCATTGTTTGCCAGTATAAACATCAGCCATGGTCGCTGTGATGTCACAGTTTACATGCATTAAAGGTGAACCTGTCTTTCTCATTGAATTACTGTTCTAAATGTATTGGTCTCATATAATCCTTATATGCCTTTGTGCCCTTCTCTTTGAAGGCTCATCCCAGTAAGAGCTACTTTGCTGTGGCAGAAAAGGGATATCAGCCCAATATCATCATCTATGCATTTCCTTCTCTGCGCCCCTACCGTATCCTCAGAGGTACTGTATCCTTGTTCCCAAAAATCACTAGTGTGTGTACATGCACACTTGTGGACTGTGTCTATACTTTATGTGTCTGTATGTGTTCCAAAAGCAGGTCAGCTTGACTTTATATGGTTAATTCATATTCCCAAAAAAACCCTCTTAATTTGAAGAATGAACTATTTATTCTTTACATGCACTCTGATCATCAGTTTGGATATTCTACAGGTATATTTTAATCATTAACTTAAACTTAGCTATTTTTTTTCTCCAAATTGGCCTCATCGAAGTTCAGTGCCTCAGGTTGGAGCAGCCTGCCACTGAGGCAGAGAAGTAGGGAAATTGAAAGCGTGCAGGCATGCCTCGACCACATGCCTTCTGTCAGATTCCGCAAGTGTTCTTTGGCTAAGACAGCTGGTGACTAAAAGCGGTGCTGGTGTATCCTCGCACCTGGACAGCTTCAGCCAGTCGATCAACCAGGTCTGCCACCATCTGTGACACTTGCTGCTGGAAGATTCCACCAATGCACACAGGAGGATCCCAATTTCCCAATTTATTTTGTTTTCTTTTTTTAAGTGCCATGTTTTAAGGTAAAATAAAATAAAATGTATAAGAACTAGCTATGGTCGTACAAATGCTGCAAATTTGGAAAGGCTACTGACAACAGAAAGGTACACTCAGCAGTCTATATATTGGTGTTTATGTGCATGCGTGTGTAATGCTGACTGTGTGTGTGTGTGCATGTGTGTGTCTCTGTCTGTGTGCCTGTTTGCACTGCTGACTGAGTTTTTATATGTGTGCTTGAATGCATCCACAGGGGGAACAGTAACGGCCTACAGCTCTGTGGATTTTAACCATGATGGCACGTTGCTGGCGAGTGTGGGCTGTGCACCAGATTTCATGCTGACCCTGTGGGACTGGGTCCAGGAGCGGGTTCTGCTTCGCTACAAATCCTTCTCCCAGGATGTCTACCGAGTCACCTTCTCACCCTACAACCCTGGCCAGCTCACCACCTCTGGCTCAGGACACATCAAGTTAGTGCTCCACAGTAAACAGTGGTCAGTTTTGTTTGACTGTGCAACAAAAGACAGTTTTGGTTCTGTTGCCAAACATAGTAAAGCGTTACCTTTGGCTTTGCGTGGATATACAGAGTTGGCGTACTTGTGTCCCTTCTTTTCTTCTGTTTTGTACTTCTGAGAGTACATTACACTTCTGTACATTTCCCTGGATAAGTGTTTCTGCCCAGGGATTGTAATGTAATGTAGCCAATGATGTGTCTCCTTACAAACATGTAGATATGACTGGCCTTACCTTCCCATAGTGAGATATTAGTAAGGAATAGGTATTGTTTAGATTTTGTCAATACCAATAAAATGATACTTAATTGTTACCTTCTTTAAAATAAAGAGCAAATGTAAAGAATATCATTTTTATTGCAAAAGCAAAGAAATTGAACAATTTAATTGTTTAATAAATGTTTAAATTATACTTTATACTTATAATTTATACTGTTTCACGTGTGGCAGAGTTTAAGCATTAGCTAGCTTGCTAGCAGTACCTGCTGTCACTGACTGAGTTGTTAAAGCGAGTGCAACATTAGCTAGTGAAGATGTGTCACTGAAATGAAACTGAAATCTGCTTTGCGATTCGGTCTGGTAGGTACCCAACCCTAGTGATTAGTCTCCCTGATTCTCAGTAACCTGTTATAGGAGTGCTTGGTAATCACTAACCAGGTACAATGCTTCTCAGTGATGCTATATTCATTTGGAGTTTCACAGTTTTTGGCTGAGATTGTTAGAACTGTGATGATGAACATATTTTTTACTACCCCAGCCACTATATCACATTTGACATCTGTAACCCCTTTAGATTCTGGAAGATGGCCAAAACTTTCACAGGGCTCAAGTTGCAAGGGCTGCTGGGACGGTTTGGGAAGACAGCCCTGACAGACATCGATGGCTATGTGGAGCTTCCTGATGGCAAGGTCTCTCTCTGCCTGTTTTCTGTGGGATGTGTTTGTCTCTACAGAAGTATGAGGGATCAGAACCAGCATAAAATAATTTTTATGATGATGGTCAGGATGGTGATGGTGGTTGTCTTGATGATGATGGTGGAGCGGATTGAGGTGGTGATGATGATGATGTTGAAGGTGATGATAGTGGTGGTCATGTGCTTTATTGCAGGTTGTGTCTGGCTCAGAGTGGGGGAACATGCTGCTTTGGGAAGGGGGCCTAATTAAGGTGGAGATTTGCAGAAAGAGGGGACGTCAGTGCCATGCCGGCTCCATTCAGCAGTTTGCTCTGGATGAGGGTGAGCTGATCACTATTGGCACAGATGGCGCTGTCAGGGTAAGAGCTCATTGCTTCTGCTGCACTAGACCTCTAACTTACCTCCACCCAACCCCACTCCAGCTTGCTTTCCACCAGGCCTGGGTCAATTAGTTTGTAATACTTTCTACATTAGTTTACTGTTATTGGCATTTTGCAGGCACTCTTATCTGTAGTACCTTAGAATGTAAATGCAAGAGCATAGATCAGACATCGAACTGCAGTAATTGCATTGGAGGGCGGTGCAGTCTGAGGAGGTGGATCCAGACTTGGGAGGGGGGGGGGGTAGAACAGACATCAGATATGACTGTGAAGTACAGGTTTGCGAGGGGTAGAATTTTCTGACTCATGCAAACAATCCAATTTCCAAAAGAGGTGTTGCAGAAAATAATAATCATCTGTTTATTGAAGAATGTTTCAAATATTTTGGACCCAGGTCTGGCTTCTAAAAAAACCCAGCTCTTACTTGTCTCCTCCCAGTCTCCCTCCTATCTCCATCCAACCCTGTTGTGTCTCTTTCGAAGCTAACACACACCTCAAACATGCCACAAACACATGCTAATTAATTAATTAATTATCATTCATTCATTCATTCATTCAATCAGTCAGTTAATATGTAAGTAAAAAATAAGTAAGTAAATAAATGAATAAATAGATGTCTGTGAAATGCATGTGTGTCAAAGATGTCTGTTTTGAGTTATGCTGTGACTGGTGTGCAGACCTGGGATGTGGAGTGCATCGATGCTGCAGATTCTCCAGACGACAGTGGGCTCTTTGAGATGGAGCCCATGAACGAGCTTTTGATTGGACGCACTGTCTGCCTGACCTCCATGGTGAAGAGCTCTTTACCGGACTCCTTCATTTGGTTTGCTCAGGTCAGGGGTCTTTGCAGGAGCGCAGAAACACAGTCAGCCTGAAGAGTGTTTCTAGGCTTCTGCTCACCGAGATTCATCTGTTTACAGGATGCTAATGGCTCCATATGGAAACTGGACCTCTCATTCTCAAACATGGTGAGTTTACCAACCCTTTGTGTACGTGCATGTGTTTGTGAGGCACTCTGCCTTGTGTAAGGTGTGTAATGTGATATATTTGGATGATTTTGTGAAACTAATATTTTAATAAAGAAAACGAGGTCTCCAATTCTATGTAACTGGACTGTTCTATTCCTGCTGCACCATGTCCCACACACCTACAATTCTAAGCATTTCTGTCTTTTGCAGTAACCATTCTTTTTAGGCCCAGCAGTTGTCGTCAGTACACAAAGTACGTGGTGCTGCTATTATAGGCTATGGGATAGCAATATACTACTTGGGACATTTTACTATTTTCTCAAAAGGTTTACAAGTGGAGTTTTCCTTCTGTTTACTTAAGTACTCAAATTTTTTTGTGCGTTGTACAGGAGCTTAAAGGTGCGACAAAACTAAGACGCGACAACACTAAGATAAAAGCTTGTTTTGAGCCATTACCAGATACCAGGCACAGCTGTAGTCTTGTTGCTCTAGGGCAAGATTGCAGATTGGAGAGGGGAAGTAGGAGTGACTTTGATTGAAAAATGCTACAAAAAATTCCCGATAACGTTTTTTCTAAACTGCTGGCGAGTACTTACTTCCTTATGTAAACAGTCCCACCCCTACGCTGTCTATTTGTGTGTACATGTGTGTTTACCGTGTTTGCGTATTTACAGACCCATGACCCAGAACGCCTGTTCACCTTCCATGCTGGTGCCATTCAGGCCATGGACGTCTCCACGACTTCCCACCTCATGGCGACTACAGCACTGGACCGTACGCAGCATATTTGGCAGCATGGATAGTTTGAAATGTTTTGAATGAGGAGATATTTGCCATATAACTTTGTTCATTCACTTGAAGTGAAAGATACTAAAGGGCTTTTAGAGCAGGTGCTGTGGGGTGCAGGTGAGATGTTACCTGATGAGAGCAGTTTCTGAACGTGTCTTCAGGAAAATTTAAATTTGGTAGTTTCGAAATTAAAGGGAATTCATTGATATTATTTCAGTTTTTGTGTTTAATGAAGGCTATTTTCGGTGCTTACAGAACTTTCTCAATACCTGCCAGCTTCACAATGGCTGGTGTAGGGACCTCAACAGGCTTTTTCAAGTAATTCCAAAATAGCTTGTACAACAATTTTATGCTTCCAGAAGTAGTGCTGTATATGTGTATACCGTGATTACTTAACTTTTTAATTTACATCTTTAAAAATAAAAATAAACTAAATGCATTTTAAAAGCTTGTTTAAAAGATTGTTATTCAAAATATTGTTCAAATACAGATAATGATAAATTATAAAATGACAATGTATTTTTATCTTTGTAATTGTGAATGAACTAGATTAAACTACCCTTCCACTCTGGCCCTGCCCCAATCGTGATATCTGAGTACATATTTGGAGATACTACTACGTCATGTAGATGTCGATCAAGATATCCAGTAGGAAATTGTTGCCGTCCACAAATTTGTCTGTTTACTTTTTAATATGATGGAACACTGCCTGCGCCTAATTGGCTAGATTAGTTTCAGTCCAACCGGACTGGAGAAATATGGTGGCCTGTTCATAAAGAGTGCAGTTACTCTTTAAATATCACCTATTTTCAGTCCAAATCAATAGTAATTTAACGAGTGCTCAAAGGCAGTGTTGTCTAGCGTGTGGGGGTGTCTGCTTTCCTTACTTCTGGGCTTCATTAGGAAGATCATATTTTGTCTCACCATCTTTCATTCCCCAGGCTCTGTCCGGATTTTTGACTTCTTGGCAAAGAGGGAACTGACAACAAACCAGTACAGCCAAGGAGGAACAGCACTGATCTGGGCACCTCGCTCAGTGAGTACCTGTGCATGTTTGCGTGTGCAGACCTTTTTGGGAATTTCAACATACTGGTTTGATTGCAGTGTGCCTTCAAATTGGAGACTTGCACAGGATTTACTTGAGACTTTACATATTTCCCGGATGTACAACAAGATCAAGACCAAATTACTCTTGTTCCGATTGCAGCACACTGTCTAAGGCAGACCTTTCACTAGAAGATATTTTAAGTGATTTTGCTGTCTTACAAGTTGGAGTAAGGTCACAGCAGAAAACTCTTTGCAAATAAAAAGCATGCATTGAACTTGAAGTGTGCTTGAAGAAATGCTGCCTGGTAGTTTTCACATAACCCCTGCCCCCCCATCCCAGCTCCAAACTTGATATGACATTGAACATTAGAGCAGTTGCTTTGTTCAGGCAGAACATTCCATTTTATATGTTGCCTTTCATTTTAGAATTGCTTATGTTAACAAAGTGGTCAGCTTTTCCAATTTTGGTTAACAATGGGGACCGGCGCTCCCCTCATTCAACAACAATTTATTATTTTAATAAAATGGAATTTTATTAAAATAATGTTTTTGCCGCTAATCAAAAAACATTCCGAGCTGTAGCCCCGGAAGCCTGATGCTGGTGACACCTATGGTTGGATATATGACAATGAACAAAGTTAGCTGGCAAAGTTTCTCACAGCACATCTCACAAAAACGTTAGCTAGCTATTAGCTTGCCCCATTTGTGACTTTAACCCCTTTGCGCAGATGTGAAATCCTCACTCATTTAGGGGGTGTTCTGTTTAAAGCTTTAGAACTCCAGATATGAGTATCACGTTTTCTATTAATGGGAAATGAAAACTGGGCCATAGTAATTATACAGGCGACGTTTCATAGAAATTTTGACAGTAGGAAACTTGAACAAAATAATTTATAATATTTGCTTGAATTTTTGGAAAAAGTGACAGCCCTACTCTACACTTCCCACACAGGAGTGTCAGTCTCTCCTGTGATGAGTATATACTTATCTACCATAATGGTGGTAGATCACGGAATTGGCAGTATGCCAGGGCACAAAGCATATGGCTCTTAAAAGGAATGAAATGCGGTCATTTGATTAACTGTGACTGAATCCAAGTGCAACCAGCGGTGAAACTAGCATTGGGCTATTGGGCTCTACATAAGCTAGGCCACCTCTTTAAGTGGATTGGCAGATTCAAACCCAGCTGAACAAAATCCAATTTTTGCATGCTTCCAGGGCTGTCACTTACTGCAGCCTAGCGTCATTGGATGTTAGAAGTCACACAGAAGTCACAATGAAATAACTAGTGTAACCAGAGCCTAGGATGTAGTACGTTGTGTGATTGTTCTTGATCTCTCCCCTCAGATTAATCCTCGGGGGGCTGTGCTGGTGGTGGGGTTTGAGGATGGGGTAGTGCGCCTTCTGGAGCTCTACCGATCTGTCAGCCTCCAGGCTGTGCAAGGCCAGAGCCAGACCAAGGACGGAGAGCTCCGCCTAAGACAAGCCCTGAAGCCCCATAATGCACCTGTGACCGCCATTGCATACGAATGCAACGGGGAGATCCTAGCCACTGGGGTAAGAGGGCAGTTTTATTGTGTTTTTACTTTATTTATTTTATTTACTGGTTTTATCATTGTCTTACTGGAGGTCTCTTTGGCTGGACCGCAACAGCGGGGCCAGTCCTACAAACACGAATGTCTGTGACTGATTGACTGAGTGATGAAGTTACACCATTGGTCGATCGAGTTATGCAGTTACACCATTGGTCGGCCGGATGAAGTGTGTTAGGTCCAGCCATATACTAGGTTTTGACCTGGTCTTGTTTCTGGTGGTTTTTATCATTCTATTTTGGTTTTATTTGTTTCTATTTAAGATTTTGGCTTTGTCCCTTTTTAATTTCTGTTAGGAACACTTTTATTGATTAATGGTTATTGTGTAATTGTTTCTGTAAATATTTTTTGCAATGTTTAAATAAATGGCACATGGGACATAAAAATAAAAAAAATCTCTCTGCCTCCATCTCTCTTTCTCTCTCTCCATCTCTCTCTCTTTCTCTCTCTCTCTCCCTCTCCAGAGCGCAGACCACACTGTGTTCTTCTTCTCCGTGGGGGATAAATATGATCCTATTGGCTTTGTCACTGTCCCAGGACCAGTGAAATCTCTGGAGTGGTCTCCCAAAACACATGTAAGTCACCTTCCTCCTTCACTCTGTGTTTTAAAATAAATCTCAAATCTCAACAAAATCTTATCATGAAATGTGTGTGTGTGAAAGAGAGAGCGACAGTCTCTTTGTGCGTGTAGCTCTGTGCTGTATCTGTGTGTGTGTGGGTGGGTGTGTGTGTGAGGCATTGAAACAGCAAAGCAGATCATATGTGTTGTGAGGCGGTGCAGAGTGCATGTATATCTGTGTGCTATGCTTGTGCTGTATGTCTGTGGTGTTTGGTATCTATGCTTTGCCTGTATGTGTGTTCTATCTCTGCGCTGTACCTCTGGTAGGAGAGGAATACACTGCTGATCCTGTGTCATAATGGCTACATTATTGAAGTTGAGGCCCCTGAAGCAGAGTCTCACACACCTGCTACCACCTTTGAGATCCACGGACTGCGCACTCGATACTTCCACTTTCACAGCATCAAGTCTCGCATTAAGGTGAGATGACCTCTCACCCCTCTCTCCTGTCTGAACTGCTACATTCCTCTCTCTGTGTGACACATCTCTCTCTCTTTCAGCATCCCATTTTTGTCTTTCCCTCCTTCACTAAACAGTATTTCTTTCACATCCTCTAACATGCTTGTTAGTAAATCTGACTTGGGTATTTTCTTTTTCGGCCATCACTGTGTGTGTTGAAGAAACTGTATGCTATTATAATGGTTATCCATAAACAGCTGAGTGTGTGTGGACTGGTACGTGCCCATGTTGTGGTAGGGTGTTCAACTGGCAACTGTAGACTTGCTGGTTTGAGCCCCTGGTTGGCATAGGTAACTTGTTTCTGGAGAGATGAAGTTGGGTGCCTGCATGAAAAGACACCAAACTCTGCCATTGGGCCCTTGAGCAAGGCCCTTAACTCTTAAATAATTGATTAAATGAAATAAATTAAATAGCCTCTAAATAGTGTTTTGGACAGAATTTGAGAATGGAGGTGTAAGGAAATTGCAGCATCAAAAAATACCAGGACAAAATACCAAAGGACAAAAATAACCGGAAATGTACATTGTAGAATATTTAATTTCCCCAACCATTTACACAACCATTTGTCAGTGCTTTGAGAATTCACATTGCAAGTGCGGAGGTATTTCAGTTAGGTGTTATTGATCAGGGGTTTTCCTTTCTGAGGGACCCCATAATAAATTTAAAAAGGTTGGATTTTAGAAAAGGTTTTATATTTTCAAATATTTCCCAAATCTATATATAGTCATTGCATATCCAGTCTGGTTGGGCACCCTCCTACAGTACCTTCAAGGACCCTCAGGGGTCCACAGACTGTTGGAAATTTCGGTTGTAGATGAAAGCGACTCTTAGTTGTGTTGTAGATGTGTTGATTTTGTGTAATTTTTTAGCGTGATATAGAGGTTGCTCGGAGAAAGGAACTGAAAGAGAAGAGGAGGAAGGAGAAAGAGCAAAGGAAGGATGACCCCACTGAGGAGGAGAAAGAAGAGGAGGGGCAAGAAGAGGAGGAGAAAGATGAGCTACCCGCCCTCTACATCCCAGAGTCCCCAAGCCCCCTGCTCTGTGCTTTCTACTCCCAACCTGGAGCCTTCTGGGTCTCCTTGGTACTGCCTCATTCTCTTTCTCATTGTCTCTTGTTCTCTCTCTCTCTCTGTCTCTCAGAGTGCATATAGGCACACACACACACACACACACACACACATACATATATATACACAGGCCAAAAGTATTAGGCCACATGTGGTTTAAATATATATAATATAATAATGAAATATTAGTATGCCAAAATAAAATCAAGTGTCTTGATTCTAAATATGTATGAGTTTTTTTGGTTGGATGGTAAGTTCTTAGCCCTTTAATATTGTTCAAGTTGTTCCTGAGCTTTTTAGATTTAATTTGAGCCATTTTCATAGTACATAACTGAAAAGCAACACTATTAAATTAATGGTTAGCAGCCCATTGTCATGTTTAACAGCTCTCTCTCAAACACACACACACACACACATACACACTCATGCACACACAACAACCGTTCATATGCACTCTTACTCACACATTCGTGCTTATTCTCATTAAGATGTGTGTTTGTGTGTGTTATGTGTATTTTTTGTGTATTTATGTGTGCAGGGCGGATATGATGCTGGGTTTCTGTACCATTGCCGGTTCTCAGAGCAACAGGAAGAGGACCCAGAGCTCAGACAAGATGAGCCCTTTGCATTTCTCCCTCTGCAGGAAACGGAAGAGAACCCTATCTGCACCTTTAGCTTCAGGTACAGGGTGGGACACTAACATTTGATCTACTTAAAAAAAAAATTAAATTAAGACAGGAAATAGGCCCTAAAAGATTTAAATCGCTTACACTTTTTTCCCTGCTTCGCCTTTTCACCAGTTCTTTTGAATTATCACCTACATCATGTTTTATGGTGTTGACGGTGGAGGTGATATACTGTCAAATTAGCATTGTTCGATCTTGTATCCTTGGCAGCGAGGGAAATTTTTTAAATCAGAATAGGTCATCCCATTTTGATTAAAAATTACTCAAACAAATTGTAGTAAGCTTGCATTGAACAAATTTAATGTTTCTTATGTTGTCTAGTGCGTGTTATCTAGGTAATGCAACTTTGCTCCAAGTAGGTAGCAGCCAACTTGTAATGATGCTTGTACAAATGCATAATCAACGGCATTTCTGTGGTATGATTTTAATGCACAAGGCAAAGATCCACCCGATGGAAAGCTAACCGGCTAGCTAGCTGGACATCTGCTCCAGTTGCTTCAAAACTGCAGCTATACTCTCAAATAGGTCATTGCAAAGCTGTCTTCATTCATGAACATGAGATGGGAGTCAATGCTGTATACCTTTCCACCTCCAATTTAAAAAAGGCAATTTTGTCCAGTTTACACTGCTCCTAAATAAAGCCTTATAACTTTGTAGCAACACACATCAGAGACATGGTACACAGTCTGATCGCCAACATGTTTTTCACCACTGGAAAAATAGTGGTGCATATATCTAAATTCAACAGGGGTTAACAGGACAGTCTACTTTTCAAAGGACAGACTACATTTCACATTGAAAATTCGCTTTTGTCCAATTCTTCAATAACTTGGCCACAGTGGAAATGTGATTTTATTTGAATATGCGCCATTATTAGGTTATACTATATATACCTTTCTCAAAAAATGCACTGGCTCTTTAACCAATTGGATTAAAGGGCCTCTAGCAGTGAACCGACCAGATGCCAGCGTTGAGTTGAGAGATTAGATAGAAACTCCAAGGAGGGCTTGTTTAAAAGCGAAAACTCCACTCTAATTCGCCCTGTTGCTCGATTGGTTTATAACACCAATGGCAGAAAAGCAAATCACCGCTGATCTGAGACCAGTCTGTGGCTGATCTGTGTTTTTCTGTAATATTCTCAGCTGATATGTATTGGATTGAGTTCAAAATGGCGTCAGAGCTCGGAATTAGTTACAGCTTGCAAACAGTATTTTAGGAAAGACGTTTATGATGTGGTTTTTGGTGTAATGAGTCATTGGAGCATGGTAGGGCACCTTGTTTTATTGCCTTGTTTTACTGAGCTAAAGGGAGAAGAGATAAGGGAAAGAATGGCCTGGTTAACTTCAGAAGAATCTCTGGATAGCTCTGAATGCTAATTTTTGGCGTGTTTGTCCAATTCATTTTAATAAACTGGATATGTAATGAGTCAAAATTCTGTGGGCACCAGAACCCATACCACCAGGGGGCAGAGAACAGGATAAAGCTGTGAGCATAGCCACATGAATAGAGTATACAGAATTCAATTAACAATGATTTATTGTAACAATACTGTTTTAAATTAGTAAGATAAATAAGTTTTTGAGTGAACAAAAAGCTACAATTTGAAGTTATTTTAACATGTTTTTAAGTACTGTGTGCACAAGGGCAAGTAAGTTTGGTTACATAATTGTTTTGAGGTAATCAGTTTCCACAAAACTTTTGAGTAGACTGAACTAATTTGGATTTTCAGTGTGTGAGTGAGTCAGTATTTGTGCTTCTGTCTCAGCTCCAGCAGGAAGTTCTTTCTGTGCGGGATGTGGAGTGGGCAGATCAGGGTGTACCCCATGCAGCCGCAAGACCCGAACATGATGTCCCTTGATGCCTTCTGGGCCCTTAGTCTTCATGACAACCATAACGGACACCTGTGCAGCATGCGCTGCAGCTACGATGAACTGTTTGTCCTGACGACGGGAGAGGATGGCAACATCTTCGTCTTTAGCCTGCTCTCCCAAGAGGAGCTGGCCGAAGCCCTGGAGCCCAGCCAAGCTAAAATCCCCTCCCCCCCTGTGAGTCTCCCTGGGTATAGACTGGGATGGGATGAGTGAGTGAATGGGTGATGAGTAAGTCTGATAATAGTGAGTAAATATAGGATGGGAGATTAAAATGTGATGAGTGAGTAGATGTTTGCTGGCTGAGTAAATCTCTTATATCATGGTTCTGACTGTTTTTGCTGCTTTATAGTTTGGAATCGAAATGGAGAAAGTGGTACCAGACATATTGGATACCAGTGCTTACAGGCAAGTTTTACTACCTCCTGTGAAATGCCATTATCCATTTCAAATTACCCAATCACATATTGCCTTTTTTTCACCATTGCGGGATGGAACATTGTCTCATTCCATCACTTATACATGCATGTTATCTGTGTGTGTACGTGTATGTATGTGTATGTATGTGTCATTTATGGGTGGGCCTGAATGTCATGTGTGTAGCATTGAAACTGCAAAGCAGAGGACTGAGCTGGATCGTATGCGTCGTGAGGCGGAGCAGAGGAAGGAGGAGAGGCGGAGGAAGCTTGTGGAGCTGCAGAGCCAATTTAAACAGCTACTACAGTGCAACCAGAGCCTGCCAGAGCATATCCGCTTACGGCAAACGGTACCTCAACCCTAGCAGTAATGCAGAGTAATTGCAATGAGATCTGATTGTGAGTGAGACATGGTTGGGTAGTACAGAGCAATGCAATGCAGTGAGACCTGGTTGTGTAGCATAATGTAGTGAGACTTGGATGTGCAGTACAGACGAGTGTAGTACAGTGAGACATGGCTGTGCTCTACAGACGAGTGTAGTACAGTGAGACTTGGATGTGCAGTACAGACGAGTGTAGTACAGTGAGACATGGCTGTCCTCTACATATGAGTGTAGTACAGTGAGACATAGCTGTGCTCTACAGATGAGTGTAGTACAGTGAGACATGGCTGTGCTCTACAGACGAGTGTAGTACAGTGAGACATGGCTGTGCTCTACAGACGAGTGTAATACAGTGAGACATGGCTGTGCTCTACATATGAGTGTAGTACAGTAAGACATGGCTGTCCTGTACAGTGCAGCCTAATGCAGTGAGACACGGCTGTGCTCTACAGACAAGTGTAGTGCAGTGAGATCTGGATGTGCGGCAGGAGCTGGAGCTGGACCCTCGGTTTCGGGAAGAGGCAGAGCGACTGACTGCCCAGCAGATTCGAGAGGTACAGAAAGAGCTGGCCTGGGAGGCAGAGCGGCACAGCATCGGCCTGAAGAAGCTGCAGGAACGGTAACCGTGTTCGTCTGGTTTTATCTGTCTCACCTGTCTGTCAGATCTTGTCAGCACCCTCTCCATGTTGTGGTTATGTGGCCTGATTATTGAATTCCCATTCATTTGGGAGTTTTTACACATTTATAATCAGGACTACAATGTGAACCGCTCACCAAACAGTACTGTCCTGATGGAAGGAGTTTTTTTTATGATGTAGTCCTTATGGATTGTATCTGTTCATGTTTACAAAATTAACTTGTATAGAAAGAGTCATCTTACAGTTTTTGCAATAAGTTGTGCAATTACAGCACATGATGCATGCTTTTCATGGATAAAATTAAGTTTGTTAAATCTTGTGAGTTTTTGAGCATGGGAAAGGGGTGAAAATGTAGGGAGAAGCAGAAGAAAAAAAATTATAATAAGAAGAATAATCCTAGCAAAAACAATTGGGATCCTGGGCACCCTTTGTGCTTGGCCCCCTAAAAAGTGTTATGTATTCACTCAGTTTCCCTAATATTACATCTTGGCTAAAGATCTGAAACATTTTGGTATGACAATACATTTCAGTATTCAATATGCAATAATAGACAATTCTTTGCTCGTTATGTGAGCCTTCATCTGATCTCCAGTCTGTTATTCTTTGCACTTGGGTCCACATCTCAGCTCCCCACATAACAGTCCTGAATACAGATACAGGTACAGATTAATTTGTTGGTTGACAGGTACAGTTAACAGAAACTCTACATGCCCGTAATCAGCTGTGTCTTGCCTTTCTTCCACCTCTCAGACATTGCTCTTTCTGCTGTGTACCTCACTTGTGTCTCATCTGTGTCTCACCCATGTCTCCTGTGGTGTGCAGGTTCTGGGAGTCCCTGGAGTCAGATATAATTACTGTGGTGGCCTGTCAAAGTGAACATAAGATTTCCACATACCGGCTATTGCCATTGTCACAAAGATTTCTGCAACTGCAGAAATTGGGCCAATTAGGCAGGCCTCGGCAGTGCAAGAAGGAGCTCAGTAAGGAGAACGACATGTCTTCAGGTGTGTGCGACTCATATGCACAGGTGTCTGAATCTCCACAGGTATGCATCTGTAGATGCAAGATAAATATCCACATGGGATATTTGAGACCCTGGAGGTATGTTTTTTAGACACATGTATGAGACTCCACAAGTGTTTGTACAAGTGCCGGTAGTGTTCTCTGTCTGCGCATGGGATCTGGAAAGGAACATGGTCAGAACAGAAGCAGCCATCTTTCCCTCAATAGACCTGGTTGTAATTAATATTATACAAAAACGTTAACAAAAGCTCATCCATACTGTATGTTTCATTCCAGTCTCTGTTACTATCAACATAGCCCATCCATACCGTATATTTTATTCATATTGTATCTGTCTGTGTTTTCTCTTACCCATATTTATTCATATATTCATAGTAGATTTGGATCTTTTTTTATCCCATCATCTTCATTTGATTTGTCTATGGTGCATTGCGGTCTTTTGTGAATTATGAGTCCTTTCTGATTATGAGAAGACCTGCATTTCACTCTCCTCTCACCCTCTCTCTCTCCATCTCTCTCACAGGAGGGCAGGATGGAAGTTTGGATAGGGCTGAGAAACAGAGAGATGGTAATGTTGAAGGATATTGTTGGTTTAATAACAATACATCATTTTATTACCATTTTTAGTCTTCCTTCTCCACAGACCTGCTCCAGCCCTTTCCTCCCTGTTCTTCGGTTTTTCCACTACAGTTGCCATTGTGCTGGCTGAACGCTTTTGCCATAATAAGTTGTAGTGATCGATGGTCCATGTAGTGATAGATGTTCTAGGCAATCTCCCGGATTTCCCTTATTTCTGACATCACAGAAAATTGCAGGCAAAGCCAAGAGGAGCTAATAGCTTATTTGTAAATACCCGCTTTTGTCTATACCCGCTTATCCTGGTCAGGGTTTCTGGAGACTATCGCAGCATGCGAAAGGAATACACCCTGGACAGGTTGCCAGTCGCAGGGCACACACACCCATTTACTCACAGACTCATACCTATGGCCTTCCTGCATGTCTTTGTACTGTGGGAGGAAACCGGAGTACCCGGAGGAAACCCACACTGACATGGGTAGAACATGAAAGCTCCACACAGGGAGGTCCAGCCTGGGTTTCAAACCCAGGACCTTCTTGCTGTGAGGTGACAGTGCTACCCACTGCACGACCATGCTGCCCCAACACGCACCTGTATTTGCAGTTTGTTTTGATACTAAATCAACCCCATAACCCCATACTCTTTACACTATCACTGGAAACCACTCTCTGATGTCTCTCATCAATTTCTTTTTTTTGTAGTCTAAAGAGATATTTCATGGAATATACCTTATACCAAATCTAGATTCTATGAAGGATATTTTTCTTCATCTTTCTCTCCATCCCTCAGATGAGATTTTTTCAGAGGGTGAATCTCAAAAGCCTGTGGGGGTGGCTGAGGGGATGGGAGCCCACGTGGCAGACAGGCTCCAGAAAGCTGCAGAGAAGGCAGAAAGAATGAAAGCCAAGATCGAAAGACGGAGACAGGAGTGGGTGGAACTGTGAGTGACACATTTCCATTGGTTAAATCTCCAGACCATTCTCAGCATCCACGTCCTCAAACAAACATCACTACTTTGTGATTTGGACAGTTTATTGTTTGTATTTTTACGAGACTTGCATTTTAATAGGTAACGGCGTTCAGTCCTTCTCATGAATTTGAAATAAATGTTAGCATTTGAGGTGGTCGAATGTCATCCCCCCATGCCCACTCAATAATACGTGCTCAAACTCCAGTTATTTTGAAATGAAAGCTTGACCAAGAACTTAACCATAAGCTTGACAGAGTCCTCTGATGGGTGATTCAGCTAGCAAACTGAGGGCAACAAAAGGCTCTATTTTAAGCCTGTGTTGTGAGCCATCAAATTTATTTTGGGTTGTTATCTAAGCATGTGGACTTTAATAATTCCTAGTGGTTCTGTGGCCAAACTAATTCTCAGGCCATTAGGTTGTATAGCCTGCTACTTCATCATTTCACACAGGTCAAGTAAGCCAGAATGCTCTTATTTTTTGGTTAATGGTTTTGTCATTTGCGTGTGGTATTCTGTTGTCAGCTTTTCTTCAAAGCCAAATGAGAACTATGAGGACCCTGAAGATGTGCGAGCCCTGCAGCTGGCTATAGAGAACATGGGTGATTTTAAACTGAAGACAGCCAAGGACTTCACTGTCCCAGAGCAGCTAAGAATGAACACAGAGAGAAAGAAATTACAGCTGGTCGCCCTGGAAGAGGAGGTGCGTCATGCCCCTTACAGTAGAAGTGCGGAACCCTGTTCCTGGATGACAGTACCTGGATTTAATGGCATCTGTAGATTTAACTTAATTCAACTTCTGCTCTCTATTATTTTATTATGTCAATGATTTATGTCATACAATGTAGTTACATTTACTGATACGTTTATGAATGAGACGACTATTCTTGTAGACGATCAAGATGATCAAGACATTGCAGTACTTGTCACCATAGTCAGTGCCATATTGGGAATAGAAAACTATTCCTAGGAACTCATTTGTATTCCAGTATAAAACATTTTCATGTAGCCTATGAGTGAACCGCCTTTGACTTATACAGCTATTAGCCAAGAACAAAAACTAGAATCAGATTGGGCTCTCCAGGAGCAGAGTCATTACACTCCCACCTCTTAACTTTGACCGCTTTGTGCTGGGATCCCCCACACCCTTGTCCCTTACACCTTGACTCCTCCCCTCTAACACTTTAAACTCTGACTCCTTACATCCTTAAACCTCTAACCCTTTACATCCTCACCCCTCACTCCTAACACCCCTACCTTTTACACGCTCAGTCCTGTCCCCTCAGCCTTTACACTCTCATCCCCATGTACTGTGATGATGATGACAATGATTATCAGTCTGAGCATTGATGATGAAGATCAGGATATAATAATAATGACGATGATGATGCTTTGGTGGCACACAGATTCATGAGAGAAAGCTGAAGATGAACGTGCGAATCATGACGCTGCGGGATGAGAAGATGCAGCTGATCTCCCAGCTGGGACTCTGGATGGAGCAGCTTTTGGCAGTGCAGGCCCAGCTTACTCCGGATATGCGCTGCCAGTGCCCCACTCTGCCTACTCTGCAGCCAGAGGAAATCCCTGAGAGGAGGCTGCAGTACACACGCAGTACCCTGCAGCGTTTCGCTGCCCTTTGTGCACAGTGGAACCAGCAGAGAGGTGCAATAGAGCGTGGTCCAGAGGAGCCCAGTCTGCTCAGCTTGATGCAGGAGGACAGCGATGATCCCATCCTACCAAGCCGAGCGCTGCAGGGCAGCCCGGCACCACCAGGGCCGAAGCCCTGTGAGCTCACAGAGCTTGAGGAAGAGATGAAACAAGTGCAGATCATCAGGTTCCTCTACCAGCAGGATGAGCTGCTGTCAAAGGTGGGAGCAGTGTGCGTGTGTGTGTGTGTGTTATTGTAACATGGAAGGTTAAAATGTTATTGACATCCTATGACATCCCACTCCACAGACAGACTCCATACATCACTGCTACATCAAGCCATCTGACAAATCAGTAATTAAATAATTTAATCTTTTGATTGTATGAAAAGGCCCTTTCATTAGTAAACATTATAAACCCTAATGTGTACGGTTTCTTTACAAAATATTCAAGCAAAATAAAAAATTTGGAGGTTTGGATTTAAATGAAAAAATATACTTTCAGATAGAGCTGGCATATTAACCATATCAAAATTAGTAAAAAAAAGATAAAATAAAATAAGAAATGTAATTACAGTAAAATGTTAAGTGCTAAATCAACTCTTACATAGTACATGGTCCCTTTTGGACTCGTGCTCTGTTAGAGTTGCATCAACATTTTGCTGTGGTAACAATCTTTGCAACAATTTTTAATATCGGATAAAAAACGATAAAATAGTATTGAAGATGGCAAAACCACGCACGATTGCATGAATTCATACCGGTATACCGAAAAATACAGTATAGCACCCAGCCCTCCTCATCCAATGTCCAGGTTGGTCAAAGTAGCCTCCTTTTCCTATGGCCAGGCAGGTTCCAATCTAGGCAGGCAGTCTTTGTGGGTCAACAGACTTGTCCTTTGGCTGGGTGTGACCACGCCTCCAGACTCCTAGGCCAAGATGAAATGCACCAATTGTTACTAATGTATAATGTAGAGCATACAGTAAAAGTAAAAGTAAAACCATGCAAATGTTAAAAATAGTTTTTAACAAGCTTGCTCCCTGCTTTCGTCTTTTTTGTGGCTGTTTGGAATAGATGGGGGAAGCTATGTGCCGCTTTGATGCAGAGCTGCAGATCCTGCGTCATGAGAAGGAGTCATTAGATGTGCAGATGAAGCTGGCTGACCTGCGCCACATCACCCTGTTTCAGGAGCTCTTGCTTCTCAAGGACTTTGAGAAGAGAGAAAATTTACTGCAGGAGAGGCTGAGCGCTCGCATGCAGGAGGAGAGTCAGATCCTGGTGAGCATATACCCTCCTCACATGACCATGTTCCCTCCACATGCGCATGTTCCCCGATCACAGACTCATGTCTGCTCATCACATATACACTGTTAGTTATCTAGTGTTTAGATTATGGCCTTGGAGAGAGAAACAGTGAATTTGGTACAATATTATTTTGTATCCAAGAGTGCAGCCTGCCCTCCCTGCCACAAACATCAAAGCAAAGGTAATTGGGGAAATTTAAAGTCCGCTGATACCCTTATCTAGACAGGCAATCTATGGGTCCCACCCCCAAAAACATACTCTAAGTTCACATTAAATGATAAGTTCATGGTCAGCCCAACCCACCCCCCCTCCCCCGGCTTCTCGATCTCCCTCTCTTTTCTGGTATTTTCAAATTAATTGTTTAATGTTTTGTTTAATGTCTTCCGTTTTGTAATTTAGTGGGCTGCATTCAAGAAAGAATGTATGATTTCAGTTCATTATTTTAATTGACTGCTTCTATTTAATCTTAAAGCCTAATATAGAGTTTTGGTTTTGACTGTTGGTTCATTGCACCAGTTTACTGTAGACTGACCTACCAATGAATTCAGCAATTTAATTGATAATTCTCATTTTCACATGATTCATACAAAAATCGACCCTTGTGTAACACGTAAACTGCACTTCCAGTTCCATGCGCCTGTTTCATACATACAGTGTTTTAGGGTTTCATTTGACACAATTGCCTCTATGGTAAAGGTTCTGCTTGCCAGGGGGAAATACTTGCGGGGTTCTGACAGTAGTGGGCAGCAGAGTGTAATGTTTTCTCATATGGAGAATACCTCATTGATGTCTACACCAGGCAAGATCAACAGGGCACAGAAAAGTATTTGAATCCAAAACAAATACATATTTGACCCAGGTCTGCTACAATTATGTGCATTACTATTATCACTTATAACAAACACAGTACAAAACGAAATGATATCTGAAGAAAAACACGTTTTCAACTTACAAAAATGCCAAGTTACTCACACATACAATGGACTGTCTATGAGTCATTCATTCAAACTTGCTAAATCTAAGCCTGCCATGAAAAGTATTGATATCATAATTAGGCCAAGGTGCAAGAAACAATATTGGCTAGAATTAGAAAATTTCCTTGTGAGTGATATGAATTTGAACAAAGCAGGCCACTACAAGCCACTACACTGCGTTGGCACTGCCCAGGGTAAGCTTGTACTGTCCTGGTGCAGTTTATAAGGCAGCTGACTCTCGACACATATACAAATTACCCCCATGTTTGATTCCTCACCATGGCACTTAACATACTGTGATCTCATCTCTATCTGTAACACGCTCTGCTTTTCACCTATCAGAATATCCCCCCACCAACAAAACAAAAACAACAATGGAGAATGGAGGGTCTGATGAAATTCAAGGCCTGGTTTGCTTGACACAGTACTGGATACACTGTAGTTTTATTGGTTTTACTGTTGTTAGGTTTTTAAAAAAATATATATTTTTCTTTGGGGGGGAGGAGTTGGTATTGTTTTTTATTCATTGATTCATTGATAGTTTTTATTGTTTGATGTTTTTTATTTGTTTTTTGATGTTTTTATTGTTTGTTGATTGTTTTTATATTGACAGTTTCTCATATTCTGTACATGTATTCAAGGAAAGTTAGGCTGAATGGCCTGTTCTTGTCATTGCTTTTTTATGTTCTTATGAGACTGCTTGCTCACTTAAAAACTTAACTAACATTCTTCTCTACTATTTACCAGCTGTGGTGATCCACAGGATTGCATGAGCCATGCAGTCTTTTGTTCTTTGTGCTCCAATATGTTGTGTCTGTGTGCATGTGTGTGTGTGTGTATTTACAGGCTAAGTTGGAGGACTGTAGGAAGCAGCTGGAGTTCAAACAGCAGAGCATGGTGAAGCTCCAGCAGAGGGAGAAGGCACTTCACACATCCTTCCAGACTTCACTAGGAGACAACAACAAATTTGCAGACTTCCTCACCAAGGTCTTCAAGAAGAAGGTGAAACGCACGAAGAAGTCGGAGAAGGCTGGAAATGAGGGTGAGCAATCATGTCTCCAAACATCTGCGTGTGGGTTTGTGTGTGTGTGTGTGTGTGTGTGTACGCGCGCTCGCGTATATTTCTGAGTGTGTGAGTCTGTTTACTTTCATGTTTGTAAAGTAGACTTGAACATTCACACTGCACACTGTTCATGTTTTGTGTGTAGAGGAGCAGGAGGACAGTGATGAAGACTCTGACGAGGAGTCTGACTGGGATGAAATGGAAAGTGATGAAGAGTCTGAGAGTGGCGGTCCGCTAGATGACAGCGTTTGCCCGCCTTGTATGTTCCCTTGCATCAAACTCTCAATGTTGATTTCACTCTTTTTGTGTAGACTGTTTTCACAGTGTAGATTGAACACTTGCAGTGTTGACTGTACTCTGTCTTAGTGTAGACTGTGCTCTCAGTGTAGACTGTACTCTATCAGTGTAGATTGTAAACCCTCAGTGTAGCATGTACGATCTTGTGATGCAGTCTGTGACCCAGAGCTGTTTGAGAACACTCTGCAGTTGCGAACGCGGAAGTTGGACCTAGAGGAGCTGATTGCAGAGGAGAAGAAGAGCTGTGATGCCCTGAGGAAAGAATGTGATGCACTAGCCAAGAAGGTGTGAGATCTGTGCCTGTTCCTTCAGTTCCTCCTGCCCCTTCTGCTCTGCCATTGGTCTAACACACTGAACTGCTTTACCTGCTCCTGCTCTCTAACATTGGGTTTCTCAATTGTGGTCCTATAAATTGGTGAATCTCAAGTTTATAAAAATCTCAAAACTAAATTTTTGCTCTTTGTCCAGACTGTGCCTCACAGACTGGGTCCTTGGCTGCACCATCCTGTTTGTGATACCAGTTGGTTTTCAAAACCCCAAGTCAAATTCCAAAGCTGAGGAAACATAAAATAGTTCAAAAAGACATTTATTTTTCACTAATTGTGTGATATGTATTGTGTTATGGGTGTGCCCAAAGCCCAAGTCCGCACTAGACTTAATGCTTTCTCCTCCTCTTCTGACCAACTCCCCAATCCATGGCGAGAATTTACTGTATCCATGCTGTGGAGTTGGCAAAATTAGTAAAATTTTCCAAAAACCAGAGGAAAAAACCATTATGCCTCAAATGAGTGCTTGTAAATTACTACGCAATGTTACAGTTGAATGCACAATGCTGTGATGAAGGAACCACTAACGGAGTTGCACGCGCCTTTCAATCTTGATAATATTATTCTAATGAAATATGCCATACACTGTTTGGAAGCTGGTACTGTCCTGGTGCAGTTTATAGGGCAGCTGACTCTCGACCCACATATCTGTAGTTGGTAGTCACTTCCATGAAACACCACAGCAAATATTTCTTTAATCAGCCAAAAGTTAATCAAAGATTATACAGTAGCCCTTTTAATGCAGTCGAGCCAAGTCAAATCAAACTTTAATTACATAGCACATTTCATGCACATACGAACGTGCAACATGATTGACAGGCTGAGAGCTGTCTTGATTGGCCTCCTTGCAGAGAGCTACCCTGATTGGTTGCTAATATTCAGGCATGGTGAAATTTAGTGTGGCTGATTTCAGAGCCTGGGGCAGACAGAGATTGGATTTTTTCTTAGAGCTTATATTTTATTTATTTCTGTCGGAATGTGAAGGAAATTTAACCAAATATGAACAAAACTTACACACTGCGCCTTTAATTGAATATAAATATTAATGTTTTGTAACATATGACACATTTTCTGGCAAAATGTGGTATTAAGAATTGAAAGTTTCTAATTAAAATAATTAATGGCACATTATACATCAGGAATTACAATTATAGCTATAACCACTGGTCTAACATTGAACTGCTGCTTCTAGGAGAAAATTGTGCAAAGCAGCCTGAAGGCAGCAGAGGGCGACCTTGAACTTTTTGATCGTGAGAAACAACAGAAACTGAATGAGCTGGATGTGGTTGTTCCTCTCAGACTACACCAGGTGGGTATGTACGTGGTGCATGTGTATGTATGTGTAACACAGTGGTGCCAGAAAGGGGGGTCCACGGGGCCAATAGCCCTTTCATAGTTGATTTTGTTCAAGTTGCAAAGGTGTCTGTTTAGCACAATTTGTCTTGTCCACCACTGCGCCCATCCCCTGTTGATTATGATGATCCTGTGTTTGACTGTGCATATATGTATGTGATTGTGAGTGTGTGCATGTGATGGTTTTTCCTCTTCAGGTTGAGTTCCTGAACAATGGAGTGTTGCCCAGTGATCTGTCGGATTCCCTGGTCTTGAATACTAAGACTCTGCTGAGTCTGCAGGACCGGATCCGGCAGCTACTTGTGGAGAAGAATGACCAGGGGGAGCTCTACCGGCAGGCCAAACACCGCCACTACCAGCTCATCCATGACCGCAAAGACATGGAGACGAGGATCCAAGGTACAGATCATCTGTGTGTCTACAGAAATGCAAAGAAGCTGCCAAAATTTTGACAAAATTTGAACCACACTTTCCATTGATAAAATTGGAGATAAACATCTGACTCTATAATTGAATGCATTTCTTGACACATTGTCAGATTTATTTCTAATTATCAGTACAAGGAGCAGTTTAAGTTAGGCTGGGATAACTGCTGCTCACCTTTGAATGTCCCCTTACTGATATCATCCTTTGATGGCATGGCAAGAAACTTCTAAAATGTCTAAAATACCTACCAGTGGTTTAAAAATGATCTCAGCTAACTCTTTGAGTACTCTTGGGTATATGCCATCAGGACCTGCTGCCTTATTTTTCTTTAGTTTAAGTAATTCATCCAGTACTTCTTTATCCTCTATTTCAATATCTGATAAGACATTCTGAGTACTGAATATGCCTTCCAGTCTATTAGTAACCTCTTCTCTAGTAAAACCCTCAACAAAATAACTATTTAAGGCATCAAGAGTTCTTAGAAAGCAATGCTCCTTCTTCATTCCTGATGCACCTGATATCATCTTTTCCTACAGTAAGTAGCTTTCATGTCATATCCTCATATTCAGTGCATGAAACACAAACACTACCGAGCTACCAATGAACGCTTACGTTACAATGTGAAATATCCTTATTATGAAATACCACTAACCTATTTAAAGACACTCAATTTCAAAAATAACATATATAACCAAAATATTTTGAGCCGTAATACTTACATAGCGATGATTAAATTTTATCTGTGTTCAGTAGATAGAGACAGAGAATCAATGCTGTCGTTCTCCTCTTCTGACTTACTTCTGACTTACTAGCTTGTTAAATGAACGACCGGTGCAACAATGGTGGTGCTACGAAACTTCATATTCGGCATGGTTGTCGTGTGTCATCTACTAATAAAACCAGAACACAGAGTTTGAGTTTTCAACTCATAGTTGGTTGCAGGAGATGAGCAATCAAGGCATGCTGGTGTGCAGACCACTAGGGGGCTTGCACAAAGTGGTTAATAAAATTATAGACGTGTTGCATGCAATTAAGTATATGTGACATCTTCAACTGAATTAGTTTGTCCGACACTGTCCAACAGTCATGCAATATGTGAAGTTTGTGGGTCTTAGTCTTAGTCTAAGGCTGTGAATGTGGTGTAGTTGTTACTGCTAAAATCACAATTAGGAAATGGACACTGAACCCTCTCATAGTTTTGAAGATGTCTTCCTAAATTACAAAATAAATGTTGCCTAGGAGCAGACACATTCAATTCACATATTTTGCGACAGAATGTGGCATTTTCACAATACATTTTCCTGATTTAGGATGTAGTCTGTTGATGTGTTTTTAAGGCCTTTGCTGTTTTAGAAGTACAAACACACTCTAGATTTGAACAGGGAAAGAACCTATACCGGCATGCTGATGATTAAGTCTGTTGTGCTTTAAAAGAATGTCGTGCTGCTGCATGCAAAATTTATAAGAGGCACTGCATGGTTTTCACCTTACGTTGAGAATGAAACACCTGTAAAAAAACACAAACCAAAAAAGGTGTATTAATCACTTAGAAAGTTCATCAATCAGTAAGTTTACATACAAATACTAACAACTAGGCAGTATGTGTCTTAAGCAAATCAGTGACAAAGAATGTTGTTTTACTAAAGTAAAAGTATACTCAGGACTGATTTTCCTCGCTAAGCCATCCCCTTAAATGGCGACACCATCACTGGGTGCGTCTCTGAATGCTAGACTGTGTGGTCTGTTTGTTTGCTAAGTATTAGTAATTGTAATGTCTCTGTTTGTGACATTATGGGTATGACTCTGTATCTGTGTCTCAGAACTAGAGGAGCGTTGCGAGGCTATGATGATGGCTAAGTTTGGGCGACTGGTGGACTTGGAGGCACTGCAGACTCTCTCTGGCAACAGAGTTGTGGAGGAACTGAAGCACGACAGCAGAATTAAGGATGTCCAACACACACATGAGCTCAAACATTGGAAGGTACTGTTCCACTGTGTATGTGTTGTGTGTGTCTCAGGTGAAGCTTGTACAGTAGGTGTGTGTATCTTTTGTGATGCTGGCTGGTATGTGTGTGTGTGTGTGTGTGTGTGCACGTGTGTGCGTCTCAGGTGAAACTGGATGTTTGTGTGCCTGTCTCAGGTAAAGATGACTGCTGTACATGTCAGATGAAGCTGACCAGTGTGTGTGTCTCAGGTGAAGCTGACTGAGGCAAAGCAGACACTGATGGAGGTAAGCAGACAGCACACTGAGCGTGTCTGCACCCTTACCTGCTTACTGAAAGAGAAGAAGAACCTGGAAGATCAACTGGACACCAGGCAGAGGAAGATGGTACTGACATTTGTATGAGAAGAAGAGGGAGGGAGGCAGAGAGAGAGAGAGAGAGAGAGAGAGAGATGGTCATAATGTTGTGTTTCAAGTGCTTGGATTGTGTACCAGAATTTCAGTGGGGATAGCAGTAATAATAATAACTTTATTTGTATAGCACTTTTCAAGCATACAGCACTAAGTGTTTTACAGCAGTACAAATAACACCAAAAAAAAAACAATACCATAAAATACCATAGAAGTAACACAAGACTTAAACTAATTAAAACACCAAATAGAGAGATAACAAATTGAAAGTGATAAAATTAGATGAAAGCAGAAAAAACAAAAGGCAAATACAGATCATACATTGTAATGGCAATTGAATAAAAATGAGTCTTGAGAAGGAATTTAAAGGCTCTAAGAGGCCACTGACTCAGCAGTCCTAATGTTCAAGGGGAGGCTGTTCTCAGGGCTTTTACAACAAACACAGGCGCACCTTTAGTTCTCAACCAGAATTCTTGGACAGCTAAAAAGCCCTTATCCAAAGATGATTTAAGAGGTCTATGTGTCTCATATGGAGCTAACAACTGTACAATATGATTTGGTACAACTTGTAAATGATGAGTAAAATTTTAAAATTGATTATGAAATGAACTGGCAACCAATGAAGGGCAGCTAGTACAGGAGTAATGTGTGACACTTAAGTCTTAGTCAAAATTCTGGTATCAGAATCAGCTTGGAGTCTAGCAATGGACTGGTGGTTTAAGCATGTAAACACAGCATTACAGTAGTCCAGCGTGAAGAAATAACAGTATGTATAATTTTCTCAGTGTCCTCAAAGGATAAAACTGATGCAGTGTTTCTCAGTTGATAAAACATGACTGCACTAGTTTTTTCATATTATGATCAAAGCTTAGATATGGATCAAAAATAATTCCAAGGTTTCTCACAACCAGCTTCATATAGACTGCCGGTGGTCCAATAGCGTGACATCAGTAAATCATGACAACAAATAATATGGCTTCCCGCATGTATAATGAGAGCAAATTCGGACCCAGAATAGTGCCCTGTGGAATACCACAACTGACTAATGCCAGAGAGGAACTATTTATTTCAAATGAAAACTAAAAAGGTTCGATCTGACAAATAGGACTAAAATTATTCCAGTGCAGGCTCAGTAGAGTAATGTGACAATTTAGGAAATTTCCTGCAGGCAAGCATGTGTTACTTGCTGGATACCTTTGAGCAAACTCCCAAAACTGAATTGCCTTAGTATATGTCTATCTGTGTAAATTGATACTTTGTATGAAATGCAAAAGCTGTGAAAGATGCTCTGCTAAATGGCTGAAATGTAATGTGATGTCTTGAAAATTAGAATATTTAAATTGTAAACTTGGAACGTGTGTGTGTGTGTGTGTGTCTGTGTGTGGGCCTGCAGGGCGCTCAGTTCAGGGACCACCGGCGTGAGGAGGATGAGAGACTCAGGTTGCAAAAGGCAGTTGCCTCTCAGGCTGAAGAGATAGAAACTCTGAGGCGGGAGATCACCATGCTGTCCCACAAGGGAGGGCATGTCCTGCCCCCGACACAGTGCCTCC